>NC_050096.1:246643185-246945060 GCF_902167145.1 Zea mays | reverse complement strand
ACCTCAATGGTGCACTACCATCATGCGGAGTACATGCCACCCTGAACCCCATCAGCTCCTGATCATACAGACACCTCAAAATTGCGTGCTCGAATGCGGGGTTCAATTATTTCACGTGCTATTATTGTTCATGTGTGGTCAATACTAATAGGTCCAATTCAACAAACATTAACTCTTCCAAAGTTTACCCAATGTGTCAAACACATTTCGTGCTGAATCAACTGGTCAGTAAACAACTAAAAACCAGCAGGAATGCATGGTGCAAGAGCAACAATCCATCGGCTCCGGATATTTTATCATTTAAAAATAATAAAAGTATAGATTATTGAGCATGGTGTGGTGGTAAACAAACCTTTGGATTGCTGTATGCAGAGAGGTCCTCAAATATCAAGTACATCGAGAAATAGATGAGACGATGGCACAATGCGATCCACACACTTCGGTGAAATGTCCTTTGCTGGAGAAGCAACCAGTGTGCCTTGGTACTTTCTGTCATTGCTTGATTTGGTTGAAGGTTGCAAGTGTTTGTTTGCATTCGCCATTGCTAAGAAGCAAAAGCAGAAGATAGGCCCTGCTGTTCACATGTACCTAACTATGATGACCAAAAGAAACAAGTAATAGACGGGGTCAAGGTCAATCAAATTCAGGCATAACTAAGCAATTTCAATGACCTAGTATAGCTAACAGCATGGATGGATGGATGGACTGGAGTAATCGTCCCAAGAATACTGATCTAGATTCGATTGCTGGTTAGTCAAAAGCTCATTCGTAGAACAATCCACCATCCGGGCGATCCATCCGTGCTTCCTAACCCACAAAACGTCAAACCCTCTAGTCGGGGGATACAGGATACGCAGTCACCTCAGCCCAGGTTAGATCATGCCGTCGTGGGAGTGAATCATCAGAGGCGGAGGGCGGACTGGACAGGGTGCGGAGTGAAGCTTCCTACCTTCCTGCTTGGCGCGACGACTCCTTTACTGCTCGGGGGCGATGCTCGATGGTCGGAGGCAGGCATCCCCGGCGAGGGGGCGGGTTCGCCTGGCCGGTCGTCGGAGGTGGGTGTTCCGCGGCGGCGGGTGTTCGATAATGTTGGTGGTCGGACTCGGCGGCGAGCCGTCGGTGGAGGGTTGGAGGCGGACGTGCGGCGGGCGAATCCCCCACATGACTGGCCGTGACAGCACCATGGGGCGGGCGGGCGGATCTCCGTGCGGGAGATGTCAGGTGGGTGAGGGTGGAGGAAGGGAGCTGAGCTGAGCGAAGCAGAACAGAGCGAGACACAGGCAACTTGGGATGTGGAGTGTGGCGTGCGTGGATGGCTCGTTCCGCACTGAAGCGAGAATGGCAGCGGGGAGGGATAGGGCTGAACATGAAGGGCAGACCTTGCGTCAGCGCGCCATTACGGGGGAGGGCGAGCGCCGCGACATTAAGGGGAGGGCGCGTCGCGATGCGAGATTGCCCCGGCGGGGGAAGGGCGAGGGCGGGCGCCTGCCGAGGGCGCGTCGCTGCGATGCGAGATTGGGCGGGGGAAGGGCATCACGGGCGTTGTCGCGCGGGGTAGGCGGCGGCGGGCATCACGGGAGGGGTCGCGCGGGGGAGGAGGCGGCGGGCATCACGGGCGGGGGCACGAGGGGCTGTGGACGCCCTCCTTACGTTCTTAATAGGAGTAGAGATGTGCTAGATGGCGATGCCAAAACCAGCCCATATTAGTCTTAGCTATTAAGCATGCATCTAGATCGGCATCCTCTTTCGAAAAATCAACTAAGTAGAGTTTGTCATCTAATACACCCTTAAAAGCTAATGAACCATCACTCCTTCTAAAGACAGATACATCAACATTTGTAAACAGACAATTGTAACCCATGTGACACAATTGACTTATAGACAGAAGGTTGTACCCAAGCGACTCTACTAGAAACACATTCGATATTGAGTGCTCATTAGTGATGGCTATGTTGCCCAAGCCTTTGACCTTGCCTTGGTTCCCATCTCCAAAGATGATCGTATCCTGAGAATCCTTGTTCTTGACGTAGGAGGTGAACATCTTATTTTCCCCCGTCATGTGGTTTGTGCATCCACTGTCGATTATCCAGCTAGAGCCCCCAGATGCATAAACCTGCAAGGAATTTAAGCTTGGGTTTTAGGTACCCAACTCTTGTTGGGTCCTACAAGGTTAGTCACAATAGTTTTTGGAACCCAAATACAAGTCTTGTCTCCCTTGCATTTGGATCCCAACTTCTTAGCAACTACTTTTGCATTTTTAAATGAAAGTACAAAAGAAGTATTGCAAGCATGATAAACAGTAGAAGGTCCATTGCGCATTCTCCTAGGCACATGAGGCACAACATGATTTCTCCTAGACCTACTTCTACCATGAACAAAAGTAGAACTAGAGGCAAACATAACATGTGAATTATAAGCAGCATGATCATAACTCCTATTATAATGAGCACGACTAGCAATTTTCCTATCATAAATAAAGGCATGGTTCCTTTGAGGACTACTAGCCATAGGGGCCTTCCCTTTCTCCTTGTTGAGAACGGGAGTCCTTTGGCTTGTTAAGTTCTTGGTTTCCTTTTGAAAACCAAGTCCATCCTTAATTGAGGGGTGTCTACCAATAGTGTAGGCATCCCTAGCAAATTTTAATTTATCAAAATCAACTTTGCAAGTCTTAAGTTGAGCATTAAGACTTGCCACCTCATTGTTTAATTTAGCAATAGAAATAAGATGTTCATCACATGCATCAACATCAAAGTCCTTACATCTATTACAAATAGTAACATGCTCTACACATGAACTAGTTTTACTAACTTCCTATAGCTTAGCATTTAATTCATCATTTAAATTCTTTAAACTAGAGACAAATTCATGACAGACAGATAACTCAGAGGATAGCATTTCATTTCTTTTAATTTCTAGAGCAAGAGATTTTTGAACACTAATAAATCTATCATGTTCTTCATACAAAATGTCCTCTTGCTTTTCTAAAAGTCTATCCTTTTCATTTAAAGCGTCAATTAATTCATTAATTTTCTCTACTTTGGCTCTATCTAACCCTTTGAACAAACCAGAGTAATCTACTTCATCGTCGGAAGATTCCTCATCGCTAGAAGAAGAATACTTGGGGGTATCTCGAATACGTACCTTCTTCTCCTTAGCCATAAGACAAGTATGGCGTTCGTTGGGGAAGAGCAAGGATTTGTTGAAGGCCGAGGCAGCTAGTCCTTCATCCTCAGAGTCGGAGGAGGAGCAGTTGGAGTCCCATTCCTTCCCGATGTGTGCCTCGCCCTTGGCCTTCCTGTAGTTCTTATTCTTCTCTCTTTTCCCATGCTTCTCTTGTGCCTCGTCATTATCGTTATCGGGGCATTGAGCAATAAAGTGACTAGTCTTACTGCATTTGAAGCAGGAGCGCTTTCCCCTTGTTTTATTCTTGTTGGGGTACTCTTTGCGTCCTTTGAGTGCGGTCTTGAAGCGCTTGATGATTAGCGCCATTTCTTCCTCATTGAGCCCGATAGCCTCCACTTGTGCTACCTTTCTTGGTAGTGCCTCCTTGCTGCTTATTGCTTTGAGAGCAATGGGCTGCGGCTCGTAGATGGGTAGTGGACCATTTAGCGCATCATCCACGTATTGCGCCTCCTTCACCATCATGCGTCCGCTCACGATTTTTCCAAGAATCTCCTCGGGCGTCATCTTGGTGTACCTAGGATTTTCACGAATAAGGTTGACAAGATGGGGGTCAATTACTGTAAAAGACCTGAGCATGAGTCGGTCGACGTCATGAATCGTCCATCTTGTGCTCCTGTAGCTTCGGATCTTGTTGACCAGGGTCTTGAGCCTGTTGTAGGTCTGAGTTGGCTCCTCTCCCCTGATCATCGTGAACCTCCCCAGCTCGCCTTCCACTAGCTCCATTTTGGTAATCATGGTGGTGTCGTTTCCCTCATGAGATATCTTGAGGGTGTCCCAGATTTGCTTGGTGTTGTCCAAGCCGCTCACCTTATTATATTCATCCCTGCAAAGAGATGCTAGCAACACAGTAGTGGCTTGGGCATTTTTGTGAATTTGTTCATTTACAATCACAGGGTTATCAGTACTATCAAAATGCATCCCATTCTCTATAATTTCCCAAATACTAGGATGGAGAGAAAATAGATGACTACACATTTTATGGCTCCAAAATGAATAGTCTTCTCCATCAAAGTGTGGAGGTTTTCCAAGGGGAATTGATAGTAAATGCGCATTTGAATTGTATGGCATGTGAGAATAGTCAAACGAGTAGTTCTGATTAACTGTTTTCTTTTTCGATGAAGAGTCGTCGTCATCGTCGTCTCTTGGTGAAGAAGAGGAGGCATTGCTGTCGTAGTAGATGATCTTCTTGATGCGCCTCTTCTTCTTCCCGTCCCTCTTCTTGTGACTTGAACCTGAGTCAGTGGGCTTGTCGTCTCTTGGCTCGTTGAAGAGGGACTCCTTCTCCTTATCGTTGACCACCATCCCCTTTCCCTTAGGATCCATCTCTTCGGGCGGTTAGTCCCTTAGATGAAGAGTACGACTTTGATACCAATTGAGAGCACCTAGAGGGGGGGTGAATAGGTGATCCTATAAAATCAAGCACTAAATAGCCACAAATTTGATTATAGAGGTGTTATTGAAATCAAGTGGCTATTGAACACGCTCGTGCGAGCAAGACAATCACAAGAAGCAACACACGAGACACGCGATTTTTATCCCATGGTTCGGCCAAGTAACACTTGCCTACTTTCACGTTGTGGCATCCCAATGGACGAGGGTTGCATTCAACCCCTTTCAAGTGATCCAATGATCAACTTGAATACCACGGTATTTTCCTTTAGAGTATCTTTCCCGGTTGCGAGGAATCTCCACAATTTGGAGTCTCTCGCCCTTACAATAGAGATCACAAAGAAGCACAAGAGTAAGGGAGGGAAAGCAACACACACAAGACTCAAGTTCGCAGCAAAATCACGCACACATGTGAAGAGGTGAGCACACAACACAGCACGAAGAGTTTACAACTCGAAAGTGCTCAAATCTGAAGAACTATGATCAGAATGCGTGAGTGTAGAGTCTAGGTGCCTTAGGATGTTTCTTGTAAGCTTGGTGTTGTGCTCCATGCGCCTAGGGGCCCCTTTTATAGCCCCAAGGCAGCTAGGAGCCGTTGGAGATCAATTGGGAAGGCCATTCTTGCCTTCTGTCGAGTGGTGCACTGGATAGTCCGGTGCACCACCAGACAACCACTGTTTATGTCTGGTGCGCGATCTCCTTCCATATTGGGTGCAGCCGACCGTTGCTCCTCGGGGCCGGTTGGCGCACCGGACAGTCCGGTGCACCCAGCCGACCGTTGGAGCTGGTCACGTGTCGCGCGTTGATCGCGCGGACGACCGTTGGCCGCTGGCGCAGTTGGCTCATCGGACAGTCCGGTGAATTTTATCCGTACACCTCTGTCGTTTTCCCGAGAGCAGCCGGTTCACCGTCGGCCAACCTGGCGCACCGGACACTGTTCGGTGCACCACCAGACCGTCCGGTGTGCCATGTTCGAGCTGTTGTTGGCTGCTCACAGCCAATCATTTTCCAAATTCGTTTCTCTTTTCTCTGCACTGTTTCTAGCACTTGAACAAACATATTAGTACTTAAAAACAATTTACTAAGTCTAGAGACATACCTTGTACTTTGATTTGCACTTTTCACACATTTAGCACATAAGGACTCAATTAATATATGTTGGGCATCTAATCACCAAAATACTTATAGAAATTGCCCAAGGGCACATTTCCCTTTGAGGTACCCGGACACCCGTCTGCGTTATTAATCGGTTGCGGTATGACATTAGTTGTGCCATGGCAACACGATGTAGTATCTGTGTCATACGAACTTGGCTATGTTATGTCATTGCTATGCCGCACTCTCATTTAATCGGACCGCTCCATTTGAGTCAGACCACCATAGCTGAGTCACACATTTTTTGTAGGCTCTGCAAGCACTGTCTGTATGTCGCGACCATTGAACCCCAATTATGCCTGATGAGCATGTTGTGTGGACTTATCGTGTTTCCGGTCTAACGCGCAACAATTACGCCTGTGCGCTCATTACGATGGCTTGCTGTGATGTCGTAGCTCTGATGGCCACACACGCGTTGACACCTTATATGTTGGAGCTTGTACTCGTGTGGAATATGGTAGGTTATTCAAGCCCTTGAAGTCACATCATTGTGCAACCTTCATAAATACTATTGTTTGCCTCTATATTTTGTGTGACATGTGTTGTGTGGCTCAATATATTTATATATATCGCCAAGTGGCCATAACAACTATAACAAGCTATATAATGCTTGCAAAAGCTAGGAGATTAAATTGAAATACCTAGGAAACATAGATAAGATAATTCTTTGCTCTTTTCTCATGCATAACGTCTTACCCTAAGTAACCCGAAGAAATATAAAAACAATGCATGAAAGCCTTAGCATATAAGACATCACAAATTGAGATTTGTTAGTGAGCAAAAAGACTTTACCTAATGATTTTAGGCTATAAATCTCAGTCATACATTGCTCAACCAAATGTCCACATATTGTTCTCTTTGTCGCTGGATGACATGAAGCAAACTCTAAGATAAATGGACATGTAACCTTTAGCAACATGAAGTTGCGAGAATACAACAAGGTTATTCTAAGAAAACTTTATAGTGTTGGTGTGAAAAACCATTATATGTTCCTGTCAAACCACTTTACTCGTCCTATCTAGTACCTATATGCTTGTGTTGCAAACATCTCTCATAATTGTAAATAGAGTCACTGAATTGACTTGGGATAGTCCTTCACTAAATTGACTCAGTATAGTCCTTTGATTGGAATGGTATACAATGTTAGACAAATAGTAAAGGTCAGTCACAGAAGAACATATAACTAGGGTTTATGTAGCAGAACTACATTAGATTCCACCCTTTAGCATGCTTACCATAATCTACCAGAAGTAAGAAGAGTAGGAAGAAAGCCATGAAATCCTACATCACCGTAGAGCTTGAAGCTAAATTTGACATTAATTTGTCCTTGGTCCTTGGCATCGGAAGAGTCATAAATCTTGTCCACTAGGCTGCTAGTGATGATAATTTGTGATAGAAATATGAAGATCTTATGGAGACCTGATAACTCTTTCGTATGAGGGCATTACTATTTATTGTTGAAGACTGGACCCCGGATTTCTGTCTTGTTTCACTTTTGTCAAGCAGTTATCACCATTTTTAGTCAAAAGATTAACAATCAGGTGGTTTTTCCTAGATAAAACAAATTATTGGCCTTGTCTGTTCTATTCCAAAGCTTCTCTTTCTTGCTGAACTATGAAGAGATGGAAATAATGCTTTATAGAATATATTGATATATAATATGAGGAGAAAAGTTTGCCCCGCTGGCAACTTACATCACAAATAATTTACTATTGTTATAAGTTCTCTCTCAAAACTATTATACCTAAAAATGTTGCATAACTCAAAACCCAATTTCAGAATGGTATGAGTAATTGGGTAAACCATGGGCAATGATAAAACGAGCTGGACTATACATCTCTGCAATATAAAAATCTCTGCTTGGTAGCATTGGCCTGATGTCGTGCACTTTACTACCATTATATGTGTACAAATTTTTCTATGTGTTCGAAAGCACAATGCAACCAGTGAATGTCCTTGTGAGCACTAAACCATGATGGTCATTTTACTTGTTGATCGGAAGTCAACTACTTGCTCCAAACGATGAATGGCGTCCACGAGGCCCTAAAGTATTTTATAGCTAACATAGTATATTTGGTAATAATCACAATAACTTTGCAGAATTGTAACCATAAAGCAACATGTCGTTGCATGTCTCGCTAGAAGTTGAGACTAACCCTTCATGTTAAAGGAAAAAGATGCAGTATTCATGTCACTGCATTAATTTATAATATATGTAAGATTTCCGAAATAAATCACCATAATAGCATACATTGGCCACAACTGTGTGATTGTGGTTGGATGGCCCACTTGTCAGCCCGCGCTCGCACCCGCGTGTGCGTGCTCGCGCTCAGGGCTGATCTTGGCTGTCAATCTGTGATCGGATGGCTGAGGACACCATGTACCCCTTCGTGTGGTCAATCTATTAAAGAGCCCCTTGGTTTCCTAGAAATAGAACCTGCAGTCCTATTTCTTGCGCTCAGGCCCCTGGTTTCTTGCAAAGAAGCCCATAACCTTTATTTTTATCACATAAATAGGTTTAATTTAGTATTTTGAATTCCAAAACTTGTTTATTTCATATCTTTTGCATATGAACTCCAAATTCAGTGGTTCAAATTGCAAAATGTTCATAAAACTTTTCACTATCTGTTTAAATTATTATCTTTCACTATCTGCATATCTAAATTTTATGACTAGACAATAGGTTCATTTGAAGTGATGGATTGTTTATTAAAAAGAAAATAAAAAGGAAAACACTAATGAATATTAAAGTGGTTAACTTTGTGAAATTAATCTTAGGTAATATATGATCTCACCCCTGGAATAACTTTAGTAATTCATTAAGGTAGCTATAGTTAAGTTATGTAATCCACTAAGATAGGCAATACTTAGAGAACCACAAACCTCTAGGTGTATTAGTCTACCCTAGAACCTAGATTTCACTCTGGTGTTTGTACTTTTCTATTGAACTTGTGTTCACTTGGTTGCACATGTTTGGTGTACTATTCCTTTGTCATTTCTCAAATGTGTTGAATGAATGATTGCTTTGCGTAGACAACGAGTAGTCCGAGGTTTCCAAGTGTGTTGCAGGAGACTTACTTGAGCAGCAACCTGGTGAAGGCAAGTGTCCTCTGACCCATTATGTCTTATTTACTTTATAATTCACTGTCCCGCATTACATAATTAAAACCTAAGGATTGACTAGCTTTGTATTTACCTTGTCCTTGATTACCTTTTGGGTTATTATGGTTAGATTCATGCTATTGCTTTACTTTAATCAACGAACATGATGAGAACATTTATGATACGATGAAGTTATCTTGATTATGAAGATGAACTTGTGATACTTTAGGGGACTCAGGTTGTTTCCTGAGTACCTCTCTGTAAGGACCTGTTTGTTAAGAGACCATTCGGGATAACAGTACAACCATGAGGGTGGAATGAGACGCCTTTAGCTGAGTAATTAGATGAGCTTGGGGGTGTAGTTGGCTTCACTGTAGGGCCGTCAATGGGGGCCGGAGCATAGTGCTTGCTCTACTAAGAGTGGGTGCCGAGGTTCATTCGATTTGGTTTTGTTACTCACCCGCCTAAGGGAGGATGTAACGTCTCGAATTTTGGGAGTTGAATTTTTTCTTTTCTCCACTCGCCAAATTTGGGCGTTACCCTTTTCTTTTTCTCTTTTCCCCCTCGCTAAGCCTTGATCTTTTCCAAAGTTATAGCGGGATTCGGCTTGAGATCTCGTGTAAAGCAAAACCCTAAAATACTTTATTTTGTTTGCTGCACCATGCCGAACCATACATTTACTTTGATTGATTGAAATTGTGAAAGCATTCATCTAGAAAATAGACTTTATAAAAAGGAAAACCTTTTTCTTTTCCTCTTTCCCCCTCTCCTCCCTTTTTGGCCTAGCCGGCCCAGCCGACCTTTCTCCCCCCTCTCCCCGCTATGGGCCCCACAGCGGCCCAGCTGGCTTTGCGGCCCAGCCGCCCCCCGCTCCCCACGCCGCGCCCACCGCGCGTGCGGTTGGAAACCCCCCCCTCGCGCGGGCCCCACCCGTCAGCTTCCCCCTCCCCAAGCCCCTCTCTCCTCCCCTGCCCGACCCCACCTCGCTCCCCTGCCCCGCTCGCAGAACCGCCGCCGCCGCCGGTGCTTCCCCCCCGCGCGGTAAGCTTTCCCCCCTCCTCTCCCCCTCCCTCTCCCCTGCGCTCGCCGGCCTGCCCGTTCCTGGCGCAGCCCCCGCCCTCGGAGCTCGCGGCCATGGCGCGGCGTACCGGCGCGGTCCCGCCCGCCCCGGCGTCCCGGCGCGACCCCCCCTCCTGCTCCTGGCCTGCCTCGCTCGGCGCGGTCCCGCCCACCCCGTTGTCCCGGCGCGACCCCGCCGCCCTCGGCGCTCGCCGGCCCGCCCGTCCCCAGCAGCCCGCCCCGCCCGACGAGCCCCCTCGCGCGCGCCCGCGAGCTCGGCCCCAGCCATGGCGGCTCGCCATGGCGCCCCGCCCGGCGCACTCCCCTCCCCGCGGCCCGGTGGCATCCCCGCCCCCCCTCTCTCGCCCGCGCCCGGCGCGCGGCCATGGCGACGCGACGCCCGTGCCCGGCCCCGGCTCGCCGGCGCGCGACCGTGGCACCCCCGCCCCCGGCGTCCCCGCGCAGCCCCTGCCCGCCCTTGGCGCGTGGCTTCGCGCCCGTGCAGCCCGACCGCGGCGGCCCCGCCCTCGCCGTGGTGGCTCGGCCTCGCCCCGCTCAGCGCGGTGCCCTCCCCGCGTAGCTCGCCGGCCGTGGCGCGGCCCGGTTCGCGGGCCATGGCGGCTCGGCCCCGCCCGCCTTGGCGTGCCCCGCCCCTGCGCAGCGCGACCCCGGCCCAGCGCGGCTTCGGCTCGCGCAGCCGTGGTGCCCCTGCGTAGCGCGGCGCGTGCGCTGCTCGGCCCCGGCGTGTGCGCGACCTGTTCGCGACACGTTAGCGCGGCCTTGCGCGTACGTGCTCGCATGGTGCACGGTGCTTTGGCACGGCTCGTCGTGCCCTTGACGCGCTTGTCTACCCCCTAGATGTGCCCGTCTACCCCCCCCCCCCCCCCCCCCCCGTGTGTACTCCATGTGTAGTGATCGCGTTATTTAATTAATGAATGAAAACTCAAGTTGGAAATTGGTTACGTTAGTTAATTCATGTAGTTAATCATCTACCTTATTTAATGTTGATCAATTGAAAATGGTTATGATTCTATTAGTGCATGTGACTAATCCTTTTTGTTAGAGCTAAGTGGAACTAGAGCACGTAATGACTAGTTATGCATCTACCCGTAATACGCCTTGAGTATAGCTTTAACCACTACGAGACCTTTCTTCTCTAGCCATGGCATATGCAATATCGTATGTTGTACTCTATGCATATTTAATCTATTTGTTCTCTTGTAATGATGTACTGTTTGTTTCCTAATTTGAATGGATGGATGTATGTATGCTTGCACTCACATAGAGAACGATTCGGCTGAGGAGCCCGAAGAACTCGCAGGAGAAGCCCTTGAGCAGCAATCGGTTGGTGGAGGCAAGTGTCCCTTGACCTATCTCTTCCTATACATTCTTTAATTCACCTCCCGCATTACACATTTATACCTAAGGATTGACTAGCTTTTATTATCCATGTCCTTGTTTACCTATTTGGGTTGGATTATTATTGCTTAGTATTATGCTATTGCTCAACTCTAATCAATGAACATGATGAGAATGATCAATGATACGCTGTTTTCCCTTCTTTTATTATGATGTTATACTTGTGGTCTTCAAGGGGGCTCGAGCGGTTTCTCGAGTGCCTCTCCGTAAGGACCTGTTCGTTGGATGACCGCCCAGGAAAACAGTGCAACCATGAGGGTGGAATGGGGTGCCCTTAGCTGAATAATTAGAGGATCCGGGGTGTAGTTCGCTTCGCCGTCGTGCCGTTAATGGGGCTCGGTGTATGCGGCTCGCTCTGCCAAGGTTGATTTGTCCCTTGGGGAGGAGTGCGGTACATTTAGGAAACCTAACAGGCGGCTACAACCTCGAGGAATCTTTGTAAAGGCTACGTAGTGAGACCCTGCCTACTCACCTTGGGAGTGTTCAAGGGTCCGTACAACCCGAGGCAAAAAGGGAATCACGGCTCATGGGTAAAGTGCACAACCTCTGCAGAGTGTTTGAAACTGATATATCAGCCGTGCTCGTGGTTATGAGCGGCCAAGGGAGCTCCAGTGATTAGTGGTACTTGATCAGAGATGTTCGGTTTGCAGGTGGCAATGAGATTGATGGTTCTTGGTTTTGACTCTGGTAATGGTAAGTGGTACTCTTTCCGTTTGGAAAGGAGTACGTTTGGGTTAATAACGTGGGTTAACTCTAAAACTTGGCTTTCTCTACTAGTAATAATAATCTGACCAACTAAAAGCAACTGCTTGACTTACCCTCCACATAAAGCTAGTTCACTACAGCCAAACAGGACACTTGCTGAGTATGTTGATGTGTACTCACCCTTGCTCTACACACCAAACCCCCCATCCCCAGGTTGTCAGCATTGCAACCACCGCTCAGGAGAAGATGAAGCCGTGAAAGGAGATTTCCAGGAGTTCCAAGACTACGACGAGTTCTAGGCGTGGGTTAGCGGCAAACCCCTAGTCGGCTGCCTGTGAAGGTCGCGTTTATCTACGTTTCGTTTTCGCACTTTGGTTTATTGTAAAGACTATGTGGATGTCTCAGACATATGATGTAATCGACTACTATTTCCTTTTTTTAATACTATTTGAGCACTGTGTGATGATGTCCATGTTATGTAACTGCTGTGTACGTGAATTGCTGATCCTGGCATGTACATGGTTCGCATTCGGTTTGCCTTCTAAAACCAGGTGTGACAGAGGAGTACTGTGTTTGTACGATTGGCGAAACCTAACGAGCAACTGCACACCAGGGGAATCTTTGTAAAGGCTACATAGTGAATCCCTGGACATTTACCCGGTAGTGAAGATCGAGTCCGTACAACCCAGGCTGGGAAGGGATCATGACTCGTGGTTAAAGTGTGCAACCTTCGCAGAGTGTTAGAAACTGGTATATTAGCCGTGCTCACGGTTAAGAGCAGCCTTGGGATCCTTTTTGATTAGAGTAATTTTGGATACTTTTATGATTATAACTATGGTTTCTGGTATTTCCTCTTGGAGGGAGTACTTTTGGGTAATAACTTGGGGTTTTTTACTAAAACTTGGCCTTTCTACTAGTAATAAATACCTGACCAACTAAAAGAAACTGCTTTAGGCTTAACCCCACATATAGCTAGTCCACTTTAACCAAACGGGACATTTGCTGAGTATGTTGATGTATACTCACCCTTGCTTTAAAAACCACCCAACCCTAGGTTGTCCCCATTGCAATTAGTGCTCAGGAGAAGATGAAGGCAACATGGAGGACATTTAGGAGTTTCAGGACTTCGATGAGTTCTAGTCGTGTTTAGTGGCAAACCCCCAGTCATCTGCCTGTGAAGGCCTTATCATTCCACGTTTCGTATCCGCACTTTGATTATGACTATGACTTAATGACTCTATGGATGTCTTGGACATCTTGATGTAATAAAGTACTATTTCACTATTATTTTGAGCAATGTGCGATGATGTCCAACTATGTAATCGCTGTGTACGTGAGTTTCTGATCCTGGCACATACATGGTTCGCATTCGGTTTGCCTTCCAAAACCGGGTGTGACATAACAAGTAGAGAGAGATAGAGGGGGAAGGGGCGAACCGAGAGGTGTCCCGAGTTGCTGGCGTTGAGGCGAAACTCACCGGGGCAACGGACACGACGGGGACTCGACGACGGCCGTGGAACAAGCCTAAGACCACGGCAGATGGCGGCAGAGCTCCTCGGGTGCACGTGCGGTGCGAGGCAGGTGCTAGGGTTCTGTGAGTGCGCGAATAAGGGAGGAGAGAGAGCGAGTGGGGTGCAGACAACTAGAAATGGCCGGGGTGGGGGCGGGCGTGGCCTCGGCATGCGTCGTGGGCGCAGAGTCTACGACAACGCGTCGTGGGCTGTGAGATGATTGAAGGGTTGCGCTTCACGGAAACAAATTTGCACTCCTCCCATTCATAAATATATGATACCGTTGACTTTTAAAAAAACTTTAATCACTCATTTTATTAAAAAAATAATAAGTTATCATTTAGTTTTGTTGTGATTTGTTTTATCACTTAATATAGTTTGTGTTTAACTTAAAATTTTATATTTTTGAATAAATATTTTGAATAAGACGAATGATTAAAATTTTTAAAAAGTTAATGGCGTTCTATATTTATGAACGGAGTAGGTAGTAATAATCTTTGCACCATGAGACACTCTAGTGTTATCCGCTAGTATGATTATTTGCTGGTTTACTTGGTCTGGGTGCTCGACAAATTCTGGAGCTCCAAATAGGAATAAAACCTTTTTGGTACCGGAACGGGCGTGAGGCTGCGCTGAAACCTCTCGCTAAACGCTGTTTGTAATGCAGGGCCTCCGCTGCAAGGCAGACGCATTCGGCTCCTCGTTTCTCTCTCCTCTCTTCGTTCCCGCGCGGAGAGGGAGAGGGAGAAACAGGGGAGCGGCGGCCCCCTCCTCTTCCCTGCCACGGTTTCTTGCGGATTATTTCTACCCTATTTTATTCAGGATTTCCGGTTGGATCCTCCTATGGTAAGTGCATCATAATCCGTCACTTTTATCGCATTTTTTTTTTTGTTGTCGATGATAGATCTGACTGTTGTGGCAGTTCTGATCTTGTTTTTCTATCAATGCCGCAAAGAGGAATATTGACCAGCGTGGAATTAATCAGCCATTCACGTTGCTGCAGCCTTTTTGCAGGGGAAATTTTAACTTCTGCTGCAACCGGTGGTGCAATTAATCAGCCATTCACGCATTGTGCTGTTCATTGAGGCATTATCGGTGTGGTTCATTGAGAAAGCGCCTGTATGCGAATTTTCATGTAAAAAGAGCTGATCAGACATGGCTGCGAAGGACGGCTCAGGGTCACAGGACCAGGGGCACAGGTTGTGGCCCATGCTGTCCTACGCTTGCGGCGAGCTATGTGTGATCATGCTGCTCTACGTGGCTGCCTTTGCATCCCATGCAGCCACAAGGCTGGCGCGCATCTGCGGGCTCAGGCCACCATGCATCCTGTGCACGAGGCTGGACCGCGCCCTCCATGGAAACTTGCCATGGTTCTCCGCGGACCTGGTCTGTTCCGTGCATCGGTCCGAGGTCTCGTCTCTGGCTCACTGCAAGAGCCATGGCCGGCTTGCACGGTCCGGCGATCTCTGCAAATCATGCCTCCTTTCATGCACGGCGGTAGGTGCCCGTGAGGAGGTGGTGAACTCTCGGCCTACGACATCCAGCAGCAGGTTGTGTTCTTGCTGTTCTGATCCGTTCAAGAATAATACTGGCGACACGCAGAGGCATTCTGGAGCAGCCAATGCTGTGGTGTCTTGGGATAGTGTACCTGCAGACCATCCAAATGAGAAGAGTATGTGTGACTAGCTGTTGTGATTGGTAATTGGTATGCATAATTGGGTATTCTGATCTTCTGACTAACTGCACGCATTTTTCTTGGTGTAGCTTCTGTGGTGGGCATTGAGGAAGTCCAAGAATCTGACGGTCCTACAAAGGACAGCGCCGCCCCTTCTGCGAATGGTGGGGCAGCGAAGAGCAACCACAGATCGGCCGCGCCGACACGCATTGCTGTGGACAGCAACGGCAGTGTAAAAAATGCCTCCGTCGTTGCAAGGGCCAACTTGACGTCGCCTCGGCCGTCAGAAATTATCTCTGCCAGGGACAGCAGTTCAACGACGCAGCAAGAGGTGAAGGCGCTCCTTTCTCAGATGTCCTATGCGCGGGGCGGCCTCGACAGTTCTTCGATTGAAGGATCTCCTGACGCTCCGAACGAAGAAAGCAACGCTACGAGCAACAAGAGCCCGTATCTCGAGAGGAACTATTGTGTGCTGGAACCTTCAGACGGGAGCCTCGCTGACGATGTCGAAGGGGGAAGCTCTCTCGAGAACGTAAAGAGACAGCTTGAGCTCAACAGGAAGGCCATGGCTGCTCTACACAAAGAGCTTGAGGAAGAACGGAGCGCGTCGGCAGTTGCGGCTAGCCAGACGATGGCCATGATCAATAGGTTGCAGGAGGAGAAGGCCGCGATGCAGATGGAAGCACTGCAGCACCTGAGGATGATGGAACAGCAGGCTGACCACGACCACCTAGCGATACAGGATCTGCATGATTTGCTCACAGAGAGGGAGAAAGAATTGCTCGACTTGGACGCTGAACTTGCACACTGCAGGAGGCTCCTGCAGAACGACGATCCGTTCAATGGCGACAGATTTGATGGCACTGATTATACAACGAACAACAACACGGATTTTGTGGGGAGCGCCATGTCCCATTTTGAAGACGACAAGGCATACATTTTGGAATCCTTGAGCAGACTGGAGGAAAATCTTGGCATTTCCACAATCAGACTTGCTTCTGGTGACGCCAGAAATTGTCAAGAAGACATACTGTTTGAAGATCAGGCAAGAGCTGATGCATCGCCTTCCAGCTGTGACGAGTCGAGTGGTGTAGCAAGCCTTAAAATTCAGATTTCTCTGTTGAATATAAGACTGAGGGCACTTGAAGAGGATCAGGAGTTCCTCAATCAGGTATTGAGTTCGCTCCAATGTGGTAGTGATGGGCTGCAGTGTATACAGGAGATAAGCAGGCACTTAGCAGAGTTGCGAAGAGTTGTGGCTCACTAAAATGAAAATGGTTTTGCCCCGAGTTCACACTTTTTGGCCGTCATGAGGTAACAACTATTCTAGTCATCGTTTAATTGCAAGGAGGAAAATCAAAGAAATTTCATAGCATTGCATCTGTTATGCAAACATCGAAACAAAAGAGAACCTGAAACCTTAGCTAGCCATGATGCATGAAAACCTTAAGACATGAAAGGCTAAAACAGACGACCAAAGATGATGGAAAAATAATCTTTGCATCTCGTTAAATCTTCACTCAATCTCTAAAACACCAAAACTCACAAACGAGATGCTCTCGAGCCAACAAAGGGTTGTATGTTGTCGGTGTACTGTGACCGATAAACACAAGTGCACAGGTGAAACTTTTCAAAATCCGAAAATTGAGATCTCTATCTTAACGTTAAGAAAACCTGAACCAAAAACACCACAACCAACTAGTGGTCAGATTCATTAATAGGTTCCTATGATACATAAAACCAAAAAAATGAATCGTAAAATAAGATATTCGGAACTTCAAAAACACTCAAAATGGTGAGTTGCCTAGAAGAGTGTGACAGTGTTACACTCACAGCTGCCACTACTGCTCCTTGGCACTGCTGAGTGGAGCCTAACACTGTTGGGTCGTGGTACTGCTGCTCCACATGCGGCAGTGCCGCGCTGCTAGGTGACAGCAGCTCGAACCAAAGCTCCAAAGGCAAAAACAACCTAATCAAACTCCAATTAAACTGAAATTTTACATACAACTTCTAATGAAAGTCCTAAAGGTGTCCAAAAAAATTTAATCTCCAAAATATTAAAGCTTCAACTGCAAATCGAAAAAACGGTCTCAACTCGATGTTTCTCGAAATCAGTCAATGGATTGGATTTTTATGTTCAAGTTAAACATCCCTAAAGCACTTCATGAAATTTAAAGGTCCTTGCTCATTTCTATCCTACCAAAAAAGTCCCCAAGAACTTATATTTAAAAAAGATCCAACAAAAGAACAAAGAAAGGAGACCGAGAAAGGAAAATCCAGAAAACTTCAAGAACTCAAGGGAGCACAAAAATGGACTCCACTTCAACATGAACCATGGTAAGGTTGTTGCTTTTTGGATCTCAAGTTACATAGATAAATATTTATTTGTGAAAACATCTATAGCTCTCAGTAGTAGTCTAGAGAAAAAGACCTACAAGAGAGAAAGTCTAAAAACTAAACCACTATACAGATACTAGAGAGAGATGGTTGGAGACGACACTCCTCTTAATATAGAGGCTATCACACATTTCCAACATACCCCTAGATATTCTAGAATGAAACCACTTTGCTAGGGCATAATGGTCCAACTTACAAATCGTATATCTAACCACCATGCTCCCTTTATGAATTTGCTTTGTCTCGACATAACCTTCGCTATGGATCCACATGCCACCTTCGATTCATGTTGGAACCATGCCGTAGGTTTTGAGGCTAGGCCCGCGAAGCCGACGTTAGGTGGTTTTGAGGATCAACCGCCAAACCACCAAAAGTAGCATACTTCATACATGTCTCCCAAGTCCTAGACACGTGTCCACTAGTCCTCGGCCACGCCAGCAATATGATTCGCTCCACCAAGTCCTCACATCTATCGGAGCCCCTAGGTGTAAGCCAAAATAGCAAGTCCCAGTTTCTCCAATCCTTAGGTCAAATCCTAGTGCTTCAATCAACATGAACTTGCACGACTTTCACATTTGCTATCAACCACTGCCTTCGGACTTCACACTTGCGAACCATAAGTCAAGAGACATGCTACACACACACACCCTAGTTTGTCCATTCGAGTCAACCTAAGATGTTACTCCATTGACCATCACTCGCCACAATCTCAAACCCTAAGGGCAAGTATCAACCTTGTGTTTGCAATCTCCACCTTTATATGTGCATTATCAACCCACAACACAAATACAAAGAGAAAAAAGGAAAAGGAAAAGGAAAAGGAAAAGAAAGAACTCACTCGAATGATCAAAAGCTAAACAAAATCCAAAACATATTAATTTGAAATGAGCAAAGCTTGGTCTCCAAAGGAATGAGTGATGACTCACGCAACTAAGCAAACAATGGCTAGCACTGAATAAGAAGAAGAGGCTAAAAGAGCTTAATACCATTAGCCAAAACTCAGAACAAAAGGCAAAACAACCAATAACTCAGAAAACACAACTAGCCCCTCTAGAAAGAGGCAAGCTTAACATGACTAGCAAAAAACAGCTTAAAATGCAACTCCCCCAGAATGAGTGCAAATCCTCACAAATGAATGCACTCTCAATAAGACTCCCCTTTGGGTATATGTTTGATCACCCATGTTGAAACAATGAGAGAGGTTTGTTCTATTTCTTCTCTACCAAAAGGTATTTGTGTATGTATATAATTCTTCCCTTGTTGATAAATGCACTCAGCAAGTATGTTCCCCTTGTGCACAAAACTATAACTCCCCTCAAGGTATGCATGAAAGTAGTGGAAATGCAGGAACTTAAAGGGTATATCAATTAGAATGTAAATATACTCTAACTGGTGTTGTTTGATGTGTGTGGCAATATATACATACGCTAGCAAATGTTCAAACTAATCATATACACAAGTTTATGAATGTAAGCAGTCAAAGCAATTTTAAGAATTTCAAAGGAGGTGTTCACCAATCACCACTAAAAATTGCACTTAACATATGTAACTAGGAAATCAACCAAGTGCTCAAGAGTATATAAGAACTACCCTATACATCAGTCACAACCATGCCAAGAACAAACATAAACTTGTGTTCGATCAAATTTAACCAAATTGCTAGAGTTTGCGGTGTTACACAAGAATTACTCAAAGAATTTGAGTGTGACAAGTTGTATGCACTGTCAAGTCTAAGTTTTCAATAGGGTGCAGCCTATGCTGCAATGCAATCAGAGATGAAGATAACAATTTTGATTATCTGCTATATTGCTCAAGTTCTTCTCGAGGTGCAAGGAGAAGCAGTCTTGATACAATGATATGGTGACAAATACAAACCCATCTCGGTTTTTTGCTTTCTCGCATCGTAAGTTAAATTTTGGAACAATACTATTTTTACCAAGGCAATGAACGACTAAAAGGATGGGGCTTAGAAATCTAGCATACTAGTGATAGCAGAAAAAGATTTCAACACATTCTATACATGCTAGTTGCCAATCTCAGCGGTGAAGAGTTGTTCATATTTAGCAAGTATTAAACATGTCCGGAATTTAAAAAACAATCTTAGCTCCACAAGATTGTATCACTATGAGTAAAATGATCCTAAGCTTGACCAAGCATCATCATGTACACATAGAACATACTACTAGGAGCATTATCACATTCTAACAATCATACACATAAAGCTCAAAATTCCATATGATACATGATAAGATGTAATGCAAATATGTTATAAAATACGAAATAAAAGCTAAACAAGAAAAAAAGCCCAAAGCACTACTGTACAACAAAAAAATGCTTTCCTTCTCTAAAAACTAAAATACGCACTCAACGCAAAGGTGGCTTGACCAAGGGTTTGGTGAGGATATTTGCAATCTATTTTGGGTGTCAACATGGTACAAGTTTATGTCCCATTTCTTATAATGATCTCAGAAAATGAAAGCGGACTTCAATATGCTTCATCTTTTTAATGCATCACTAGATTTTGGCAACACTTATGGCATTGGTGATCTCATAAAGCGAAGGCACTCTAAAACTCTAAGACAAAATCTTTCAAGATGGACATCTTCCAAAGAAACTGCTAGCAGCTGTTACCAGTGGCAATATACTCAGACTCTATGGCAGATTGGGCTATGCAAGAGTACTTGCAAGATGGTCAAGAAACTAATGAAGAGCCCAAGAACTAACAAGTCTTAGAAGTTGGCCTATGAACTAAATGACAACCCATAAAGTATGCATCGAAATATCAACATAGTGACAGACCGAAGAAAAGGAATACCAAAGACCAAACTCTAGAGTGAAATGATGGTACCTCTTTATCCTTTGCTTGCATGCTTGTGGGATATGCGTATGGACGGCTGAAACTAAGCACAGAAACACAAAACAAAGAGTCTGCATCAGCTTCTAATGTCATCATGGTTGACATGTGTGTCGAAATAGGCTTGGCTTCACCCTATCAAACTTCTTCTAGACAAGGAAGCGATTGAGCTCACCATAATACTCATCTCAAATTTTGTGTTCATAGTATCTGAAAACTTGGCAATAAGAGCATGAGAAGAACCATCGAAGATGATATCAGCTGCATAAATCTGAACCAACAAAGAGTCATTGTCTTGCTTGAGGAGAAAAAACATTTTGTCTACCCATCTCATTTGAAACCCCTTATTAAGCAAAAACATTTTTCAAGAGTTCATACCAGGCTATAGTGGCTTGTTTTAAACCATACACAATTTTTTGGAGTTTAAACACATAATTTGTAAACTTGGGATCTTTGAAACTAGGGGTTGTATAACATACACATCTTCCTTTATGTACCCATTTAAGAAAGCACTTTTAACATTAATTTGAAATAGTTTAAA
Source organism: Zea mays (assembly GCF_902167145.1). NCBI lineage: Eukaryota > Viridiplantae > Streptophyta > Magnoliopsida > Poales > Poaceae > Zea > Zea mays. The sequence continues at coordinate 246,924,070 of NC_050096.1, read as the reverse complement.
ACCCTTCAAAGCAACAAAAGCTAAGAGGATTCTAATGGCTTCTAAATGGACAATAGGACAAAGATTTCCTCATAGTCTATCCCTTCTTTTTGGTAAAAACCTTTAGCTACCAACCTATCTTTGTTTGTAACTATCATCCCATCATCGGCGATTTTTTTCGAAAGCACATTTGGTTCCTATGGGGTGGTGATCTTGTCGATGTGATACCAAATGCCATACTTTGTTTCTTTAAAAGTTTTCACCCCCTCATGCATGGCATTACTCAACTAGGATCAGATAAAGCATGTCCAACATCATGGGGCTCAAAAAAGGCAATAAATGTTGAATGAGCAAACTAAGAGATGTGTTGTGACCTAGATTATGTGACTTGCTCATTGAGCTTATCGGCCATCTATTGGGTTGGATGGCAGTGCATAATATGTTGTGGTGGCTCCCTTGAGGATGTCACCTCCCCGTCAACATTAGCTTAATCTCCTCTAGGTTCAGCTAGCACTGGCTCAAATACACGTCAAGTATTGGAAGAAGTGACATTGTGACTATTAGTTGAAGTAGTGGAAGCAGGCCCGTTGAGGATGCTGATGGAGATGGAGATGGCTTGGGATCCCCCAATCGAGAATGACTTCTTCCTCCTCCATAAAGATGGTGCCCATCTCTCTATCATATGCGCACTCTAAAGCAAGGGATGTACAAGTAATAGTCTCATAAATGTTACCTCATAGGTCTCCATAATACTATTAGTCTCAAGGTTAAGTACACGATAAGCTCTAGAATATAATGTACAACTAAAAGAAATCATTAATGGTTCCTGCCAAGAGGAGTGAAATTGTACTAGATATATGCAGTTCAGGTAAAATCAGTGAATATCCCTTATTCTAGGATGCAAGGTGTCATGACTATCCAATTTCCTAGTCTCCAACCTGCCAATTTTCCATTGGCTAGCTTTGATGTAGCTCAACATTTCTTGTGGACTAAACATCACCTTTTACTCACATGAAACATATTAGTCCACTACTTATCTTAGCTTTGCTCCTAGTCAACTAGATATCTCCGTGAAGCTCCCAACTCCTATGATGAAGCTCCAAAAAGTTTGTATCATTCTTGCTTTCTAGTGTGGATATCTTGAGCCGGACCTTTGTGGTCACTCGAGAAGAGGATTTAGAGTTGAAAGATACATTATATATTGTGGTCATCTCAACAGCACGGATGTAGGCATGTCTTTGATGGTGTGTTCGAACCTTGATTAAATCGTTGTCGCATGTGCTTGCTGTTGTGGTTTCACATGTTTCACTCTCTCTCTCTCTCTTGTGTTTCCCTTTAGATTTTTTGAATGAATGTTTCCCTTTAGATTTTTTGCTCTACCTATCTCTTATTGACATTTAAGGTAAAATGAAAGGTTCAAATGGGATATATATCTGGTGTTGTTTCTCAGGCTTTATCTCCAGAACTTTTGGACAAATCTCCATAACTTTCAAACATTAGAATTTACCATTTTGAATTGTGAAAGAAATTTTATGATTTTGGCTTATTCACCCGTTCTAGGATGATCCTTCCATAGCCCCAAAGCGTCCTATTTTGAACACAACTTTCATCCCATATTTTGGTCGAAACTCCTTGCTCCTTGACTCTAATTTTGATGATGATCTTATATTCAATGTAAAGCTTATGAAATTATCTACATGTGTTTAAAAAACTATCTCCAATTTAAAGCACTGAAAAACTGGTGAAGGGTACCGAACCTTTCGGTGCTAGGGTATTCACAAAATTTTAGCATAGTCTAGAAATTCAGCCTTTCTGTTGAATGCTCAATGATTATATGATGCTCACATTTTTTCACTACTAATCTATTTTATTTTTCAATCATAGGATGACCCAATTGTCCGATGCTAACTCAATTGTCAATTTCACTGTTTTCTTGAATGGTTCAGGTTCTCCTTTGTAACGGCAAACCTATTTGCAGTCATCTAGATAGCAGGCTGCTTTCAGGTAAACTAAACACCTGTCGTTCCCATCTATATATAGTCAATTTTGGTGGCATAACCATTAAGTAACACTATTTCATCGCCAATTTATACCGCAGACGAAGAAGAACAGGAGCTGCAGATCCTTCCTGTGCCTTCTGACATACACGTCTGCATACATGGATATGATCACCGTCATCTTCGTAGCAATGCTCTTCTCTGGGGACTTCGTATCAGTCTGCTGTGCAGTTGGGTTCTTCACCCTATGGACTTTGTGCTGCCTGCAATGGCACTTATCAAGACAAACGATGACTGATAACCTAGGGTTGCAGTGTGCTGTGAAGATGCTCCGCTCTGCTGTCGCAATCTTCTTCTTGGTCATAGGTGCCCTTGCATGCATCGGCGTCAAAACCTGCAAGTTCTTCCATGATATGTGATGTGATGAACTGATGATGGTTTTGCAGCACCAAGTTACCTTGTGCGACATAGCAACAAAGTGTACCGATGCAACCTCTTGCAACTGCAGGTTCTCATCAGACAATGCGCCCTTAAGCTCATCAGCGTCAACTAGGACACACCACGAAGCTCATCAACACCAAGGATGAAATCCTCATGTCTAGTTTGAAAACATAAGGGTACGTTTGTGAGGAAGGGGATTGAGGAGGATAAAATCCTCTTGCTATTCAAATTTGAATAGGAATGTGCCCTTCTAATCTTTTCTCCCAAACAACCCCAAACTCCCCTTGGGATTCCCCTCATTTCCTAGAGTTTGTAAACCCTTCAAGTGACATTTGAATAAAATATTTAGTAATTTGTGGCAGAATTTTCCTCCCTAGGTTTAGCCACCCTGGCTCCCAAACTAGCCCACATAGTGGAGTCTACAAATCTCTTCAAGCTTTCCTAGATTCAAACATGCCCAACTACGGGACCCACATCTTCATTGTTTGCATGCAATGAAGGCATCAAAGCCCAAACCAACGCCATCCCTATTTTACGTAGCGCCTATTGGTGCCGATCTAGGCGCCAAACACCGGAAGATAAACCGCCTGGTGGTGCTATCTGCGGAGGCACGGATGGTCCACAGCCCTAAGTCGGACAGTCTGTGACCTAGCGTAGGAGCAACTCCTTTTCTGCTTACGTCCGGACGGTCCGCGCCTGAGGCTCGGACGATCCACGATGGCGCATAGGGTCATCTTCTTCGCAGCAGACCTAGATCTCGCCTCCTAGGAGAGACCATGTCGGAGAGGAGAGATCTTATGGTGTGTCTTGGGGGTCGACAGGCCACAAAGACGCCTCTAGTCGACGTAAAGCCAAAGAGAGGTGAAGATTCGAAGTAGAGGAAGGCTAAAATAGGGCTACTCCTAATGTATAAGGTAAAAACGATAAGTAGAATTGATTGGATCGTTTGTGGGGGGTTTAATTGGTTGTACCCCTTCATTTATATAAAGGGTGGAGGTCTGGACCCGTTACAAGCCGGTTCTCGAGTAAATCCCACATGATTTGCTAACAAATCCCGCTAGAAATCTATAAACCTAATTGATTCTGCGCACATGCGGACCGTTCGTGCCGCCACCATGGACAGTTTGGACCGCGGACCGTCCGGCCTCAGTGGTGGACAGTCCGGCTGCCCAAGCTGATGCTCAACATATGCCCCATGCCTTTTGTTGGAGGTTGACGAACCAAAAGCATATGAACTACCAGCACCCTTCGGGAAACAATAGATCTCACAAGTCATCTTGTTCCCGAAGTAAGAACTAAGCCTGATGCAAGTCACTAGCTTTTCAATCTGATAGGGTGATTATTCAATAGAGCCCTAATGCATAAGGATGTTTCGGATTGCATCTTTCTCGACCATGACCATCTGATCAATGGATCAAAAGTGATGAGTACATGGATATCAAGTATATGGTCAAGGCCCAATCAATCATATAGTCCTAAGCTCAAGGGGAGTTGAAGTCTAGTTTATTCGCGAATCCGGTTCGGACTTCAGGAGTGGGTCTCACGAAAACGGACGACCAGGCTACATACGAACTCCGTTTTCGACGTTCTAGATATCATTGAAAGGCTAAGGAGATAATATTTCTAACCCAACTGGTCCCACATCAATATACGATTGGAGCTGATCATAATCGACATAGCAAGATAATGTCTAGAATCTGCCATAAATCAGTGGCGCCTGTTTTTGGGCCTAAAGGTCTTGTACATCCTATTCCTAGGGTTGCTCGGCCACCCCATTAACCACCGCCTAAGTCCAGGATGACTCCAATTCAAGTGGGGGATGATGAGGACATCACTCGCATACAAACAATGCATGAACCGATAACACGAGCACGTGCTTAAAAGCTGAATCTCCAGGTTCGTTCTAACCTAGTCAATTGTGTTTTAGAGCTTACGCTTGGTTCCATGGAAGTTTTAATGATTAGTAACTTTGGAGAGGACCGTCAAGAAATTGGAAAAGGCTAAGGTGTCGAGGAGGAGCAGTAAGGGCGTCCACAATAGGAAGGAGATCAAGTCCGACTCGACTGCGACTACATCTCGGGTTCCAGGACCAGTCTGTACTAAAATGGACGCCCAAGACGCATCCGGACTCCGATTGCGACAAAATTTATATGGTTGTAAAGATAAGACAATTATCTAACCATCCCAACTGGTCCCACCTTAAAATTCATTCGGAGTCAACGGGGATCATCGAAACAACTCATCCCTCAGATTCTGTTTTGGTACTGTGACATCGTCTGTTGGGTCGTTGGGCCGTGTATTGTGCTGGAGCCTTTTAGGGATACCTCCGGGAATTATGCACGCCCTTAACCTCTATTTTAACAGCAGTCGCCACCGCATTAGGGTTTGTGTTTGGCTTAGATCATATCTGTCATCAAACAGTATCGTTGTTCGTCGGTTTGCAAGACCCCACCTCTTGATCAATGCAATTTTGATTGCGTTCTTCCTGTTTTTGCTTTTGTTCTTGATTGCACTTGCAGTTTGCAGGATTTTATGCTGCAAAGTTTTCTTATGTATTATGATTCTAATAATTTTCTAGTGGTGAATAGAGTGGACAGATGTGAATTACCTCATATGACAAGAAGCCCAGTTTTGTTATCAAAATGATGAATTATCCAATGCCTATTTTTGTTTCTTGTGCCATGGCCAAATGGAAGTACATGTTATTCTCTATAACAAAGGTTTTGGTACCAGGTTGATACCATTATCTTGTCTAGTTGGTGGTACCTAGTGACAAGCTAGAAATATATAGTTGCAGAGAAGCATCGTGCATGTAGTAGTTTGTACATTAGAGAAGGACAAAAATAAAAACAATGGAGGATGAGGGGTGCATGGAGCAGGTGTGTCCCAACATTGTATTTATACTTGGTGTGGTTTTTACTTCCGTGGGTTTATAAGCAGCATAGGAAAAGGGCTCACCACACTAGCGATTTATTTAGCATGGGTGCATGCATGGAAGCTCGAGAAAAGTTGTAAAATATGTACTTAGCATATGATTGTATAATAGATATTGGAGCCCTCATGTAAACTACATGGGGAAGGATCTGTGATGGTCGATGGCCAATGAAAGTGCGCTAGATCTGAGACAAGTAGACGGCCTTGCTCTACAACCTCTATTTGTCATGATGGTGTTTACAATTGTATTCTTGTTTTTGTTTTCATGATGTGTTCTTCTACCATAATCTTTTTCTTCCTTTTACTTTTGATGCTATGTTTTGTACTTTCTTTCTTTTTGTAGTGAAATGGCGCTAAACTTATAGAAAATCAATAAGCAAAAATGGATATAAGAAGATATTATCATTACAAATATTTAATAAATGTGATTCACACTTAGGGTATATCAAGTGGTAGTGTCATGGTGATTTTTTCTAATAGAAAAAAACTTAGAAAGGGGGTGCGTGTTACAAAGGGTAGTGCATTGAAGTGAGTGACTTGGGCGACATGTGCTTCATGTTATTTAAAGATGGACATTATTGTTGCCACAACTTTCGAGCAAATGGCGTATGGTTCTCTAGAACTATGGACATGGTTCTGTAGATTTTTTTTTGAAAATGTTAATGTTTCTTTTAGAGTATTATGGGCCGTACATGTGCTGGCCCATTAGGGTTCTATATTTTGTATCCGTTACTGTAGCTAGGGTTTTCCATTCTCTGTATTGCAACATGGTACCAGAGCCTTGACTCCCAGCCAGTCGTCCGCTATCACCTCTACATTGCGTGTTTCTTCCCCTTCGGATGACGCTGCAGCCATCCTCGCTGCCAGCCGTGCTATCGTTGCGGTGGCTCGCCAGCGGGCCCAGGACGCCGCCCGTGCCCTTGAGAAGGAACAGGCGGTTGTTGACGCCATCGAGCGCCAGTACGCCGAGACCTATCGTCGCCTCGCTCGCAAGGGCATGTTGGATGGTTCTCCCATGTCCGCTCGTCACAGCGCCGACACTTTTGAGCCCACGCCCGTCCCAGCCTCGACACTTCGTGCCTCTCTTCACGCCCAGGCGGCGGCCCTCACCAGCATCCGGGCAACCGTCACCGACATTCTCGCGCTGAACTCAACTCAGTATCCTCAGTGGCGCGACCAGGTCCTACAGACCCTCCGCCGCTACGCCCTCGCCGACCACGTCCTCCTCGCGGTCGCTGCACCGACGGAGGATTGGCTCCTGATGGACGAAGTGGTGCTCTCTTGGATCCATGGCACCCTCACGACCGAGCTTCAGGACATCATTCGTGTGTCGGCCGATACTGCTCACCGTATCTGGGGTGCCCTTGAGGCTCAGTTCATCGGCAACTGCCAGACTCGGATTTTGTACCTTGAGACCGCCTTCCGCCAGCTTGTTCAGGGCGATCTCTCTGTGGACGAGTACTGTTGTCAGATGAAGATGATGGCGGACGCTCTCTGCACCCTCGGGGCCCCCATGACCGATTAGAGCATCGTGCTCAACCTCCTCCGTGGTCTGAGTCCTCGCTTCGATCGCGTGGCGCCCATCCTCACCCGCATGAAGCTGTTTCCCACCTTGCGGAGGCCAAGAACGATCTGCTTCTCGAGGAGCTTCGCCTCTCCGCCGCTGCAACCACAGCTCCCGCCACGGCCCTCTACAGCGCACCACGTGATGCCCCTCCGACTCCGGGGGGGTTCCTGCTGAGAGCACCTAGAGGGGGGGGGTGAATAGGTGATCCTATAAAATTTTAAACTTAAGCCACAAAACTTGGTTAGACGTTAGCACAGTAATCGCCAAGTGGCTAGAGAGAAGTCTTAGCAAAACACAATAACCACAAGAGAACAATCACAGAGATGACACAGTGGTTTATCCCGTGGTTCGGCCAAGACCAACGCTTGCCTACTCCACGTTGTGGCGTCCCAACGGACGAGAGTTGCACTCAACTCCTCTCAAGTGATCCAATGATCAACTTGAATACCACAGTGTTCTGCTTTTCTTTTCTTATCCCGTTCGCGAGGAATCTCCACAACTTGGAGCCTCTCGCCCTTACACTTTTGATGTTCACAAAGAATCACGGAGTAAGGGAGGGATGATCAACTCACACAAGACACAAAGATCACAGCAAATACGCACACACAAGACCCAGACTTGAGCTCAAAAGACTAGCACACTAGAACGGGGCTCAAATCACTAGAATGTCGAACAAGTGCGCAAGAGTGGAGTGTGAGTGATCAAGAATGCTTAAAGGATGCTTGGTGTCCTCCTCCATGCGCCTAGGGGTCCCTTTTATAGCCCCAAGGCAGCTAGGAGCCGTTGAGAGCAATCTGGGAAGGCAATCCTTGCCTTCTGTCGCGTGGCGCACCGGACAGTCCGGTGCACACCGGACACTGTCCGGTGCACACCGGACACTGTCCGGTGCACACCGGACACTGTCCGGTGCCCAATTTCTTTCCTAAAATGGCGCAACCGACCGTTGGCAGCCAGAGAGCCGTTGGCGCACCGAACAGTCTGGTGCCTCCTTCTAGCCGTTGGCTCGGCCACGTGTCCCACGCAGATCGCGCGGCCGACCGTTGGCCCGGCCGACCGTTGGCTCACCGGACAGTCCGGTGAATTATAGCCGTACGTCGCCGGTGAATTCCCGAGAGCGGCCAGTTCGCTCGATCCAGCCTGGCGCACCGGACACTGTCCGGTGCACCACCGGACAGTCCGGTGCTCCCAGACTGAGCAGAGTTTGGCTGAACAAGGCCATCTCATTTCCAATTCGATTTTTCCTGTTTCCAGCACTTAGACACAATACATTAGTCTCTAAAACAATGTACTAAGTATGAGAAACATACCTTTATCCTTGATTTGTACTTTGTCCACCATTTTACACTTAGGCACTTGTGTTGGACACTAAATCACCAAAATACTTAGAAATGGCCCAAGGGCACATTTCCCTTTCAATCTCCCCCTTTTTGGTGATTTATGCCAACACAATATAAAGCACGTAGAACAAATACAAAATCAATTCAAATAAGAACTCAAATTGTTTTTGATTCAAATTTGACATATATGGATCACTCTTTGCCACCACTTGGTTTGTTTTTGCAAATCAAACTCAAATTTCTATCTCTAGGTCAAACACACATGTTAAGACATAAAGAGAGTCATTACAAGAGAAATTGATTCAAGATTTCAACAACTCCCCTTTTTCCCATAATTAATCAACACTTCTCCCCACAAGAAGCCAACTTTTGACAAGAGAGACAATAAAAGAGTTTTGACAAACCAAAAGCTCTATTCTACTATTTTGAAAATCTCTCAAGTGGTAGCTGATCCATTTATCACTTTGGCCTTTATTTTCTCCCCCTTTGGCATCAAGCACCAAAACAGGATTAATGTTGGCCCTTGAACCTCATTGCCTTACCAAAATCTTCAATAAGAATACAAAGGCAATAAGAGTACATGAGATGAACTTGGAATAAGTTACCCTCTCATCGGAGTGCAGTGGAAGTCTTTCATGGTCCAAGTCCACCTTTTCCCTTTCAAACCTCCTTTGAGACTAAAACAAGCAAACTCAAGCACATGGTTAGTCTCAAAAGGGTCAAGTTGTAGCACAACTCCCCCTAAATATGTGCATCACTCGCAAAAAGGACTTGTGAGGTCCGGGGAGTGTTTGTACAACTTGAGCACCATAAGTAAGCAACGAAATGCATAAGGAACATGATCAAAGGCATAAACATATGTATGCTATAAATCAATCCAAGTTCCGCTAATCTAAGATATTTAGCTCACTACGCAGCCTGCAAAAGGTCTTCTCATCTAGAGGCTTGGTAAAGATATCGGCTAGCTGGTTCTCGGTGCTAACATGAAACACTTCGATATCTCCCTTTTGCTGGTGGTCTCTCAAAAAGTGATGCCGGATGTCTATGTGCTTTGTGCGGCTGTGTTCAACAGGATTTTCCGCCATGCGGATAGCACTCTCATTATCACATAGGAGTGGGACTTTGCTCAGATTGTAGCCAAAGTCCCTGAGGGTTTGCCTCATCCAAAGTAGTTGCGCGCAACACTGTCCTGCGGCAACATACTCGGCCTCAGCGGTGGATAGGGCAACGGAGGTTTGTTTCTTAGAATTCCATGACACCAGGGACCTTCCTAAGAATTGGCACGTCCCTGATGTACTCTTCCTATCGACCTTACATCCAGCATAGTCGGAATCTGAATATCCAATCAAGTCAAAGGTAGACCCCTTTGGATACCAGAGCCCGAAGCAAGGCGTAGCAACTAAATATCTAAGGATTCGCTTCACTGCCACTAAGTGACACTCCTTAGGATCAGATTGAAATCTAGCACACATGCATACGCTAAGCATAATATCCGGTCTACTAGCACATAAGTAAAGTAATGACCCTATCATTGACCAGTATGCCTTTTGATCAACGGACTTACCTCCTTTGTTGAGATCAGTGTGTCCGTCGGTCCCCATCGGAGTCTTTGCGGGCTTGGCATCCTTCATCCCAAACCTCTTCAGCAAGTCTTGCATGTACTTCGTTTGAGAGATGAAGGTGCCGTCCTTGAGTTGCTTCACTTGGAACCCAAGGAAGTAGTTCAACTCGCCCATCATTGACATCTCGAATTTCTGCGTCATCACCCTGCTAAACTCTTCACAAGACTTTTTATTAGTTGAACCAAATATTATGTCATCGACATAAATTTGGCACACAAAAAGATCACCGTCACAAGTCTTAGTGAAAAGAGTTGGATCAGCTTTCCCAACCTTGAAAGCATTAGCAATTAAGAAATCTCTAAGGCATTCATACCATGCTCTTGGGGCTTGCTTAAGTCCATAGAGCGCCTTAGAGAGCTTACACACGTGGTCGGGGTACCGTTCATCCTCGAAGCCAGGGGGTTGCTCCACGTACACCTCCTCCTTGATTGGCCCGTTGAGGAAAGCGCTCTTCACATCCATTTGGAACAACCTGAAAGAATGGTGAGCGGCATATGCTAGCAAGATACGAATGGACTCTAGCCTAGCCACAGGAGCAAAAGTCTCCTCAAAGTCCAAACCTGCGACTTGGGCATAACCTTTTGCCACAAGTCGAGCCTTGTTCCTTGTCACCACTCCGTTCTCGTCTTGTTTGTTGCGGAACACCCACTTGGTTCCCACAACATTTTGCTTAGGACGAGGCACCAGCGTCCAAACTTCATTTCTCTTGAAGTTGTTGAGTTCCTCTTGCATGGCCAACACCCAGTCCGGATCTAGCAAGGCCTCTTCTACCCTGAAAGGCTCGTTAGAAGAGACAAAGGAGTAATGCTCACAAAAATTAACTAATCGAGATCAAGTAGTTACTCCCTTGCTAATATCACCAAGAATTTGATCGACGGGATGATCCCTTTGAATCATCGCTCGAACTTGGGTTGGAGGTGCCGGTTGAGTTTCTTCCTCCATCACATGATCATCTTGTGCTCCCCCTTGATCACACGCCTCCTGTTGATGAACCTGTTCATCGTCTTGTGTTGGGGAATGCACCATAGTTGAGGAAGAAGGTTGATCTTGCTCCTTTTGTTCCTGTGGTCGTACTTCACCAATCGCCATGGTTTGTATAGCGGCCGTCGGAACATCTTCTTCATCTACATCATCAAGATCAACAACTTGCTCTCTTGGAGAGCCATTAGTCTCATCAAATACAACGTCGCTAGAGACTTCAACCAAACCCGATGATTTGTTGAAGACCCTATACGCCTTTGTATTTGAATCATAACCTAACAAAAACCCTTCTACAGCTTTGGGAGCAAACTTAGAATTTCTACCCTTCTTCACTAGAATGTAGCATTTGCTCCCAAATACACGAAAGTAAGATACATTGGGTTTGTTACCGGTTAGAAGCTCATACGACGTCTTCTTGAGGAGGCGGTGAAGGTAGACCCTGTTGATGGCGTGGCAAGCCGTGTTCACAGCTTCCGACCAAAAACGCTCGGGGGTCTTGAATTCTCCAAGCATCGTCCTCGCCATATCGATTAGCGTCCTGTTCTTCCTCTCTACCGCACCATTTTGCTGTGGTGTGTAGGGAGCGGAGAACTCGTGCTTGATCCCTTCCTCCTCAAGGTACTCCTCCACTTGAAGGTTCTTGAACTCGGACCCGTTGTCGCTCCTTATCTTCTTCACCTTGAGCTCAAACTCGTTTTGAGCTCTCCTTAGGAAGCGTTTGAGGGTTCCTTGGGTCTCAGACTTGTCCTGCAAAAAGAATACCCAAGTGAAGCGGGAAAAGTCATCCACAATAACTAAACCATACTTACTTCCCCCTATGCTTAGATAAGGGACGGGTCCGAAGAGGTCCATATGTAGCAGCTCCAGGGGCCTTGATGTGGTCATCACATTCTTGCTGTGATGTGTTCCTCCCACCTGTTTACCTGCTTGACATGCTGCACAAGGTCTATCTTTTTCAAATTGCACGTTAGTTAAACCTATCACATGTTCTCCCTTTAAAAGCTTGTGAAGGTTCTTCATCCCCACATGTGCTAAGCGGCGATGCCACAACCAGCCCATGCTAGTCTTAGCTATCAAGCATGCATCTAGACTGGCCTCCTCTTTTGCAAAATCAACTAAGTAAAGTTTGCCGTCTAATACACCCTTAAAAGCTAGTGAACCATCACTTCTTCTAAAGACAGACACATCAATGTTTGTAAATAAACAATTGTATCCCATATTACATAATTGACTCACAGATAGTAAATTATATCCAAGGGACTCAACTAAAAACACATTAGAAATAGAGTGTTCATTTGAGATTGCAATTTTACCTAACCCTTTTACCTTGCCTTGGTTCCCATCACCGAATATTATTGAATCTTGGGAGTCCTTGTTCTTGACGCAGGAGGTGAACATCTTCTTCTCCCCCGTCATATGGTTTGTGCATCCGCTGTCGATAATCCAGCTTGAACCCCCGGATGCATAAACCTGCAAGGCAAATTTAGGCTTGGGACTTAGGTACCCAACTCTTGTTGGGTCCTACAAGGTTAGTCACAATTGTCTTAGGGACCCAAATGCAAGTTTTATCTCCCTTGCATTTTGCCCCTAATTTCCTAGCAATCACCTTTCTATCCTTTCTACAAATTGCAAATGAAGCATCACAGGCATGATAAATTGTAGAGGGTTCATTAACTTTCCTAGGAGTATTGATAACATTTCTCCTAGGCATATGATGAACAACATTTCTTCTAAACACATTTCTACCATGCATATAGGAAGAACTAGAAGCAAACATGGCATGAGAGTCAAAAGCATTATAAGCATTACAACTCCTATCATCATGAACATTTCTAGAAAATTTTCTATCATGGTACATGAAGGCCTGGTTCTTTTTAGCATTACTTGCCATAGGGGCCTTCCCTTTCTCCTTTGTGGAGATGGAGGCCTTATGGCTTGTTAAGTTCTTGACTTCCCTCTTGAAGCCAAGACCATCCTTAATTGAGGGGTGTCTACCAATTGTGTAGGCATCCCTTGCAAATTTTAATTTGTCAAATTCACTTTTGCTAGTTTTAAGTTGGGCATTAAGACTAGCAACTTCATCAGTTAATTTTGCAATCGAGGCTATGTGTTCACTACAAGCATCAATATCAATATCTTTACACCTATTGCAAATAACATCATTTTCTACACAAGATGTTGATTTACTAGCTATTTCTAACTTAGCATTCAAAACACCATTAATGCTCCTTAAGTTAGAAATTGTCTCATGGCAAGAAGATAATTCACAAGAAAGCATTTCATTTCGTTTAACTTCTAGAGCATGAGATTTTTGTGCTTCTACAAATTTGTCATGTTCTTCATACAACAAATCCTCTTGCGTTTCTAAAAGCCTATTCTTATCATTCAAGGCATCAATCAATTCATTAATTTTATCTACCTTGGTTCTATCTAGGCCCTTAAATAAACATGAATAGTCTATTTCATCCTCATCACTAGATTCGTCCTCACTTGAAGAAGCATAAGTAGAGTTTCGAGTACATACCTTCTTCTCCCTTGCCATAAGGCATGTGTGACGCTCGTTGGGGAAGAGGGATGACTTGTTGAAGGCGGTGGCGGCGAGTCCCTCATTGTCGGAGTCGGAAGAGGAGCAATCCGAATCCAACTCCTTACCTAGATGCGCCTCGCCCTTTGCCTTCTTATAGTTCTTCTTCTCCCTCTTGTTCCCTTGATCCTGATCACTATCATTGTCGGGACAGTTAGCAATAAAATGACCAAGCTTACCACATTTGAAGCATGAGCGCTTCCCCTTTGTCTTGGTCTTGCTTGGCTGCCCTTTGTGACCTTTTAGCGCCGTCTTGAATCTCTTGATGATGAGAGCCATCTCTTTATCATTAAGTCCGGCCGCCTCAATTTGTGCCACCTTGCTAGGTAGCGTCTCCTTGCTTCTTGTTGCCTTGAGAGCAAGAGGTTGAGGCTCATTGATTGGACCATTCAATGCGTCGTCCACGTATCTTGCTTCCTTGATCATCATTCGCCCGCTCACGAACTTTCCAAGTATCTCCTCGGGCGTCATCTTGGTGTACCTAGGATTCTCATGAATATTGTTTACAAGATGAGGATCAAGGACAGTAAAGGACCTTAGCATTAGGCGGACGACGTCGTGGTCCGTCCATCGCGTGCTTCCATAGCTTCTAATCTTGTTGACAAGGGTCTTGAGCCGGTTGTACGTTTGGGTTGGCTCTTCTCCCCTTATCATAGCGAATCTCCCGAGTTCGCCCTCCACCAACTCCATCTTGGTGAGCATTGTGACATCATTCCCCTCATGAGAGATCTTGAGGGTGTCCCAAATTTGCTTGGCGTTATCCAAGCCGCTCACTTTGTGGTATTCATCCCTGCACAATGAAGCTAGAAGAACAGTAGTAGCTTGTGCATTTTTATGAATTTGCTCATTAATAAACATGGGACTATCCGTACTATCAAAGTGCATTCCACTCTCTACAATCTCCCATATACTAGGATGGAGAGAGAACAAGTGACTACGCATTTTGTGACTCCAAAATCCGTAGTCCTCTCCATCAAAATGAGGAGGTTTACCAAGTGGAATAGATAATAAATGAGCATTTGTACTTTGAGGAATACGAGAGTAATCAAAAGAAAAGTTCGAATTGACCGTTTTCTTTTTCTCGTAGTCGTCATCATCCTTTTGGGAAGAGGAAGATTCGTCGCTGTCGTAGTAGACGATCTCCTTGATGCGCCTCGTCTTCTTCTTCTTCCCGTCTTTGCGCTTGTGGCCCGAGCCCGAGTCGGTAGGCTTGTCATCCTTTGGCTCGTTGAAGATAGACTCCTTCTCGTTGTTGTTGACCACCATCCCCTTTCCCTTAGGATCCATCTCTTCGGGCGATTAGTCCTTCTTGAAGAGAACGGCTCTGATACCAATTGAGAGCACCTAGAGGGGGGGGGTGAATAGGTGATCCTATAAAATTTTAAACTTAAGCCACAAAACTTGGTTATACGTTAGCGCAGTAATCGCCAAGTGGCTAGAGAGAAGTCTTAGCAAAACACAATAACCACAAGAGAACAATCACAGAGATGACACAGTGGTTTATCCCGTGGTTTGGCCAAGACCAACGCTTGCCTACTCCACGTTGTGGCGTCCCAACGGACGAGAGTTGCACTCAACTCCTCTCAAGTGATCCAATGATCAACTTGAATACCACAGTGTTCTGCTTTTCTTTTCTTATCCCGTTCGCGAGGAATCTCCACAACTTGGAGCCTCTCGCCCTTACACTTTT
The DNA here is from genome assembly GCF_902167145.1 of Zea mays. Classification (NCBI taxonomy): domain Eukaryota; kingdom Viridiplantae; phylum Streptophyta; class Magnoliopsida; order Poales; family Poaceae; genus Zea; species Zea mays. The sequence continues at coordinate 246,908,938 of NC_050096.1, read as the reverse complement.
GATGTTCACAAAGAATCACGGAGTAAGGGAGGGATGAGCAACTCACACAAGACACAAAGATCACAGCAAATACGCACACACAAGACCCAGACTTGAGCTCAAAAGACTAGCACACTAGAACGGGGCTCAAATCACTAGAATGTCGAACAAGTGCGCAAGAGTGGAGTGTGAGTGATCAAGAATGCTTAAAGGATGCTTGGTGTCCTCCTCCATGCGCCTAGGGGTCCCTTTTATAGCCCCAAGGCAGCTAGGAGCCGTTGAGAGCAATCTGGGAAGGCAATCCTTGCCTTCTGTCGCGTGGCGCACCGGACAGTCCGGTGCCCGATTTCTTTCCTAAAATGGCGCAACCGACCGTTGGCAGCCAGAGAGCCGTTGGCGCACCGGACATGTCCGGTGCACACCGGACAGTCCGGTGCCTCCTTCTAGCCGTTGGCTCGGCCACGTGTCCCGCGCAGATCGCGCGGCCGACCGTTGGCCCGGCCGACCGTTGGCTCACCGGACAGTCCGGTGCACACCGGACAGTCCGATGAATTATAGCCATACGTCGCCGGTGAATTCCCGAGAGCGGCCAGTTCGCTCGATCCAGCCTGGCGCACCGGACACTGTCCGGTGCACCACCGGACAGTCCGGTGCTCCCAGACTGAGCAGAGTTTGGCTGAACAAGGCCATCTCATTTCCAATTCGATTTTTCCTGTTTCCAGCACTTAGACACAATACATTAGTCTCTAAAACAATGTACTAAGTCTGAGAAACATACCTTTATCCTTGATTTGTACTTTGTCCACCATTTTACACTTAGGCACTTGTGTTGGACACTAAATCACCAAAATACTTAGAAATGGCCCAAGGGCACATTTCCCTTTCACCTGCTCACCGCACTCCAGCCCCACTGCCCTCTGGAGCTCTGCGACAGACTGCTGGCTTCGGGGGGGGCTCGTAGCTGCGGTCGCGGCCGCGGTCGCAAGGGCGGACGCAGTGGCGGTGGCCCGTTGGGAGGCCGTGGTGGCTCTTAGTGGCCATCCTTCTACAACCCGTGGACTGGCACCATTCACGTGTGGCCCGAGCCGTCCGCGGGTGCCTCTGCCCTCACCCCACTGCCTCTCAGCAGGTCTTCTTTGCCGCTGCACCCCCGGCGGCACCCTCGGCTCCTCCCCAGCCTCAGCAAGGTCTTATGCCTCTTCCGGGGTCTCCAGTCCAGCCCATGTGGGGGCCCTAGACTAACGGGTGGGACGCGCAGTCCCTCGCCAGCTCCTTCTCCACGATGATGCTGGCCTCGCCCACCTCAGTCTCTGACTGGGTGGCGGATTCCGGTGCCTCCTACCACACCACCTCGGACGCAGGTATTCTATCTTCCACCTCCCCCGCCCACCCCTCTCTTCCCTCTTCCATCATTGTCGAAAACGGGTCCGCCCTTCCCGTCACCTCAGTAGGTGACACGGTCCTTCTCGGTCCTTTCCGCTTAACCAACGTCCTTGTTGCCCCCCACATCATTCAAAATTTTCTTTCCATACGTTAGTTCACTACTGACAACTCTTGTTCCATGGAGTTTGACCTGTTTGGTATTTCTATGAAGGATCTTGCCACTAGGACCCTTCTCACTCAGTGTGACAGCCCCAGGCCCCTCTACACGCTTCGCCTGCCTGCTCCCACTACTTCGACCTCTGTCCCACATGTTCTTGCAGCGGTCGCCTCTTCTGCGACTTGGCATCGTCGTCTCGGCCACCCCGGGCGTGATGTGATGTCCAAGCTCTCTAGTAGTACTTCTGTTTCTGCTTGTAGGGGACCTTTTGAGCACCTCTGTCATGCTTGTCAGTTAGGTCGCCATGTTAGGCTCCCATTCCCCCACCTTCTCCTCTAGAGCAGCAGACATTTTTGATCTGATACACTGTGATGTATGGACATCCCCTGTAATCAACATTTCTGGCTATAAGTATTATTTACTCATTCTCGATGACTTCTCACATTATTTGTGGACTTTTCCTTTGCGTCAAAAGTCGGATACTTTTCCCACCCTGTCTCACTTCTTCGCCTGGGTCTCTACTTAGTTCGGTCGCACCATCTGGAGCATCCAGTGTGACAACGGGCGCGAGTTCTATAACAATGTGTCTCGTGACTTCTTCCTCTCTCGCGGCATCCACCTCCTAATGTCATGCCCCTACATGTCTCCTCAAAACGACAGGGCTGAACGTATGATTCGCACGACGAACGATGTCGTGCGCTCTCTACTCTTTCAGGCTTCCCTTCTTGCTCACTATTGGGCTGAGGCCCTAGCCACTGCCACCAACCTCCTCAATTGTCTTCCCACAAAGGCGGTTGCCCACCCCACTCCTTACTTCGCTCTTTTCAACATACACCCCTCCTATAACCATCTTCGTGTTTTTGGGTGCGCTTGCTACCCTAATCTCGCCTCCCCTGCTCCTCATAAGCTAGCCCCCCGCTCCACTCGCTGTGTCTTCCTCAGATACTCCCTCGACCATAAGGGGTATCGGTGTCTCGACCTCAACTCCCACAGAGTCCTCATCTTTCGTCACGTCGTTTTCGACGAGTCAGATTTCCCCTTTTCCTCCTCTTCCGTTGCCTCTCTCACCGAACTCGACGTGTTCCTCGACCCCGACTCTGTGTCCCCCACTGTCGTGCCCCCTTCCGTGCAGGTCCGTCCACTGCTCCGCCTCGTGAGGCCCCGCTTGTGACGCCCTCCCCCGCATAGCCACGTGCGGCCTCGATGCCTCCTGAGTCACCCTGCGTGGCCCCACCGGCGCCGCCCTCCCTCGCACAGCCACATGTGGCCTCAACGTCCCCTCCGTCGCCTCGCGCGGCCCCGCCGTCTCCCGCATAGCCCCGTGCGGCTCCGGTGCCTCCCGCACCAACGAACACTGCCCCGTCGTCTCGCTACACCGACCCCATCCAGACGTACCAGTGTCGTGGTCGACGTGGTGCCCCAGCTCGCTCTCGCGCTGAGCCCCGGCCTATCACCCTGTCGTCGTCCACCGGGATCCTCGACACATCCACCCGATGGTCACCCGGTGCGTGGTCGGTGTCCTCCGGGCACCTGATCGCCTGATTCTCTCCGCAACCTCTTCTCCGGCTCTTTCGCCGATGCCCACGACTGTCCGTGGTGCGCTTGCCAACCCACAGTGGCGACGTGCCATGGAAGTAGAGTACACGACTCTCCAGGCTAACCACACCTGGGACCTGGTGCCCCTCCCCTCGGCGCCAGCGTGGTCACCAGGAAGTGGATCTTCAAGCTGAAGTTGAACGACGACGGGTCCCTAGAGCGGTAACAGGCCCGCTATGTGCTCTGGGGCTTCACCCAACGCCCCGGAGTCGACTACGATGAGACCTTCAGTCCGGTGGTCAAGCCTGCCACCGTCTGGACTGTTCTGGCTCTGGCTCTATCCAGGGACTGGTCAGTCCACCAACTCGACGTGATGAACGCCTTCCTCCATGGCACCCTGACGAAGACGGTCTACTGCACTCAGCCTGTTGGGTTTGTCGACCCTGCTCACCCCGACATAGTCTGCAAGCTCAACAAGTCCCTCTACAGCCTCAAGCAGGCCCCCCGGGCTTGGTACAGTCGCTTCGCCACTTTCTTGTTTTCGCAGGGTTTCATCGAGGCCAAGTCGGACATGTCCCTGTTCATCCTCCGTCGCGGTCCAGATACTGCGTACCTCCTCCTCTACGTCGATGATATCGTGCTCACCGCCTCCTCCCCTGGGCTCCTGCGTCACATCATCTCCTGCCTCCAGCAGGAGTTTGCGATGAAGGACCTCGGGGCCCTCCACCACTTCCTAGGTGTCACCGTCGAGCGCAGGCCCCAGGGCATGTTCCTTCACCAACGGTAGTACACTGTCGACCTCCTCGAGCTCGCTGGCATGGCCGAGTGCAAGCCCTGCGTGACCCCAGTGGACACGCAGGGCAAGGTCTCTGCCGCAGGCCCCCCGTCGCTGATCCGACCACCTACCGCAGCCTTGCTGGGGCCCTGCAGTACCTCATCTTCACCCGGCCCGACATCGCTTACGCCGTCCAGCAAGTGTGCCTTCACATGCACGACCCTCGGGAGCCGCACCTCACCGCGATGAAGCGCATCCTATGGTACTTGTGTGGCACCATCGACTTCGGGCTCCTTCTCCGCCGCTCCTCGACTACGGAGCTTCGTGTCTACACCGATGTCGACTAGGCGGGCTGTCCAGACACGTGCCAGTCCACCTCGGGCTATGCCGTCTTCCTAGAGGACAACCTCGTCTCCTGGTCATTGAAGCGCCAACCAGTCGTCTCCCGCTCCAGCGCCGAGGCCGAGTACCGCGCCGTGGCAAACGACGTGGCTGAGGCGACCTGGCTCCATCAGCTGCTCTAGGAGCTCCACAGTCCGCTAGCACGGAGTACCCTCATCTTCTGCGACAACGTCAGTGCCGTCTACCTCTCCACCAACCCCGTCCAACACCAGCGCATGAAGCATGTCGAGATCGATCTTCACTTTGTCCGCGAGCGAGTCACCTGTGGAGCTGTTCGCGTCCTCCACGTCCCGACCGCCTCCCAGTTCGCCGACGTCTTCACCAAGGGGCTTTCGACGACCGTATTTACGGAGTTTCGGTCCAATCTCAACATCTGCAGTGGCTAGAGTTTCAGCTACGAGGGGTGTTAGAGTATTATGGGCCGTATGTGTGCTGGCCCATTAGCGTTCTATATTTTGTACCCGTTACTGTAGCTAGGGTTTTCCATTCTCTGTGTTGCAACAGTTTTGTACAAATGTTTTGTTAGTTTCCTTGTAGTTTAAAGGTGCCAATATAATGAAATACTAAAAAATCCCGAAATTTATTCTCAACATTTAATAAGTATGTTATTATTAATAAGATACCTTATTTGTTCTTTGATAACTAGTACATGTATTTTGATGCCAAGAAAATAGATAAGTTCTCTAGACAATTGGTGATGCTACTAAAATTAGGTAAGATAACACTTAACATATAAAATTATTATTCATATGAACACCTCTATCCATAATATGATTACTTATATAGGAACATTCTTGATATTATAGCTACACTAATTTCTATTCTAAGCAACAAATAAACTTACAACTGCATGCTTCTGCTACCATTACTCCTTATGATAACTTTTATGTACACATTTACACCTAACATAATGGTCTACCACTTAAACATTTTTAAACAGGCTCAAAGATAACTCTGGAAACATGTCTATCGATCATATGTTGTGGGGAATGAGTAGCATAGTATAAACTTCTTAGGACATCCCATAAGGTTTTCTTGGTCTTCTTATTGCTAGTTTTCTCATCACATCTCAAAAGGAGAGATTGAGCAAGCTCTTGCATATTCAACTCGATTTCCTTCTCAATCCAATTTATTCTTGCTTCATTCTTCATAGTATCCTGCACATGGTGTCATTAGTTCAACATGTTGGCATGTAAAAATAAATAAATTTTATGGAATGTGTGATTATATGTACAATCACAAATTTAACTTATTATAAATTAATGGTCATAAAACAAAGTAGAGTCTATGATTGCTACAAGTGCCTAGAAAGATAGTATCTATACTTTTCTTAAGAAACATTTGGTATTCCATTTGCATGTACCATAGAGAAAATGAAAATTAAATAAATTGTTTTAATAGCATTCTTAATTTTAAATTTACTCATTGTCCTTAGTTGTAAATATGGCTTAAGGGAGGATTACTTATACATGTAAGGAATATTGATGATGAAACTAGAATAATATATGGAAATTTATTTAGCTTCTAAATTGCATGAAATAAAGTTTGTTATATGATTTTGCGTTGAATAAGGTTCGGGTAATTTGCTAGTGTATACATTTTGAAGATCCGGACTCACAAAACATTGAAGTTATTCTTGCCCAACATAGTCATAAACTTAATGTTTTGAATTCACTAAGCCAAGGAAAGACAAAGAAACCTACACAATGACCTAATCCAAAACTTGAGGTTGTAAGGATCTAGGAGCAAATTCTAGTCTTTGGTGGAGAATTAAGGTGCTAAAAATAGTTATATATGTGATGGTTTGATCCTAAAATTATTATTACCCCCTAATGGAACAATCATTAGACCACACATGTATCTAGCTATACATAAAGAGTAAAAATAATTTAATTATGATACAAGGTTTACCTGGGACAGTAACATCCTATGGTTAAGACTGTCACAAGTAGCACATGTGAGTTGAATAAACCAATCATTATCCTTGTTGTTTATCATTGACACAGCCTCACCAATTCGTCCAGCACAAATCTCAATAACCTGAACTAAAAGTAAGTATGTTTGCCTATCATGAACCATGTATTGTGGTTCTATACCACTGCATTTGTGATATTTGTTTTCTTCTTTATTTGCCTTTTGCAACATCCATTCGGTCCACTAGAAGTATAGACAAACATATTAGAATGATTGTTGAGAAGAAGTCGTTATAATCTAATTAAGTACAAGTGGGGATAACTTACTGCAAGACTCAATAGACTGTGTATGAATCTTTGTCCTTCATGAATTGGCAATGCTTCTTGTGCTAATAAGTTAATTAATCTTCGAAGTGCCCTCTCAAGAATAACATCATTAGGATTTCGTTTAAGCCTGAATTTATCATTTATGTCAGGAAAATAATATTCTCTCAATTTCATATATTACATAATATATGACACGATGAAAATAGAATACACATGTTAAATAAAACAGCTAAAATAAAAGAGGTCGGTGTAAAATGCGAGTTAAAAATTACAACATCGATATAAAATATCTAAAGTATATATCAATGAACTTATGCAAGTTTTCATTGAGGTCATAACTTAAGAGGCGATAATAATACATCAAAAAAATTAAGTGGCATGACATAATGGCCACCAGAATAAAGCACAATCAGTCCACACGAGTTGACAAAAAGGAAGCTAAAAAAGAATATGACGTCATCTTTACCTCTTTTGTAATATATGTAACTAATGCACAATATTGACTCATGCAATAAATGCTAATGCATATTCTGAATATCAAAGATCAATTTGGTACAATTTACTTTTATATGTACACTGCGATGAGTATATATAACAAAGATTACGTAACTACATAAATCCTTATTGTTAAAATATCATTATTGATCTTCCTATATATAATTATGAAATTCATTCGTTCTATTACCCAATTTATTTATTTGTTTGTTTAAGAAATCAAATGCCAATGTTACTACTACTTGGTAAATGACAAGTGCTTCAAGATGATTCTTAAATGGATATATAATGGTTAACTGATATAATTAAGGTACAGTACTCACCATGATACATCGTTTTCTTCATAGAGACAGTGCACGAAACATTCCAATCTCTTCTTGTCTTCCGAAATGTCACGAAGATGTGTAGAAATGGCATTGGCAATCATTGACGTTCTAGCCCATGCAAGCCGCTCAGCAGCACGGCTAGGTTCAAAAATGCAAGCAGCAGCTAAAAAGTAAGATCTTAAAACATCTTGTGGTTCTACTCCAAAAGCGTCAAGGCAATTATCCTTGTACCACCTAAAATATAGTTTAGAAAATATTGTAAATTAAATCAAAGTTAACCTTCCAGCATAAAATTCATGAAGTGGAGAATGAAATGATGGTGCTCACGTTTGCAGCCCATTACACTCAAGCTGATGCAGAGCTTGGCAATGGTTGAAATCCCTTATTGCCAACTCTAGATATGTGTCGTTATTCACAAGAGGCATCCTGCCAAAAACGCCGCACATGTAAGTAGAACATTTCTCTTACATATTGATCTAGATAGGTTCTTGCCAAAAACACTAATAATAAGTATGCAACGAAGTATATCAACGTTTTTTTTTGGAGTACAAGTGTGCACCTGTAGAGTGTCTTTCCAATCCAAACGTCATCTTTACCACCATATTGATCTAGATAGGTTCTTGCCTCTACACGAGGCAAGCTTGCATACCAAGGGAAGTCTAGTGTATATTGCACCTATCGATCAACACAATGAAAGCCAAAAAAATAACACCGTCTAATTTTCGCCTCTATTCATGCATGTTTCAATGGATCTAAGATCATCAAATGGTAGAATGGTTTGGATTACCTCGCCAGGTAGATCCTTGGCAACGATCCATTTATCACGGATCATGCCTTGTTCTTCTCTCTGTCTCAGAAACTCATACGAGAAAACCCTAGCACGATGCAATACATCCTCTCCTTGAAAACTTATCTGAGAGGCTCTGTTGAGGTTATACATCCCAGTGACGGCTTGAGTCGATTGGCCCACAAAACAAAAGAACTCTCCATCTTTCTCAAAGTTCTTAAACACACCTACAGAACACGGCTGGCTTATGTCATTAAGATATAATAACAAGTTAATGAGATGTTTAAGCTAAAAAGGGAATGGTGTTTATATATACTTGGAGAGACATTGTATCCATGTAGCCTTAGTAGTCGGAAAGCCATAGCTGTGTCATCCACATCCTTCACATTGGATTTCCTAGCCCAGCAAATCCCATCTTCAGTCCAGTGCCTACGCGAAATGACAAGACAAGTCAAAGAAATTCATCTACTCAATCTGTCATAAAAAAACCTGTTCACATAAAGAGTGATCGATCGCAGAAGCAAAAACCTGTTCACATAGTCCATGCACTGCTCAATCTCTCGTTGGAAGTAGCGGGAGATCCCGAGTCGCTCCAACCGATCCACAACCCAGATGTGCTCGAAAAGATCGACCGGATAAACATTGGGGACTGAAACGGTGATGGCAAACAGTCTGATGAGACGAGACACGGATTAAACATCATCGATCGTCTTAATTAATCCTCCATGCATGGACGATCGGCTTACCTCCCCCGTTGAATTTTTTGACAATCCTGTCGATGTATTCGAAGCACTTCTTGTCACCGGTTTGCATCAGCGCGTAAGCGGTAGCCGAAGGAGAGAACAAGAAGGAGCCGTCGCAGGACTGGAGGTTCAGAAGCCTCGGCCAGTCCAGGTCAGGCATCCCTTCAAGGCTGTGCAGGATGGACGTCGGGACCCTGTGCATCATGTCCCTTGGGATCCGCTTCAGCTTGACTTCCCTGTTGGCGTATATGCTCTGCAGCGCCGGGTGTCCGTACGGGAAGTCGACGACGCCCAGGTCCCTAGCCGTCTGGATGAGAGAAGGGAAGGCGATCTCGAAGCCGATGGGCATCGACTCCGCCTCCTCCTCCGCTAGCCTCCACATGTTCTCGTGCAGGAACGAGAGCCCCGCCTCGCACCTCGCGGGCTCCAGCGACCACTTGGTCAGCGCGACGACGCAGGCGAGGGTGTTGATCATGCGGTCGTAGGCGGAGAACAGGGCCGAGTCGCCCCAGGAGCCGTCGGGCAGCTGGTGGTCCACGATCCAGCGCACGGTGGCCGGGAACTGGGGCTGGGCGCCGCCGTCGCCGCCCACCTTCGGCACCATCGCCACCCACGCCGTGTCGTACGCCGAGGCGCTGGTATCCCCGTCGTTCATCGACCGTAGCATCGCCCTCACCTGGTCGATAAGTGGCTGCAGCTCTGCCTCCTCAGCCTACAGACGAAGATTTATTAATTTCAGCAACAAGCATCTGTGAACTGAAAACAACCTAAGACGGACCACCTGGTGCTCATCCTCAAGGTCTTGTGGTTTCCCTGGCCATTTCGCAATTTCGGACTCGGTTTCCACACGGCTGGTCTGGAACACTGCAGGAAAACCCAGCTCCAACAAAACATTTCTCAAAGGAGGAAAACTGAAGAAAATTATGTGACTGGTCAGATTGAGCTACTGTTGGTTTATTTTTCGGCACCCAATTGCATCTCTAGCAAGTGTTCAGCATGCAACAAAGGACCATGAACCTGCTGGCCTGAGCAGAGCAGCGTAACGTCAACTAGAGCGTCAGATTCAGCACTGCATTACCCATTTTGACTTCATTTCTCCCAACAGAAGATAGATGGCCAGTTCTTTAAAATCTCCCTTACACACACAATCAGATTCCCTGCTGTGCGCGCGAGTTACATGGCAAAAAAAAACTGAAGATACCTCTGCGGTCCAGTCTAATCATCTATCTACCTTGGAGTGCCATATCTACTATATTCCTGATCGGATATTTGATCTCTGTATCCATCAAAATCACCAAGTTGATCCAATGGCAATTTGCATTAGCTAAAAAGAACAGTGGGGTACAAGGAGGACAGGATCCCTCTGACCACACACATACAGAGATACCTTTGTGATTGATGAGTAAAGTTCGCCAAGGATTTGGGGTCAAGAAACAAAGAGGACAATGTGGACAGTTACCTCATAATCAATCACACATCAAGAATCTTAATTTCGCAGTCAACTACTGTTTGCAGCAGTACGGTTGATAGCGATCCACCTTCCGTCACCGATAAGGCATCGATCGATGATCGTGAAGGAGCTAAAACCTTTTTTTCATATATTTTGTCAAAATAAATAAATAGATCTCCTACTACTTTAAAGGCTAGTTTGGCAATCCCATTCTTTGAAGAAATTTCCATTTTCCAATGAAACCAGTTTATTTTCCCTTGCGGGCCGTTTGAATCCCTTCATTTTAAAGGAATTGAAATTCATTCAATAAAGTAACATATTTAGCTCGAAATTTGATATTCCACCATTTTCTAAAGTCCAGATATAAGGTTACCTCGAATTCATGGGGTGGAGGATTGAAAATGATTTTATGTATTAGTAGAATTTGTTTGTACTCTGTAAATTACATGACCCTATTCGTCTCACTCCTCTATACTAAAAATATAGCACATAAATATCTCCGACATCTTAATAATAATAGTATACAAATATATTTTACATAAAACCGAATTAGCTTAATTGATATATACCTAAATTACTGTTATTAGAATGGAATTCAATTCCAATGATCCAAACGGGGTGTTAGAAAAATTGAGTTGTCAAACTAGCCCTAAGTGTCAAAATCGTTGTGCATCCTCCCTCCCTATGTGCCTCCTCTGCAGCGCCTCGACCATGCGCCTTATAGAGGGAAGGTGCTGGCCAATACAACTCATCTGCTTTTGTGTTATAGGAAAGACATTTCTTATATACCAAGGATATACATTGTAAATATATATATCTTAATATAATCGTATCAGGCTGGATCGGCACTTGCGGGCTAGTCCAACATGGGCCTATTTCAAATAGTGTCGTATCAGGTCGTAACAATATTAAATGGATCAGCTGTGTCTAAATAACTATCACATTTAATCAAGGTCTACCTATATGATATATAGAAACGGTAACCATACACGAGCACCTACCTAGTAAATAATAAAATGTAAACATTGTGAACTTAATAGGAAAATTGAATATATGCAAGACCAACACACCGCGGAATACCAGGTATGCATGTTTGCCCGCCTTTAGTTAGACTTTTGTGTCAACAACTCCAACTCTGGTTTTGGCTCTTGTGTGAAAATAGCTATGTTCTTGTTTTCACAAAAAGTTTCGGGATGAGCACCCTATTTAGTACGAAATGCAGCACCTTCAGCCAACATGGAACCCATGAGAGAGGGGAGGAATGGAGGATGGGAGGGAGCCTTAGAAGCCTCTTTTCGAGCCCCCGACTTTGCTCGTTTCTTGGAAGCAGCTCCTTGCTATTTTCAACGAGAAGCTAGCGGAATAGCCCCCGTTTCATAGATTTTTTAAGGAGTTGTTGGAGGAGCCTTTGAAAGAGCCTTATCAAGGAGGCTTATGCTATCTCCAGCAAACTACGTACTTCAATCAGTATTTCAAACTTTACTATGTAAACATTGTCGTCTGCAGTACAGAACAGTCTATTGGAGTTGGCCTTAGGCTGTGGCTAGCGAACCGTGTATATGACCGTATAAAACATTGTTTTGCATTACAAATTATACTGTTTACGAAGTAAAGTTTGAAATAGAAGGTAGAATAGGTAACGCTGCTGGAGATAGCCTAATAGTAGTAATCATGCATGGTGCGTACTCGGCCTATCCCATAGAGAGTGTCACTCTTGTTTTTCATACAAATTAAATATTTTTAACTTTAACTAAATATGTATGATGCTAATATATATTTTTGTAACACTAGTCAAATTTGATGTGCTATAATCCTAAATGTTGTTAGTGAAAACGCACTGTAGCACTTTGAATCCGGGCTAGAAGCTAATAGTAAGGTCGTATAAACAAAACGGACTAGCACTTAATAAGTAAAGCAAAATTGTGACGAAAAGCTCAACTTTCTTTTTGGTTTCCGGCTTTAGCAAAAGCAGCAGGAGATATAGCAAGAGGGGAAGCGACAAGCGCAGGTGCGTGCGGCAGAGTGTCTGTGCTGCTACGGGCGCACTGCAGCACGGCACAGCATCTGTCTGAGTGTTTCGTTCGCTCATCAATTCAAGAGAGAGAGAGAGAGAGAGCATCTGTGTACGTGACTGGGGGGTGGATGATGAGACTAGTCAAATCAAATATAACGAGCAAGCTAGCACCTTTAGCACTGGAGACGTTGTCAGGCTGCTGCGTTGTCGTCGCCGTGGCCGGGGCCTGCTGCTGCGCTCTCCACCACCCGGCGAGCCTGAGGCTGCCGCGGGGCCCCGTCGCGCCCGCGCCTCCTCCTCCTCCTGCTGCTGCTGCTTTGCCACGGATACGGATGCGGATACGGCATGGACCTGATTGACGAGCTGCAGCTGCAGGCAAGTGAAAGCAGAAAAGCAAAAGCAGCGGTGAGGAACTCGACCATCAGGACACACAACAAAGCAAGAGCTAGCACTAGCAGCAGCAGCGCCTGACTGCCTGCCTGCCTCTCTCCATCTTGCTTATGTTTGTTTCTTTGTCTGATTGCCCATCTGCCTGTGTGTGTGGCTACCCTAAGACGACGACGACGACTTGCTTGTCCGAACCCAAAAATACAATTTTTCATCTTGCTTACACGTTTGTTTCTTTGTCTGATTGCCCACCGGCCGTGTAGCGCCGAGGACAATGCGAAATTTGGAAGTAGCTTGTAGTAGTAGGCATGCAGGCAGACGACAAGGGCAAGGGCCTGGCGCGGCGCCATATACGTACTATACATAGATAGATAGGCATCATGGAACCTCGGCTGGCCGGCGCCGCGGAGGTAGCAGCTGCTGACGACGGTGTACACGTACCTTCGACGATGCGAGGAGGGAACAACGGCGAGGACGACGGTGCGGCCGCCGGCGAGAGGAGCTTCATGCCGCCGCCGCCGCCGCCGCGCGATCGTAATAATTGCAAATCGCAATGCAGGCACGTACGCACGCGCGCGAGACGGCAAGGACGAGACGTTCGCGCGAGGCCAAAACGCCGCCGCTAATCTAGGGCAAAACAGAACAGAAGAGAGCAAAACAAGACGCGCGCGCTGGCTATTAATAGGCGGAGCAAGTATGGCTGCTACTAATCATTTCCTTCTTCGACGCGTGCGTTGTTGGTGGGAAGGAGAGAGAGACGACGATACTATGTGTGTGAGCAGCTATAGCGTAGCGTGTGTATATATATATAGGACGAGACACACAAGTCTGAGAGAAGTGAGTGAGGGACTAGTAGCTGGGAGCAGAGTAGAGAGGCAGGCCCGAATGATTCCCGCGCGGGGACGCACCGGCTAGTGGACAAAAAACCACCAGCGTTTCGCTAATCCTTCTCGCGGCGTGCGTGCGTTGGTGCGTGAGTATACTGTATACATAACCAACCAAACTATTAAGTTTGTGATCCAAATTCTGAATATAGAGACAATATTAGCGAGCAGAGTGGATACCCATCGTCCAAAAACTTAGGTATATATTAATGAACCTAATTAGAATTTATCGCACGTCGTCTTTTTACTTCTCTTGTAAGCCGCCGTCTACGAACGACGTTACATAAACACTTCACATCAACTGGCTGGTGCTCATAATTTTTCCTTTCTCATTGAAAGGTTTTTAAGTAAATTTATGTGTCGTGCTTCCAGATTTGTTAGTTGATCTATTTTGTTTTTTATGCTGTTTCTGCTAACACAAAGTAGCTTTGTACGTGATTTGCGAACGGACGGGTGGCTGGAGACGGACATTCGTCGCCCCGTCGCAACAAGATGCCCTCTATAATCTGTCCACAGCCGATAAATATTTATATACACGTAAGCGTAGTACGTACGTGCCTAGAACTGGTGTTTTCCTTTTTGTTTCAGGGAAGATGCCTGGCAACTAGTCCGTGCAGTGGGACGGCAACCCGGGAAAAAAAAATCTCGTTTGTCGAATAGTTAAAGTTTTTCTTTTTGTTTTTTTTTACTGAATGGACGTATCTTAAGATACTTTTTTTATAGTAAATTTAACTAAACATCTAAATGTTGACAATATCTTTAACAAGTTCAGTTAAATTTAAGATTTTTTAGACTTACCGACGTGAAGCGAGATTTACGACCTCGTTTTCATTTGGGGGGATGGAGAATCTCGAGTTCTCGACAGACTGTGTAAGGCCGTTGGTCATCGGTTGCTTTTGATGGAAAGAAAAAATAAAGGCGAGAGCTGCATGCAGCAGAGCAGAAACACGGACACACGCCGTTCCCGTGAACGCATTTATTTTTAGCTTTAGCAAGATACGGCATGGACCTGATTGAAACAGAACCAGTTGCCAAAGCGGTAAAGGCTGGAGACCACAGGAGCCGCTGTCGACCGAATTGAAGCGCGAGATGCAACACCCTACTCCTACAGCTACTGTGAGGCACAGACGTTATTTTTTTAAAAGAATTCTAGGGCTCACCCGCAAAATATAAACAGTCTCAACCCCAAACACATTCAAGCTATACTCCTTAGGCCATGTTCGGTTGGGTCTAAACGACGGGGATCGTTGTATGATCCATAGGTATCATTGCCGCTGTGAATCTAATACCAGCCCGTGATCAAATGGTTGTTCATTTAGCCCACATGTGTTTGCAAACTACGCTCAATCCAAACGAAAACCACCAATCCCGGCCTAGAATCGATCCAGAAAAAAATAGCTGTGGAACTTCACCCTAGACACGCATGGGTGTGAAAGCGACGACGGCAGCGCGATTCACAACGGCAATGCGTCCCTTCCACCACCGATCGCCGCCATCTTCGTCAGCCACCTTTTCTCCTGTGAGTCATCCTTCCCTATCTTTCCTTCTCTCCCATGTCTGTGCGCCTCTCTCCCCTTTCTCCACCGCCTGTTCCACTCCCTCGTCGGCTGCAGTTGGAGAATCAGACAACCGCGACCTCGGTGTTAGGTTTCCCGACTAGCGGTCACCGCTCGAGTGTGCCGCCTTCTATGCCGACCCCACCAAGCACTGCCCCTTCACCCGCACATCCCCTACGAGCTTCCTGGGTACATGGCGCACGACCATGCTCACCAAGGCAAAGGCCAAGACCATGTGGGTGGGAACTGATCCATTGAAAGTAGCCTAGAGGGGGGTGAATAGGCAACACCTGCAATTCTCAATAAACTTCGAACTTTTATGAGAAAAAGACGGTTTAACAAGTGAGGCATGTTCAACCGGTCTTGAGGCCGGTTTAATCGCAAATCACTTGTTCAACTGTGAACTTAATAGAAACTACTCAGATCTACAATGAATAATGTAGCGGAATAATTGAACTAAAGTTAACTAGATAGATCACAGATCTGAGATGATAATGACCAAGTCACAACCACAATGAAGCACACAAGACACACAATTTTTACCGAGGTTCGGTCACACCACCAAGGTGTTGTACTCCTCGTTGAGGTGCCCACAAAGGGCTGGATCTTTCTCAACCCCGTTCCTCAATGCCGACCACATAGGTCAAGGCAATCCCTTAATTTTGCCCACAAAGAGCCGGTGATACAAACGTTCTTGGGGTCGTCCACAAACTTAGACACTCCCAAAACAAGATTACAAGCACACAAGGAACGACACATTCCAAGAACAATAATATCGCAAGTAAGAACGATTTGCACCAACTAGAGAGAAAGAGAATGAAGAACTTGAATCAAATTCGCGCTTTAGATTGAAAACTTATCTCACACCAATGAATCTTCCCACCGATCGAAGGGGAGACGACTTAGGGCGCGATATTGGAGTTGAAATGCTTTGAATCAGAGGAGGACAACCGTCACAAGGGTTTGGTTCGTTGTTTCTAGCGTTTGGGCAAGAAGAGGAAAGGTTTATATAGCCCCACAAATCAGATCTGGTTGATTCTGTGCGTCTGCGCAAATCTCGGTTGAACCGGCCCTAAACCCGATTGAACCGAAAAAATCCAGAGAAGAACTCAGTCATTTTCGGTTGAACCGGCCTAGAACCCGGTTGAACCAGCCTGCACTGGAAAAACATGGATTTCAAAAATAAGGGGGAGAAAGAGCATGACGACTTTGCAACTTTACAAAATTAGAATTTTGAAGCGGATAGAAATAGTTGGTGCATACCATCCTTACCATGCAAAGGAACTAATCATACGAAGATCTCTATTACTAATCAGGAATAATCAAAATACTTGGGGATCTCCGCTAGAAACCACCTTCAGATCTTTATCCTTTTAACACTTGGTTTCCTGTTAGTTCGTTTATTTCTTTCCTGTGCATCCTATTATGATTTAAAACTGACATACACTAGGAGCAAACTCATTAGTATATTTTTATTTGTTTTGTCTATTGATCACCAAAACCCTCAAGAGGTTGATTGCACTTACAATCTCCCCATTTTTGGTGATTGATGCGATAACAAATAAAACGATAGGAAATAATAAAAAGAGTTAATGTTATCTTTTTTAACATTTGTGTTTGTATGATTGCCCCTAAATCTATGCATCGAATAAAATTTTGAATTGACCTAATATGTCAATTTGCATCACATTTGGAGATAAAGTGAAAAAGTCACACATACACATATGTTCGAGGGGTGCACACATGTGTCACAAAAAAAATATCCATGAACAGAATGCATATGATATATTATGCACACAAATAACTCAACAATCATGATAGCATAGATATCAAGGATTACAGCATAAATGAAACTCAAGTGAATATCCATCATAACATGATATTAAAGAAGAGTCTATTACATAACATCCATCACGTCACATAGAGTTCAAGACGTAGTTATTACAAGCCAAATGTTCAAAGACATAAACCACCTGAAAAAAATAAAGATGATACTCCAAATCCCTAGCTCACTCCCCAAACTCTCCCCTTTTTAGCACCAAGCACCAAAAAGGCAAGAGAAAAAACAGCTTACAACCCACTATAGGGATCACCACCAGGCGGCGACGCAAAGATCTAGTCGAAGATGGCTGCGACGAAATGATAACCTAAAGGAGTATGACCAGGACGAGGCAGAGGAGCCTAGGAGGACGAATGCTGATCTAGACACGAAGGAGGTGGAACTGACTGACCCTGTCCCCAAACAACATCATCTTTAGGAGTGTAGAAGGGGACACCATAATGATGTTGGTGCCACTGTTCAATGTCTTCAAAGGGTTGATGCAGAAAGACGTCCTGGGAGCGAGGTGGTAGAGGCACACCAAGGGAGACTGACTGACGATGGATGTTGTCGTCTGTCTTCCCCTGGCGGCGAGCCAACTCATGCACATCTGCAGAGATGTTGTGACACATCGAGAACAAAGCAGCAATACCATGAGCATGACGCGAGCCAAGACCTCTGCCTCGACCTCTACCACGACTGCTACGGTCCATAGGACGCGAAGCTGAAGCAGCCCGAGAAGAAGATGGATGAGGAGGAGGCATATGAGGAGGCTCATCAGAAGAGTAATCTTGTCTAGCAGCTCCAGCAAACGCTCTCTTTGATCTTCCAGCAGGATTGGCTGGATCTATCCAATAGGGGGTGTAGGCAACAGGATGAACTTCTTTCTCAAACCATGTCTGATAAACAACCTCAATCATCTTCATGATAAAAGGTGCAGGAACACAACCCTTACTTGGATATAAAGAAACATAGATTATTTCCTGCTAAATCAGGTCAAAAACATTGAGTCGTTGGGTCTTGTTAGGTTGCATAAAGAAGAGTAGTGTCTGACTGTCACCAAGGACATTGACCTGATTCCCTCCTTTAGGCAACAAAGTCATCCTGAACAATGCATTAATATATCTAAAATAGCAATGCATATTGGGAGTTTTCCAAAACTTATCAGGAGGCACATGGATATCCATCACTTGTTCATGGGCGGATGATTAAACTCATGCACACGAGCCTTGTCTAGAGCAATGTCTGCATCAGAGAACCTGAGAATGTGTGCAAATCTGGCATAGTTGACCCTGTACCAAGTTCCCTCAACATTTAAATTCATATAAGGGTGAGGATAATCGCCATCTTCACTACCAAGCGTAATCCACAAGGTAGAATAGAACTGTGCAATGACTTTAGTGTTCCAATCATATGTGAACATCATGATATCCCACATACCTTTGCTTTCACATGCCTACAGTGCTTTAATCAAATCTGGATCTCCAATATTTTTGCATTCCTCCCAATTGATAGGACATTGCAAAATGATGGGTTGATGCTTTTTGACATAATGACCAAATTGTAGAAATCTACATGAAAGAGCACCCAGAAACGGTTACCCTCAATTCAATCATCCCTTGCGAAGAGACAAGGGTTGATGTACCTCTTGTTCTGCAGCAGTTTCGAACCGCCCGTGGAGCATCAATCCATGACAAGTTCACCACCACGGCTAATGGCACGAGCTTGGCGAAAGCGAATCCCACGGACAATAGGTGCATCATAAGGAGGGAGCGTGACTACGTAGTCCAAGCCGCCATTGTCATCATCCGTAGAGACCGGGCCCTAAGGATTAGGACGAGCAGCATGACCAGCTGTAGTTCGAGATCGTCATTCCCTAGGCTGGGTACTAGGCCCAGCCTCGACAGTGCCAGAACCACCCTCTTCTATAGGGAGCATCGAGGGCACTCAGCAGACACTTCTTCTTGGATCTCAGCAAAAGAATCCTTCGAATCACTTTCCACAATAGCGGGCCTTCGAGGACGCACCATCTTCCAAAAGATAGAGAATGGTGAGATACAACGAACGTAAGGTGTGGTGATGAAATCGATGAGGGAAACATGATGAACTCGTTGATGAACGGTTCAACCGACTCAAGGGATGGGTTCAACTGAGCATGAACAGTTCAACCGTGTTTTCTCTTGATTGCACCCTATAGAGCGTAAATCCATGAAGAAAACCATCCATACAACACACGTTTCCTTTATCTCGAGTGGATTTACAAGAAATTTCAAGGAATCAAAAGATTTCCCCAAGAACACATGAACATACATTGGAGAGAGGCTTGAATCCAATCCACGCGAGAGAGAGTGAAGGAGGAGCACTAGGGAGAGCAGATTTGAGATCTCCTTAGGTTTTCCCTCACGAATCAATGAGGAATGGATGGATTTGGTGGACGAGAGGGAGAGGAGGCGGCTGGCTAGGCTAGGGTTGAAGGGGCGATGACTAGAAATAAGAATGGGAGAAGAGAGAGAAGGGAGAAGAAATAGGGCAAAACCCGAGCAGACTACGTAAACCTGGTTCAACCGGCCTTCGGCCTGGTTCAACCAGGAACACCATAGAGAGTTTTAAAGCTATTTCTGGTTCAACTGGCCCTAGGGCGGGTTCAATCGGCCTAACCGAGAAAAAGGAGAAAAATTCTCAAAAAGATATAGAGATAAAAATAAGAGACTCAACAAGAGAAAACATTTTGAAACAAATGAAACACATTAGAGCATTCAACTTTTGTATACAAGTTTTCAAGCAACGTTACGAGAATCTAGAATATTTAGTTCACTCCTCAAAGTGCAAAACCAAGTCTCATCGAGAGTCTTTGTGAAGATATCAGCTAGTTGATTTTCTATGCTCACATGACTAATTTTGATATCTCCTTTGGTTTCGTGGTCTCTCAGAAAATGATGATGAATATCAATGTGCTTGGTTCTGGAGTGTTGCACTAGATTGTTTGTGAGTTTTATGGCACTCTCATTGTCACACAACAACGAAATTTTGTTAAACTCACATCCAAAGTCTCTCAAGGTTTGCTTCATCCATAGCAAATGTGCACAACAGGCACCAGCTTCGGTTGTGGATAGTGCAACATAGTTTTGTTTCTTTGAACTCCAAGACACTATAGACCGCCTAAGGAATTGGCAAGTTCTGGAAGTACTCTTTCGATCAACTTTGCAACATGCATAATCTGAGTGAGAGTAGTCAAGTAGATCGAAAGTGGACCCTTGGGATACCACAAGCTGTCACACCCGGATTTAAGGGATAAAGTCGGGTGCGTCTCATATGTGCGCCAAAGAAGAACATCACATGTAATGACCAAGTGTATAGAGATAAATGTCACAATCATTATTACATAGCGGAAGAGTCTTACAAAAATAAATGATAACAATAAAACTGTCGGCGTTTCGGACCCGCGAGGACCGTCAACCGACCAGTAAATTTGTTGTTGCGTGTCCCTGCCCAGATGGGTTGATGCAAGATGGAACACAAGAGGCAAAATGAGGCTTATGTTATCTCGCACCGGGGTGCTCATAGTAGGGGTTACAAGCATCGCGCGAGGGAGCGAGAGCGAGAGTGAGAGAGAGAGAGAGAGAGTCCATGTCTCAACGTCAACATGTCTCCCCGTCTGTCCCCGGCGTCCAACGTGTGTCCGCGACCTGCCTTAGGAAGGCCCTGGACATCCCCTTTTATAGACACAAGGAGATGCCCAGCTGTACAATGGGGTGTAGCTATGTGCTAACGTGGATGGCGGAGAAGCGCCTTGGGCCCTGTACACGAGCTATCGTGGCCGTCGGAGAAGTGCCTTGAGCCCTGTAGAAGCACAGCTGTCGGTGCGGCATGGATCCCGCTGACGTTGTCTTGCTTCCGTAGGAGATTGAGAGGAATCCGACGTTATGGGCACATACGGGGAACCATCATTGCCTGTTACCGGAGTAACCTTAGATGGGACACCGGTCTTGTTCCTTCATAGCCTGAGGCAGCTAACTAGGAGTAGGGTAATGATGTATCCCCTGTAGCGTAGTCGGTCCGAGGCCCGGGTCGGGCGAGGCGGAGGCTTCTCTTGAGGCCGAGGCTGAGGTCGGGCGAGGCGGAGACCTTCTCCCGAGGCCAAGGCTGAGGCCGAGGCCTGGGGTCGAGCGAGGCGGAGATCTTCTCCCGAGGCCGAGGCTGAGGCCGAGGCCTGAGGTCGGGCGAGGCGGAGCTCCCTGTTGCGCCCGAGGCCGAACTCGTGGGAGATCGTGACTCAGTTTTACCCTGGTGGTTGGCACAGTAGCCGGAGCGGGGCGAACAACGCTGTTTTCCTGTTAGATCGGTCAGTAAAGGGGCAAAGTGACTGCGGTCACTTCGACCTTGCCGACTGAGGCACGTGTGTCAGGATAAGGTGTCAGGCGATCCCCGCATTAAATGCGCATGCGATACGGTCGGTTGGTAGGGCGATTTGGCCAAGGTTGCTGCACGACAAAGTCTGCCCAAGCTGGGCTTCAGGCGAACCGAGGGTGCGCTCACTGCCTGAGGAGGCCCTCGGGCGAGGCGTGAATCCGCCCGGGACCACTGTTCCCGCCCGAGGCCGAGGCTGGGCTCAGATGAGGTTGCGTCCCTTGGTAGACGAGGCCTTGACTTGAACCACGCTTTATCAGCTGTGTATGGTTTGTTCTGAAGATGTTTTTCGGCCGTGTTTAGGAGCATTGGGGGTACCCCTAATTACTGTACCCGACAGTAGCCCCCGAGCCTCAAAGGGAGTGCGGGCACTCGGTTGGAGGTTCTGCCGAATTTTTGCAAGGGGACCGGCCCTTCTCGGTTACGTTTTGTTCCGGTGGGTGCGCGCGAGCGCACCCGCCAGGTGTAGCCCCCGAGGCCTTGGAGGAGTGGTTTGACTCCTCTGAGGTCTTAACTCTTTTTGCGATGCCTCGGTCGGCCTTGTTGTTCCCTCATGCAGCCTGGCTGTAGCCCGGGTGCACGGTCAAGCTCTGAGTTTTCACGCTGGTTTGTTGACGTGGTCAACGGTTCGGCCGTAGCCTGGTGCGAGAGCAGCCCCCGAGCCTCTGCACGGAGCGAGAGGACGATCAAGGACCGTTTCGACTTTTATTGTACGCCCCTTCGTCGCCTTCCCACAAGGAGGAAGGGGAAAAGCGCGTGCCCTCGGAGGGCGCCGAACATGGTGTTTCCAGTGAGTTGCTAGCGGGTGATCCGAGTGGACGCCCGAGCCCCGTTCGATAAGGGTCGGCTAGTGGCCCAGAGGCGCGCTCCAAAAGTACCTGCAGGTGATTTGCCGGACCCGGACCCATTCGATAGGGTTTGAGGGCTCGATGCCTCCCTCCGGTGGGATTCCGTTGCAAAATCATTCCCGCTGGTCTCGGAAATGTCCTAGGGTACCTCGAGAGCGTAGCCCGAGGCTCGGCCATGTAACAGACGTACCTAGGGTCATCCCTGACTCTGCGTGCTCTGGGGCGGCTGTCGAACCCTTCTGAGGGGCCAGCCTTCGAACCCCTGATCAGTAATGGGCTCGGAGCCCGAGTGTTCTGGGGTGGTTGTCGAACCCCGGAGGTCGCAACCTTCGAACCCCTGATCAGTAGGAGGGCTCGGGGCCCGTTTCCTTCGCTGGGAAGGATCCTTTTTCGAAATACCCCCTTTCCCGGTCCCTGTGGCAAGAGAGAGAGAGGGAAAGAAAAAGGACATGAATTTAAATAAGGCAGCACACCTTTTTTGACGTGGTCATCATGACGGAGGCGAAACGGCGCCCGCTTCTCCTACTGGAGGTGTCGCTTGCCCTGCCAAGGAGTTAATGCGACGGGACGGGCGATTCGTGGGGCGTCTGTTGCGCGTGCGAGCCGTTCGAGGAACAGAACACGGGCGCGTCGTCTTTATTCCGTGGGAGAGGGCTCCCCTGCCGTTTCAGGAGAGGGTGCAAGCCTGTAGGTGATTGGACCGCTGCTTCCGCTCGTCTGCTGCTGCAATTACTGTCGGCCCACCTTCGGTCATATCAACCGTCGTGCCTATCCCCGCGGCTGACTGACCCATGATCGTTGCACTCAATTGACACTGTTGGGTCACGCGCAGGGCTGCCTCGAGTCGCGGCACCGGTTCTGCAGTCGAGAAGACGCGGCATTGGCGCGAGTGGCGGTGCGGTTTCCTTGCACGTAGTAACCGTTGCGCCGGTTACATGACATGTGGGCCCGAGCCTCCATGCTGGACCGCTGGATGCGGCGAAACTTGAAAAGGGTGCACAACCGTGGTGTGGTTGCATGCTCCCTGCGTGTCGGTCCGCCCTTTCGACCGCTGGTTTCGGCGAGGATGGGGGAACGCTTATAACCGCGGGGCGGTTACATGCTTCGTGTGCGGCGATTTGGCTTCTTCCGTTTCGGGTCAGATCTCCTGACACGTGGGACCCAGCCCCCACGTCGGAGGGTGAGAACCCTGGAGCACGTCGGCGGAGACTTTGCCCGTGACGCTTGGGGTGCGAGTGAGGAGATCTGCCTTTAAAAAGGGGTCGATCCCCCAGGTGGTAGCCATGCCTTCACACTTCTCGCATTCATCGTGCCCTTCGACCTTCCGAGCCCCCAGATGGGGTGCACCTGCGTTGCCTTTTTTTGCTGCTGTTTGAGGAGCGCGACCCCAAGGGGGTTGGCGCTCTTCAGTCACCGCTCAGCTTCAAGGATTTTCATCATGCAGCCCGGCTGCAGTCCCTCACCAATGGTCATCCGTAGGGATGATCACCAGCCTTGTGGTGGGGAGAAGCAAGTCGGGCTGCGGCCTCTGCCCCGCCCTCAGCTTCAAGGATGTTCATCATCCGGGCTGGGGAGGAGGGCGCTCCGAGTTGGGGCCTGCCTCCGCGTGGGCTGGCGACCCACTTCTTCCTCCAGCATTCGGGGGAGAAGGGCATCCTCCAGCTCTGCGGAAGAGGCGTCCTCCAGCCATGCGGGGGAAGGCGAACTGCTGCTGCCTGGCCAGGGTGCAGTTGTCCGTCCTCCATCCGGGCAATGGTCGTGCCGTGCGCAGGTGGCTGCTGTCGCCGGTGCTGAAGTGGTGGTCGCCGCTGGTGAGGCTTCCCACCGCAGCGGTTGCTTCCGCCGACGAGACTGTTAGTGCCACCTGTGCTCGGGGCCTCCGGCTCTTTGGCTTTAATGGCTGGTTCTCGTCCCCCATGAGGGGACGTGAACGAGGGCCTTTCAGCAGTAGCGTTTGCCCTGAGGCCATCGCTGCTACTATCTTGCCGCCCGAGACAGAGGTCGTTGTCGCGCTGCTGGTGCAGCGGTTGCTGGCGAGCCACCTGGAGTTGGTTATCCCGCAAGCCTTCTGGTGTGGAGGTTGTTCATTCCTGCGGGAATGGACCCGGAGTCCCGTTTGTAATGGTACCCTCTTGAGGGCAAGATGTAATAGCTTTAAGTACTAAGACATCTGCCATAGGTCGGGACAGCCGCCGAGGGTGCTGCCGACGTCTGAGTCTAGGTACCATTGTTGCCCCAAGTACGTGGGTTTGTTCTTTGTGGCTGCTGAGGCCTGAACATTTGGGTATAAAGTCGTGCTTCTTTCCTCTTATTTCGAGCATTAGGACTTGTTCGGTAGCAGAATCCCTTGTCCGAGCGTGAGTCACTTTTCGCGGAAGGTGATGAGTGAGGCATCCGTATCCCGGAGGCGTAGGAGTACCTCGGCTCGGTCGGCCTTGCCGCTTACGTGTTCTCTCGTCGTTTTTGGGATTCTGTTACCGATATAGTCGAAAAGCACGAAAGTCGTTTTGGCGAAGAACTTTTCCGAGGAAAGATTTGACGTAGAGGGGGCTCCCTTCTTTCTAGACCCGAGGCAACCGCTCATGTCGGGACCCTTGCTGAGGGTCTGGTCGTGGTCGTCGGGTCTGCCCGGCCTGCCCGAGGCATGGCCTCATAGCAGCATGCCCGGGTCGAGGGTATGTTTTGCCCGCTCTGTGACTTTGTTTTTGTCTCCATTCTTCTCCTTGCGTCTGAAGAATGTTGTACTGCTATCTACAGGATTCGAGACGGCTCTTAACGAGGCCGTCAAGAACTGCAAGGCGCTTGCCGAGGCGACTGAGCAGAATGAGGCCGAGCGCGTGGCCATGTCTGAGGCCATCTCGGCTTTCTGCCAGGCCTTTGGCCTCGATGGCGTCCCCTCGGGTAGCTCCCCCTAGAGTCATCTGCGGGCCTTGGGCGGCCATGTGCGCGACAGACTCAGCGGGGCGCTGCACCACGGCGTTAGGCGGGCCTTCGCCGTGCTCGCTTCCCACTACGACGTGGATCTGGAGCGGGTTAGCGAGGGGTACTGCTTACCCGACGAAGAAGAGGCTGCCTTAGCCAAGGTCCAGAGGCTTGACGCGGCTGCCGAGGGCCCGAGTGCGGCGCTGGCTTCCTCCTTTGAGGCGGAGATCCTTCCGCCCGTGTCGCCGCCTGGGGCCGGGCCAGATTCTGCCAAGGGTGGAAATGATGCTGAGGGTGCTGCTCCTCCCCCTGCCAATGTCTGAGCCTGCAAGAACAGTTTGTTTGAAATATGCGTATGTTTTTCACGGCAGCTGAGGCCTAAACATTTTAACGTTGGATTATAAAGCTGTGTTTTGTTTCCTCTTGTTTCGTGTGTTAGGACTTGTTCGATAGCAGAATCCCTTGTCCGAGCGTGAGTCACTTTTCGCGGAAGGTGATGAGTGAGGTATCCGTATCCCAGAGGCGTAGGAGTCCCTCAGCTTGGTCGGCTTTGCCGCTTACATGGCCCCTCGTCGTTTTCAGGATTCTGTTATTGACGCAATCGAAACTGCACGAAAGTCGTTCTGGCAGAAAAGTTTTCGAGCGTTAGGACTTGTTCGGTAGCAGAATCGCTTATCCGAGCGTGAGTCACTTTTCGCGGAAGGTGATGAGTGAGGTATTCGTATCCCGGAGGCGTAGGAGTCCCTCGGCTCGGTCGGCCTTGCCGTTCAAGGTTTCTCTCGCTCGTCTTTAGGATTCTATTATCGAAGCAGTCGAAAAGCGTGAAAGACATTCTGGCAAAAGACTTTTCCGAGGAAAATTTTGACGCAGAGGGGGTTCCCCCCCTTCTAGCCCCCGAGGGAGGGTCGGGCTTTGCCGAGGCAAGGCTGATCCTTCCTTGATGGTTAGACTTTATTTATGTAAAGAAAGCGAGGTACATAAACGACTTGAAACATTTTAAGGGTAAAAGCGACGTAGCTATTGGATGTTCCAAGCGTTGTTGTAGACCTCGCCTTGATCGTTGGCCAGCTTGTATGTCCCGGGCTTCAAAATCTTGGTGATGATGAAGGGCCCTTCCCAGGGAGGAGTAAGCTTGTGGCGCCCTCGGGCGTCTTGTCGCAGCCGAAGTACCAAGTCTCCCACTTGGAAGCCTCGGGGCCGAACCCTTCGGGCGTGGTAGCGTCGCAGGGACTGCTGATACCGCGCCGAGTGTAGTAAGGCCACGTCCCGAGCCTCTTCCAGCTGGTCCAACGAGTCTTCTCGGTTGGTCTGGTTGCTTTGGTCGTCGTAAGCCTTTGTCCTCGGGAACCGTATTCTAAGTCCGTGGGTAGGATGGCCTCGGCCCCATAGACTAGAAAGAATAGCGAGAAACCCGTGGCCCGGCTCGGCGTCGTCCTCAGACTCCAAACCACCGAGGGTAGCTCTTTTATCCACCGCTTGCCAAACTTATTGAGGTCGTTGTAGATCCTCGGCTTTAGTCCATGCAAAATCATACCGTTGGCGCGCTCCACCTGCCCATTTGTCATTGGGTGAGCTACGACGGCCCAGTCCACACGGATGTGGTGGCCTTCGCAGAAGTCCAGGAACTTCCTCCCAGTGAACTGCGTGCCATTGTCGGTGATGATGGAGTTCGGGACCCCAAAGCGATGGATAATATTTGTGAAGAACGTCACTGCCTGCTCGGACCTGATGCTGGTTAAGGGTCGGACCTCGATCCACTTGGAGAATTTGTCGATGGCGACCAGCATGTGCTTGAAGCCCCCGGGTGCCTTCTGCAAGGGACCGATGAGGTCCAGACCCCATACGGCAAACAACCAAGTGATGGGTATTGTTTGCAGGGTCTGAGCGGACAGGTGCGTCTGTCTTGCGTAGAATTGACACCCTCTGCAGCAGCGTACAATCCTAGTGGCGTCGGCCACTGCGGTCGGCCAGTAGAAACCTTATCGGAAAGCGTTTCCGACGAGGGTCCGAGGTGCTGCATGGTGACCGCAAGCCCCCGAGTGTATTTCTTGTAACAGCTCTTGGCCTTGGGCGATGGATATGCATCGTTGGAGAATGCCTGAGGGGCTGCGGTGGTATAACTCTTTTTCATCACCCAGTAAAACGAACGACTTGGCGCGCCGAGCCAGTCGC
Source organism: Zea mays (assembly GCF_902167145.1). Classification (NCBI taxonomy): domain Eukaryota; kingdom Viridiplantae; phylum Streptophyta; class Magnoliopsida; order Poales; family Poaceae; genus Zea; species Zea mays. Next base: position 246,881,656 of record NC_050096.1, on the reverse strand, counting down.
CGAGCTTCGGCCTTGTCGAGGGGCAGCTCTCCTCGAAGGAGATATTGCAGGTACGGGGTCTGCCAGTTTTGGTTTGGCGCAACCTCATTCCGCTGTCCCTCGATGCGCAAGGCCTCACCCTCAGCGGCCGAGGTCTCGTCGGGTTCGGGCGCGTCGTCGAGTTTTACGGATGGTTGATATATGTCCCTGGAGAAGACGTCTGGGGGAACCGTCGTTCACCCCGAGGCTATTTTAGCCAGCTCATCCGCAGTCTCGTTGTACCGCCGAGCAACATGGTTGAGTTCCAGCCCGTGGAACTTATCCTCCAGGCGCCGAACTTCATCGCAATAGGCCTCCATTTTTTGATCGCGGCAGTGGGAGTTCTTCATGACTTGGTCAATGACGAGCTGCGAGTCGCCCCGAGCGTCGAGGCGCCGAACCCCTAGCTCGATGGCGATGCGCAACCCATTAACCAAAGCCTCGTACTTGGCCATGTTGTTTGACGCCGGAAAATGGAGGCACAACACGTAGCGCACATGTTTCCCGAGGGGTGAGATGAAGAGAAAGCCAGCACCTACTCCTGTTTTCATCAGCGACCCATCGAAGTACATGGTCCAAAGTTCGGGCTGGATTGGAGCTATCGGCAATTGGGTGTCGACCCATTCAGCCAGGAAGTTCACCAAGACTTGGGATTTGATGGCCTTCCGAGGAGTGAATGAAATCGTTTCGCCCATGAGTTCCACTGCCCATTTTGCTATCCTACCCGAGGCCTCTCGGCACTGGATGATCTCTCCCAAGGGGAAGGATGACACCACAGTCACCGGATGAGACTCGAAGTAGTGTCGCAACTTTTGCCGCGTCAGAATTACTGCGTACAGTAGCTTCTGGATTTGTGGGTAGCGGATCTTGGTCTCGGATAGTACCTCACTGATGAAGTAGACCGGCCTCTGGACGAGCAGTGCATGCCCCTCTTCTCGTCTCTCGACTACGATCGCGGCGTTGACCACCTGAGTGGTTGCGGCTATGTAGATCAAGAGGGCTTCTCCCGCAGCGGAGGGCACCAAGATGGGCGCGTTAGTAAGGAGTGCCTTTAAGTTTCCGAGGGCTTCCTCGGCCTCGGGGGTCCAAGTGAAGCGCTCGGCCTTCCTTAAGAGGCGGTACAAGGGTAACCCTTTCTCGCCGAGGCGCGAGATGAAGCGGCTTAGGGCCGCAAGGCATCCCATGACCCTTTGTACTCCTTTTAAATCCTTGATGGGTCCCATGTTGGTGATGGCCGCGATTTTCTCCGGATTGGTCTCGATGCCTCGCTCGGAGACGATGAACCCCAGGAGCATGCCTCGGGGGACTCCGAAGACACACTTCTCGGGATTGAGTTTTACGCCCTTCGCGCGCAGGCACCCGAAAGTCACTTTGAGGTCAGAGAGGAGGTCAGAGGCTTTTCTTGTCTTGTCAACGATGTCATCGATGTAAGCCTCGACCGTTCTGCCGATGTGCTCCCCGAACACATGGTTCATGCACCTTTGGTAGGTTGCACCTGCATTCCTCAAGCCAAATGGCATAGTAATATAACAATACATGCCAAAGGGCGTGATGAAAGAAGTCGCGAGTTGGTCGGATTCTTTCATCTTGATTTGGTGATAACCTGAATAAGCGTCGAGGAATGACAGGGTTTCGCACCCAGCAGTGGAGTCCACAATTTGATCGATGCGAGGCAGAGGGTAGGGAACCTTCGGACATGCTTTGTTTAGACCAGTGTAGTCTACGCACATCCTCCATTTCCCACCTTTTTTCTTCACAAGCACAGGGTTAGCTAACCATTCGGGATGGAATACCTCTTTGATGAACCCTGCAGTCCTCAGCTTGTGGACCTCCTCGCCTATGGCCCTGCGCTTCTCTTCATCAAAACGGCGCAGGTGCTGCTTCACGGGTCGGGCACCAGCTCGGATATCCAGCGAGTGCTCGGCGACATCCCTCGGTATGCCCGACATGTCCGAGGGACTCCACGCAAAGATTTCGGCATTTGCGCAGAGAAAGTCGACGAGCACTGCTTTCTATTTGGGGTCGAGCTCGGAGCCGATCCTGACTTGCTTGTAGGCATCGTTGCTGGGGTCGAGGGCGACGGTCTTAACCGCCTCGGCTGGTTCGAAGTTGCAGGTGTGGCGCTTCGCATCAGGCGCCTCCTTGAAGAGGCAATCTAGGTCGGCGATGAGGGCCTCGGATTCGACGATGACCTCAGCGTACTCCACGCATTCCATGTCACATTCGTAAGCGTGGCGGTACGTGGATCCGACGGTGATGATTCCCTTGGGCCCCAGCATCTTGAGCTTGAGGTACGTGTAGTTGGGGACGACCATGAACTTGGCGTAGCACGGTCTCCCCAGCACCGCATGATAGGTTCCTCGGAACCCGACCACCTCGAACGTGAGGGTTTCCCTGCGGAAGTTGGAGGGAGTTCCAAAGTAGACAGGCAAATCAAGTTGCCCAAGGGGCAAGACGCGCTTACCGGGGACGATCCCGTGAAAGGGTGCTGCACCGGCCCGGATTGTGGACAGATCTATCCCCAAGAGCCCTAGGGTCTCGGTGTAGATGATGTTGAGGCTGCTGCCTCCATCCATGAGGACCTTGGTGAGCCTAGCATTGCCGATGACGGGGTCGACGACGACCGGGTACCTTCCTGGGCTCGGCACATAGTCGGGGTGGTCGCCTTGGTCGGAGGTGATGGGCTTGTCAGACCAGTCTAGGTAGACCGGCACTGCTACCTTCATCGAGCAAACCTCCTGGCGCTCTTGCTTGCGGTGCCGAGCCGAGGCGTTTGCCACCTGTCCGCCGTAGATCATGAAGCAGTCGCGAACCTCTAGGAACTCCTCTTCCTTGTCGCCCCCCTTCTTGTTGTTGCCTTCGTCCTTGCCACGTTCTGCCGAGGGTCCCGCCTTGATGAAGTAACGTCGGAGCATGTCGCACTCCTCAAGGGTGTGCTTGACGGGACCCCTGTGATAGGGGCATGACTCCTTGAGCATCTTGTCAAACGTGTTGACTCCTCCGAGAGGCTTCCGAGGATTCCTGTGCTCGGCAGCAGCGACGAGATCCGCGTCAACAGCGTCGCGCCTTGCTTGAGCCTTCTTCTTGGCCTTCTTTTTCGAGCCACGCTGGACGGACGCCTCGGGGGCGTCTTCCTTCTGTCTTCCTTGAGGCTGCTTGTCCTTCCAGAAGATGGCTTCTACCGCTTCTTGACCAGAGGCGAACTTGGTGGCGATGTTCATCATTTCGCTCGCCTTGGTGGGAGTCTTGCACCCCAGTTTGCTCACCAGATCCCGGCACGTGGTGCCGGCGAGGAATGCTCTGATGACGTCCGAGTCGGTGATGTTGGGCAGCTCGGTGCACTGCTTTGAAAACCGTTGGATGTACTCTCGCAGGGATTCCCCTTGTTGCCGGCGGCATCTTCGGAGGTCCCATGAGTTCCCAGGGCGCACGTACGTACCTTGGACGTTTCCCGCGAAGGCCTTGACCAGGTCGTCCCAGTCGGAGATCTACGCAGGAGGCAGATGCTCCAGCCATGCACGGGCAGCGTCGGAGAGGAAAAGGGGAAGGTTGCGGATGATGAGGTTGTCGTCATTCATCCCTCCCAACTGGCATGCCAGTCGGTAATCCGCAAGCCACAACTCCGGCCTTGTCTCCCCTGAGTACTTGGTGATGGTAGTCGGGGCTCGGAACCGGGCCAGGAACGGCGCCCGTCGTATGGCCCGGCTGAAGACCCTCGGACCTGGCGGTTCGGGCGAGGGGCTCCGGTCCTCCTCACTGTCGTAGCGTCCTCCACGCCTGGGGTGGTAGCCTCGGTGCACCTTCTCTTCGAGGCGGGCTCGACGGTCGCGGCAGTGGTGCTCGTCGCCGAGGCGATCCAGTGCTGCAGGCGCCCCGTCCCGCGTGCGCCCGGTGCGGACCGAGGCCTCCCGCATGAGTTGGGAGGACGTTGCGCGATGCTCCGAGGGGCACCCTTGCCTTCGGGAGGCAGAGCTCTCAGCTTGTCAGACCGCTGCGTTTTCCATGAGACCCTTAAGTTCGCCCTGGATACGCCGCCCCTCGGTGGTGGACGGCTCCGGCATCGCTCGGAGTAGCATTGCTGCTGCAGCTAGATTCTGGCTGACCCCGCTGAAGGCCGGGGGCAGCCCTATCCTGGCTTCGTCAACGATATGACGCTGGACGTCTCGGGCCCGATGAGGCGCTCCTCCGGCAAGTGCTCGGCTTGCCCACTCCTGCTCGATGTTTTGTTGGAGCTGTACAAGTCGTCCCGCTTCTTCATCGAGCTTGGCCTGCATCTCGCGGAATTGCTCGAGCTGTGTGTCCTGACCCCCCACAGGGACTGGGACCATAGCTAGCTCCTGCGAGATGTTAACGCGAGACGCAGGCACAGGGGCGTTGGCATCTTGTGGCATGTCGAGGTGGTTGTCCTCGCCGTGACCCCCCTGATCGATGTGAAAACACTCGCGGCTTGGGTCGCAACCCTCGTCGCCGAGGCTATGGCCATCGTCAGAGCAGCCGGAGAGGCAGCAGTCACATGCGGACATGAAGTCTCGCATGGCACTGGGATCACTGAGTCCGGAGAAATCCCGACCGAAGTCAGAGTCGTCGTCTTCCTCGGAACCCATGGGTCCGGAGGTCGAGATGGCCGTTAGTCAGTCCCAAGATGACCACATATGATACCCCGGAAGGTCAGGGTATGCCCTTGCGAAAGCGCTCACTGAAGCGGGGTCGCTTGGTGGATCAAGGCTGAATCTAAAAGGGACAGGGTGGAAGACGGACGATACCTTTTGGTCGATGGACGGTGGCGAAGTCGCGTGAGGGACAGAATGCACCGTCATCTCAGGTACAAGGCTAACACACAACAAGTCCTTTGCGAGGGTGCTGGCGTCATCAGTCCGCTTGGGGTTGGCACATTGTGGGGAAGCGACACCCGTCGTTGTCTCAGGTGCGAGGACAACACCCGACATGGCCCCCGCAGGGGTGCCGGCGTTGTCGACTCGCTTTGGCCCGACAGCCGACGAGGTGCCGCCTCCTGCAAGGCCACGGTTGCCCCGTCTCCTCCTCCTCCGGCGAGGAGGGTGGCGGGGCAAACCCGGGTGTTCCTCTCCTGCCATGGTGGGAAGTCGTCGTCGAGTTCGCCGCCGCTGGGCGAGTCGACGACTGTTGTTGCTGTCACGCTGCGGGGGAGGAGTTCCATGTCGTAGCTGCCGTCAAGGGACATGAACTCCAGACTCCCGAAGCGGAGTACTGTCCCCGGCTGAAGAGGTTGCTGGAGGCTATCCATCTGGAACTCAACGGGAAAGTGTTCGCTAACACGCAGCGAGCCCCTAGCTGGCGCGCCAACTATCAGCGTTTCGGACCCGCCAGGACTGTCAACCGACCAGTAAATTTGTTGTTGCGTGTCCCTGCCCAGATGGGTTGATGCAAGATGGAACACAAGAGGCAAAATGAGGCTTATGTTATCTCGCACCAGGGTTCTCGTAGTAGGGGTTACAAGCGTCGCGCGAGGGAGCGAGGGCGAGAGCGAGACACACAGAGAGAGAGAGAGTCTGTGTCTCAACGTCAACGTATGGTGTCAACGTGTCTCCCCATCTGGTGTTCGCTAACACGCAGCGAGCCCCTACCTGGCGCGCCAACTGTCGACGTTTCGAACCCGCAAGGACCGTCAACCGACCAGTAAATTTGTTGCTGCGTGTCCCTGCCCAGATGGGTTGATGCAAGATGGAACACAAGAGGCAAAATGAGGCTTATGTTATCTCGCACCGGGGTGCTATTAGTAGGGGTTACAAGCGTCGCGCGAGGGAGCGAGGGCGAGAGCGAGAGAGAGAGTCCGTGTCTCAACGTCAACGTATGGTGTCAACGTGTCTCCCTGTCTGTCCCCGGCGTCCAACGTGTGTCCGCGACCTGCCTTAGGAAGGCCCTGGACATCCCCTTTTATAGACACAAGGAGATGCCCAGCTGTATAATGGGGTGTAGCTATGTGCTAACGTGGCTGGCGAAGAAGCGCCTTGAGCCCTGTACACGAGCTATTGTGGCCGTCGGAGAAGTGCCTTGAGCCCTGTAGAAGCACAGTTGTCGGTGCGGCATGGATCCTGCTGATGTTGTCTTGCTTCCGTAGGTGATTGAGAGCAATCCGACGTCATGGGCGCACGCGGGGAACCATCATTGCCTGTTACCGGAGTAACCTTAGATGGGACACCGGTCTTGTTCCTTCATAGCCTGAGGCAGCTAGCTAGGAGTAGGGTAATGATGTATCCCCTGTAGCGTAGTCGGTCCGAGGCCCATGTCGGGCGAGGCGGAGGCTTCTCCTGAGGCCGAGGCTAAGGTCAGGCGAGGCGGAGACCTTCTCCCGAGGCCAAAGCTGAGGCTGAGGCCTGGGGTCGGGCAAGGCGGAGATCTTCTCCCGAGGCCGAGGCCTGAGGTCGGGCGAGGCGGAGCTCCCTGTTGCGTCCGAGGCCGAACTCGTGGGAGATCGTGACTCAGTTTACCCTGGTGGTTGGCATAGTAGCCGGAGCGGGGCGAACAACGCTGTTTTCCTGTCAGATCGGTCAGTAAAGGGGTGAAGTGACTGCAGTCACTTTGACCTTGCCGACTGAGGCACGTGTGTCAGGATAAGGTGTCAGACGATCCCCGCATTAAATGCGCATGCGATACGGTCGGTTGGTAAGGCGATTTGGCCAAGGTTGCTGCACGACAAAGTCTGCTCAAGCTGGGCTTCAGGCGAACCGAGGTGCGCTCACTGCCTGAGGAGGCCCTCGGGTGAGGAGTGAATCCGCCCGGGACCACTGTTCCCGCCCGAGGCCGAGGCTGGGCTCGGATGTGGTTGCGTCCCTTGGTAGACGAGGCCTTGACTTGAACCACGCTTTATCAGCTGTGTATGGTTTGTTCTGAAGATGTTTTTTCGACCGTGTTTAGGAGCATTGGGGGCACCCCTAATTACGGTACCCGACAAAAACGAACTAAATAATTATTCCTTAGCGCCATCAAGCCTACTAGGAGACGCCACCTAGATTAGCTCATACTCCTCGTTGTAGACCTCCTCCTGAACGACCTGTTCTTCTCCTGTGGGGGGTTTATATATCGCTAGGGTGAGCTCACAAAAGATCATAGCTCAATAAGTTGTGGGAAATAATGTGCATGAACTCACCAAAGGTGGGGCTCATGTGAAGTGTAAGGCTATCAACAAATAGTGGTTAAAGCTGAGCATTAGTTTTAATAAGTTGGTCTAATTTTATTAGCAGTTACTAAGTATAAGTATATACCAAACTAGAGTAATAATAGATCAAAATTAATAATAAAACCACAATGCGATGCAAATGACCAATTAAATTTAATTCCATAAGTTACTCATGTGAGGGTCCAAGCCGCTCATGACCGTGAGCACGGCTGATATACCTGTTTTACACTCTGTAGAGGTTGTGCATCTTTACCCACAAGTCATGTTACCCATCTGCCAAGGGGTCATGAATCCCATACACCTCTACCAAGGAAGCGAGACAGGGTAACACTACGAGGCCTTTACAAAGTTCCACTAGCTTCAGAAAACCGCTACAGTTTCTAGGGAGCGCAGCATAGGAATCCCCCGTCTGAAAAGCCATCGCAGCAAAATCAACCTGAGAACCTCCCTATACTGACCACTCCCCTACTGCCCTTGCCCCTTTTGGGTAAGGTAGTCCTCCACTAGCTTTCCTAATTAGTCAGCCAAGGGCGTCCCATACCACCCTTGTGGTAGCACTGTTTTTTCGTGTGGTCGCTTCATGTTCCAATTAACATAATGATCTTGTCATGAACAATAAACAACAAATTGATAATAAAAGCTTGATCATGAATAATGTGTATCTTAACATCCAAAACCACACACAACAATAGCAAGTACTATACAAAAGTTCAGTGGTAAACAAGGTACAAAGATAGCCAAACTGGGGTGACCTATTGGGTCCCATCAAAATCAACCTATGCAGATCATAATGATTAATAGGAACATTATTGGGTAAATAGAAGTGATCCAGGGCACAACTTGCCTTCAACAAGCTCCTGCTCAGTAGTTTCCACCTTCTGAGCCTCTAGTTCCTCAGTCACTTGCCTGTCTACTCGCAACAATACAAACAAACATGGTACAGGAGAAATTAACATCACACCAGACATGAGAACATAATGCATAATAATATTCTACGTATCGTAACGAGATCGTAGGTTCGAGAATCACTAAATTCAGAGTTACGGATATCGAGTTACAATTTTCCAAAGTTAATAAGTGTTTGGTACAGAATATACTAGGTGAGTGATTTTAATCTATGTTTAACGATAAAACAGAGTTACCAGGTGATAAAAAATAATACAAAATTAATGCAACTGGAATGGATCAAAAGGAGTAAAAATGGATTTTCTATGAATTAAACAAGTTCTAGAATTGTTTTTATACTAGGAAATCAATTTTGAATTATTTCTTATGAATAAACCAATACCCAAGGGTTGCGGCCACAATTTTATACAAGTTCAAGGTCCGCTATGTGAATTTTAGGACCTATGCACAAATAGTTTTGACCTAGACTGGACTGCGGGTTCATTACCCTGAACCCGAGGGGTTCTTACGCAAAAAATCCACAACGAAGGGGTATCGTCTGTTTCTGACCGATGGATCAGAGGTGTGCGGTCTAGATTAGATCGGAGTGCGGTATGAACCCGCCTTCACTCACCGCCGTCGAATCCAAAATCCACGATCCACGGCGCACGATCTACTCTCCCTCACACTCGGCCGCTCGATCATTGATCGATGGCCCGCGAGAACTCCACACCCGCCAGCTCCCCCGATCGCTCGATCGAATCGGACAACTAAGATTGAATCATGTCCAGGGTAGCTCTGCTCCAATCATGGTCGTCCAAAATGGATCTAAATGCCCCTGAACTTCTCTCCCTCCTTGAACCGAGCACGACGCCAGTGGTGAACGGAGCGACGGCACAACGCCGGAGATCACATGCTCTCCGCCCCCACGTTCGATTCCCTGCCGCGCTAGGAACTAATCGATGATAGGTAAATTGTGAACTCAGGCGAGTTTACACACCGGTACCAGGAGCGACGCCAGTGCATGGTGGAAGCGAATCCTTGGCGTGGTGAAGCCCCCGACAAGAAATTTTGGTAGTTCTGGCGGTAGTTCCCTCGGTCCGAGAGCACGTATGGCGCCCCCGTGGTTTGGTGAACACCACTGACCCGCTTTCCGACCCTTGGGTAGTAGCACGACACATGATGACTGTGGCGGATCCCAGGCGCACGAAATTGCTCGCAGCGGTGATGAAGGGCACGACTGCGCGGCTAGTGTTGAGCGAGGGGGCAATGGAAGGAGATGGTCGCGACTATTCCTCCCATATAATAGCCGACGCGATGGGGAAACTGATTGGCTAGCTCCGCCCGGGAGGATCGCCGCGCGAGTCGCGTGGGTTGTTAGACTGGTGAGGAGCGTGATGACAAATGGGTCCCAGCGTCACTGAAACAAGTGCGTGAGAGATACCCATAGAGTCTGGCTTGCGAGGCCCGCTCGTCAGTGGGTGACTGGCCGCGGCGCAAGCGTGAGAGGGGCTGACTCATGTGTCCCACCCCCAGTGACCTGTTTTGTGCACGGGGCGAGGGATACGATGACTGCCCGATGGGGTCGGAAGGTCGGCGCCAAGTTAGGTAGGTCGCGCGGGAGAGAAAAGTCGGGTGGGCCGAAAGCGGGGAATTGGGCCCAGTATGCTTTTTCTCCTTTTCTTTTTCTTTTTTTTTCTGTTTCTTTTTATTTTAGATTTCAAATTTGAATTCAAATTTTGTTGTGAATTTCACACTTAGATTAAATGCACAAATCAAAATAAATATCAGCATGAATGGATATAATTATTTATTTATATCTTTTTCTTTATAGTATAGTTTTCCCTTCTTTTTCTTTTCTATGTCATTTTCAACTTCTAGCTTTCAAATTAGGTTAGACCCTAATGTCAATATTATTTTCTCATTATTATTTTAATTAAGTGCACAAACAAAATCTCTAACATGATGCATAGATTAATTGCTTCATTAGTTACTTTGTTCACTTTAAATATGCTTCTTATTATTCATCATGAATAGAAGGCAATACATATAAGAAGATTTATTCCCTCTCTTTTATTATCCACAAGTTGGGTATTACACAAGCCTAGGTTGGGAGTGTGAACCAGATATCTAAGAATTCTCTTAACAGCCGCAAGGTGACACTCTTTCGGGTTTGCTTGGAACCTTGCACACATGCACACGCTAAGCATAATATCAGGTCTAGATGCACAAAGATATAAAAAGAACCTATCATGGACCTATAAAAGCCTTTGATCAATGGACTTACCTTCTTTGTTGAGGTCAAGATGTCCATTTGATGCCATGGGCGTCTTTTTAGGCTTAACATTGTCCATGTTGAACTTCTTGAGCATGTCTTTGATGTACTTAGTTTGACACAGGAATGTTCCTTCATTTGTTTAATTTGAAACCCTAGGAAGTACTTTAGTCCACCCATCATAGACATCTCAAATCTATTTGTCATGACTCAGCTAAACTCATCACAGAAAGTTTTATTAGTACTGCCAAATATAATGTCATCGACATATATTTGGCACACAAACAAATCATGATCAAATTTACGAGTGAAGAGTGTAGATTCGGCTTTGCCTATTTTAAAGCCATTTTTAGAAGAAAATCCTTAAGGCATTCATACTAAGCTCTAGGGGCCTATTTGAGCCCATAGAGTGCCTTAAGGAACTGGTAGACGTGGTTGAGCTTCTTTCGATCTTCAATTCCTGGTAGTTTCTCAACAAAGACCAATTCTTGAATTGGTCTATTTAAGAAGGTGCTCTTGATGTCCATTTGGAAGAGCTTGAATTCATGGTGAGTGGCATAAGTAATCAACGTTCTTATTGACTCTAACCTAGCCACTGGAGCATAAGTCTCCCTAAAATCAATGCCTTCTATTTGAGTGAATCCCTGAGCAACTAGCCTTGCCTTGTTCCTTGTAACCATGTCATGTTCATATTGCTTGTTTCGAAATACCCACTTGCTTCCAATCACTTCTTTTTGTGTCTTTCAACTAAGGACCAGACTTCATTCCTGGTGAAGTTATTTAGCTCCTCTTGCATCGCCATCACCCAATCAGGATCTTTTAGAGCTTCTTCTACCTTAAGTGGCTCAAGAGTGGAAACAAACGTGTAAAATTCACAAAAAATTGCCAATCTAGAACGAGTTGTTACCCCTCTCTTGATGCTACCAAGATGTTGTCGATAGGATGATCTATTTGCAAGCTTTGATGAACTCTAGGATGTGGAACTTGGTGTTAACGCTGAATGGGCCCATCATCCTCTTGTTCTTTTGGAGATTCTTCACCTACTACATCTTCAAATACTTGAGCCTCTTGCATATCTTGTGGCTCACTTACTTCTTCTTGATCTGGATGATTTGAAGTTGAAGGATTTGCTTGTGTGGTGTTTTAATCATCCTTCGTTCTTGCATCTTCATGTACAACTTCATTAGTCATCCAAATCAATTCTTCATCTTCATCCTTTTCTTGTGTCCTCATTTCACCAATGGCTAGTTTCTTGATTGCTTCATAGGATGATACATTTTTCCTGTCAACTCATTAGCAACATGCCCTTGCGAGCCATTAGATTCATCAAATGTCACATCTACCGCAATTTCAACAACACTAGTGGTATTGTTGAAGACACGATATCCGTGACCATTTGATGCATAACCAAGCAAGAAGCCCTCGTCCACTTTTGGAGCAAACTTTGAGATTTTTGCTTTCTTGTTAAGAATAAAACATTTACAACCAAAAACTCGAAAGTAATCAACTTTTGGTTTGTTACCAGTGAGTAGCTCATAAAAAGTCTTCTTGTAAATCTTGTGAAGATAGAATACATATGATTTGTTTACCGAGGTTTGGCTCTGAAGAACATACATCCCCATTGAGGAGTCCACAAGGGACGAGTCTTTTTCAACTCTTTCCCTCTCTCAAAAAAGTTGCCAAGACTGATCGAGTTTTCTTCTCTTTTTCAGGGGACACCAAGTCCCGCAAGGACAACCACACACTTAGATGTCTCTTGCTAGCTTTAAAAGTGAAAGAATGGGGTTGAGAATGAGAAAGAAACTCAAGAACAAGAGCACAAGATCTTGGAACACTCAAGAGCATAAGGCACTAAGTCTCTCTAACTCAAATCGATCGAATGCGACGCTTGTGAGGCTTTGAATGCTCGGGAGATGTCGCAATCAATGTATAGATGTTTGGTGTAGCTATTGTGTTTTCAATATGCTAGTTGGGGGTGTATATATAGCCTCAACCACCCGACATAGCCGTTGGAGTGAAGTGAAGAAATCTGCATAGTTCTGCATCACACCGGACTTTGCACAGTGTCAGTCCGGTGGTGCACCGGACCCCTATCAAACTGCTCTAGTAGGGAGCCGTTCTGATGGGAGTTGTCTTGTCAGGGCCACTGGACCGATCCCCACGTCAGCCTAACCGTTGGAGCTAGAGATGACAGTTGAACGTGTCAGAGGGTCCGGTGTGCCATAAAAATAAATTTAGAATTAAAATGTGTATGTTACCCACATATCAGATATTAAACCACATATATTGTATTTTATCTTAGCCAAAAAGACGAGAAAGATATGAGTTCAAAAGGAGATCTGTCCCTTTTTATAGATAGTTCGGTCGCTCGTCCTTGTTCAGCTAGGGCTACGACACTATCCAAGAGAGCTGCATGCAGCTTCGTGCCATGTTGGATTTTGATGCTCTTTTACGAACCGTATAGGAGGTAACGATCCACGTTACTTTACAACACACAACAATGATGGAATAGTAGAGAGGTTTGGACGGTGGGTTAGATCAGAGAGAAGTATAATAATATTTAAAAAAACGAATTTAAAAATCAATAAAAACTAATGCTTTATACGAGCAGATAAGAGAAGCAGTTGCAACGAACAAATAAAGTACGGACGACAAAAGGTGGGCAGTGTTTACGATAGGCCACGAGTCAAAGCTTCATCCAGACGCTTGTTTTTTTAGATTGTTTGGCGTTTTATCTCTATCTCTACAACTATTAAGACTCAAACGTAGACCACTACCGTGCCCCCGCTCGCGCTTCGCATGCACCAACCTCCCTACATGCAAGCCGCATGCATGCGGCACAAGCTGCTCGACCTCCACTGCATGCAAGTCGCATGCAAACCACATAAGCCACATGCAAGCCGCACAAGCTGCTACAGAACCTGCATGCAAGCCGAGAAGCTGATGCAAGCATCGTGTCTCCCTCCACTCATGAAGCGTCGTGGAAATTGAGGAGGCTGGCCTGGTGGCTGGCTGTTGTCCGCCTGTCCCTTTGCTGCAAGCCTGCAGTGCTGCTCAGCTGTTGTCGGCTCGATCGGTTCCCCTACCCGGGCAGCGCTAGCCGGCTAGCCCTATGGACTCGAGGCCCGGTTCGCAATCTTACTCTTACCCGCTGGCCGCAGCCGCTGGTAGCATCGTACAATCTACAATTTCCAGTTCGAGAATAAAATCAGCTAGATAAAAACCACAAATCCAACAAAATCTAATATGTACTCGCACAAAAACAATTAGCCATATATACTTTTTAATTTAGTTCATCAACCATTATGCACTAAGGAACACTATGCAAGCACTGACGGGGCTGGGCGGGAGGAACCTAGCGAGGCGCCACCCATCGTGTTTCCTCTGAGGCTCTACGATCGTCGTTGTCTTGTTGCATGCACTGAGGCTGAATGCGCTGCTGCTGCTCCTCTGCCTGTGCGCGTTCCCCGCCCCGGCGCGGTCGCAGAACACGACCATGGCCACGGCCGCGCTGGCGTCCGTCGAGGGATTCAACTGCACCGCCAACCGCACGTACCCATGCCAGGCTGAAGGTACGACGAGAGATAAAACGATATATGATTTGTGCATAAATATGTGCTTCAGCTTGTGCAATATAACAGGTTACAAATTTAACTATCTACGTGCGGTTATTAATATCTTAAAAATTTTAACTCTCGTAGCAACGCACGGGTATTGTTGAGCACCAAATTGAGCACGGACGGTCCGGCCCTGAGGCCGGACGGTCCGCGGTCCGGACGGTCCGCACCTGTGGGCCGGACGGTCCGCGCGTGCGCAGAACAGATTAGGGTTCCGAGTTTTGTGCTACGGTTGTTAGCTAAAATCATGGGATAAGCTCGGAAATTAGTTTGTAAAGGGTCCAGCCCCCCTCCTCTATAAATAGAGAGGTATACGGCCGATTTGTAAGAATCAACAATCGAATCAATACAACTTCTATTTCGCATTTTATCTTAGGAGTAGTTCTAGTTTAGCCCTAGTTTAGCCTTCCAATCCCCAAATTCTCCGCCTCTCCTCGACTCTACGTCGATTAGAGGAGTCTAGGTTGGCCTGCCCGAGCCTAGACAACTCCTAGGATCTCTCCTCCCCGACGGGGTCCCTCCCGGGAGCGAGATCCAGGCGCCGCCGGCGATCTTCTGCCGCCCCTGCGTACGCGCGGACCGTCCGGCCCTAGGGCGCGGACCGTCCGACCGTCAGGCAGGGAACCCGAGCTCCTGCACCAGGTCGCGGACCGTCCGGCCCTGTGCCGCGGACCGTCCGCGTTTGACCAGAGAGCACCGCCGCCTCACGCCAGGTCGCGGACCGTCCGGCCCTGTGCCGCGGACCGTCCGCGCCTGACCAGAGAGCACCGCCGCTGGTTCTCTTGAGTAATTGGCGCCTCCAAAAGGGTGTCAACATACTTTTTGGCGACTCCGCTGGGGACAACACATATAGACCTATCAAATCGGCCCTCAATGGCCGGTTCAAAAGATAGCTCTGAGGTTTCCACCAGCAATATCATCACACCGACATGGGAAGCCTTGCCGGCTGAAGAACAGCTTCTGTTCGAGGAGCGCCAGGAGCAGCTGATCCAAGAAGCAAAGGCGAAGTTTCTGGCTGACTTCAAAATGGACAGGAACAACAAAGTCGTTCGGCAACGGGCGACAGATCTGGCTTCGCTCCGACCTACTACGATTACCCCAAATGTAAGTAGCACCAACGAACTCCAATCTCTTAAAGCTTACATAGACGAACAACGAGAACAGATGCAAAATATCATAGGGGTTATGCAAGACGATTGTAGGAGACTAGTACGTGCATTTGATAAATCTAGTATAGTAAATTTTCCTTCACACGAGGTTGAATTAGGAGATAATACACGTAATACATCGGTTAAAGGTTGTCACGACCAGTCACAACCCCCTTATGGGATGCCGATGGACACGTACCCTGAGCAAACGCAAATCGGCAGTAAACCAGCCGATCTACACATGTCCGGACCGTCCGCTCGCGAGCGCGGACCGTCCGGGTCAGCCACAGTCGGGCCCATTTTTAATGAGTTACCTAGACACACACCCGAGCCACCACATAGGGCACCGAATTTAAACTATCCAGTCGGACGGTCCGCATACAACGACGGACGATCCGCATATAATCACGGACGGTCCGGGTACGTATCCGGACAGTCCGCGCATGAGTCTTTTGAGGGGGATTATTACCTGAATCCTCGCCGGTCCCAACAATACTTCCCATCACATTATGCAATGCACCAGCCCATTAATTCAGGATCCAGAGCCCAGGAAAGCTTTCCGGCCCCACCTAGAAGGCCGGAAAGAAACGATCAAACATATGAGCCATATAGGGCAAATGGAAATGCACCACGTAGCTCAAACCAATGGGGGGAACGACAACATACTAACATGCAACCAACCCCACCTATGTTTGACCGGAGAGTCGGTGGTCTTGCACCGGCTGCCATTGGTATAGTGAGGGAAGAAATAGCCGGGGCGTTCCGAGATAAGCTCGGAGTAAGCATGATCCCTGGGGGGCAATCATATCGGAAGCCTTATGACAGCCGATTTGATCACCACCCATACCCACAGGGAACCAGGATACCCGAGTTTGCAAAGTTTTCGGGTGACCAAGGGAAGAGCACGCGTGAGCACATAGGCCAGTTCCTAGCACAATTAGGAGAATTGGCCGACACCGAAGCATTCCGTGTGCGTTTATTTTCATTATCCTTAACAGGGACTGCATTCACATGGTATGCCGCGCTCCCTCCTAATTCCATTTTGTCATGGGGAGACTTAGAGCAAAAATTTCATGAACATTTCTTCTCTGGTGATTATGAGCTAGATTTAGTAGACTTAGTGACCCTACGACAAGAAAAGGATGAATCGGTTAGTAATTATATCCGGAGATTCCAGGATACGAGAAACCTATGCTTTCAAATTCATTTAACAGATAAACAACTGGCGGGAATAGCCTTTGATGGATTGCGCTATTATTTAAAAGAGAGATTAGAAGGCATCCAGTTCTTTACTCTAGCACAATTACATCAGAGAGCTTCGGCTTGTGAAAGCCGAAGCAAAGAACTAGTCAGAACGGTTCATCATAATGTCCCTATAGTAGAACACAATCAAAGTAGTTCGGACGATGAACCAAAGAAAGTTTACACTGCCGAAATAGTTTGGCCCGAGCAGGCCAAATCTTCGGCTTGCTACTCCTTGCAGTCAGTTCAAAAGGAACGACAGGAGGAGGTTAAGTTTACATTTAATGTCGGCAAATGTGATAAGATATTCGATGAATTACTAAAAAATGGTAACATTAAAATTGATTATATCGTTCCACCTGCCGACGAACTAAAGCGTCGTGCATACTGCAAGTGGCACAACTCATTTTCCCATGCCACTAATGATTGTAATATGCTCCGACGACAAATTCAATCGGCCATTAATGAGGGACGATTGAAATTTCAGGAGGACACGGAGCCCTTCCCAATGAATGTGATCGACTTTAATGGCAAAAAGGTCCTAATTCGGCCCAACACAGCCGATAAGGGCAAAGACAAAGAAGTCATCATCGGCAACGCACGGGAGGTCGATGGAAACAACAAAATTTCTTGCAGGAAAGTGATGGCCGAGAAGACTCCTGATGGAGGGGAGACACTGAAGATAACCATCACAAACTCCAGCGCTGGGGGGCAAGCGCAGATAAAGGGACATGAGCGAGAACCCATACTACGCATCGCGGACGGTCCAGTACCCAGGCGCGGACGGTCCGTAACATTACCGGACGGTCCGGAGCATTCCAGAGGACAGTCCGGCAACGCCGAAGAGCCACGACGACCACGTACCTTCAAACCACGACGACCAGAAATAGGTACGTGGAAAACTAACACGTTCAAAGCAACTGGTCGGTTGGTAAAATCTAGCCCGACCTTTGATCAATTATTGTCTAAATATGTGAAAAGGAAGGCTGGCCCAAGCGACCGGCCACCAAAGGGACCTCGCTTACCCACCCAGGTGCGACGGCAGGTTAGGCCGATTGGACCACCACACCAATCGGAAAGGACGGAAGGTCATAATGTTCAATTAAGACCTAACGTACCTGCATGGACACCTCCACCACCATATACAACTATGCCATATCCATATACATACATACCTTCACCATATGCCCCAAATCAGATGTGGGGCATGCCACCATACCCATTTGGGATGCCACAGTACCCCGCTTGGGGGGCACCCCAAACATCTGTATTCAATAGGTTGACACCTCCAGTACAGGACCGATTGAGAACCCCTCAATCTGGTCCACGAGCACAGGCCCAGCAAGATTGCCGAACAACTCGGCCCCAAAGGCTGACTAATCCGGCAGGGGGGCATACAGCTACAACCTCCAACAGTACGAAAAAGGGAGATGTCATTAAAATAGGAACGACAGATGTCGTCGTACAACAAAATAACGAAGGGCCGATGATTTTTGGTGAATCGGCCAACACAAACAAAAAAGAAAGTACGACTGTCAATAAAATAGCTGATCCAAAATACTCCATGCCTCGATGGTGCCCATCGGGACTGACACGATCGCAAAAGCGAAAATTACAGCGCCTCAGAGCAAAGGAGAATCAGGAAAAAGAGGCAAAAAGAATATTCAATGACACGCATCCGCAGTATCCGCCACCGCAAAAGAGATGGAGACCAAAGGCCGTTGAGAAAAGTCAAACGGCCACAAAGATAGTAAATAAAACGACAACTGTGCATCTCTCTGCAGGTATGGTAGACTATCCGGCTATAAAGGCCGGATCATCTGCACAGGACGCGGACCATCCGACCCCTGAGGCCGAACCATCCGCACTACACCAAGACACCTCCGACGATGTACCGACGCCCATGGAGGAAGACGACCTGCAAGGAGAAGACCTGGTCGACTACGGAGCTACACCAGAACACTTAGAGAATTAGGAAGGCAAGGTGACGAATTGGTCAGGACCAGTATGACGCTCGGCGATGTTGGGACTGACAGTTCGATCAAATCTAAAGGGATCACGTCCGTTGAGTCAATCATCGAGACCAAGGCCACTGCGTACCATCCTAGTAAGTGGCAAGATGCCTAAGAAAACCGATGTGATAACATCGAGTTAGTTGCTCTTGGTTCGCTCAGCTCCACCAAAAGGCAGGGGGGCATATGTTGAGCACCAAATTGAGCGCGGACGGTCCGGCCCTGAGGCCGGACGACCCGCGGTCCGGACGGTCCGCGCCTGTGGGCCGGACGGTCCGCGCGTGCGCAGAACAGATTAGGGTTCCGAGTTTTGTGCTACGGTTGTTAGCTAAAATCATGGGATAAGCTCGGAAATTAGTTTGTAAAGGGTCCAGCCCCCCTCCTCTATAAATAGAGAGGTATACGGCCGATTTGTAAGAATCAACAATCGAATCAATACAACTTCTATTTCGCATTTTATCTTAGGAGTAGTTCTAGTTTAGCCCTAGTTTAGCCTTCCAATCCCCAAATTCTCCGCCTCTCCTCGACTCTACGTCGATTAGAGGAGTGTAGGTCGGCCTGCCCGAGCCTAGACAACTCCTAGGATCTCTCCTCCCCGACGGGGTCCCTCCCGGGAGCGAGATCCAGGCGCCGCCGGTGATCTTCTGCCGCCCCTGCGTACGCGCGGACCGTCCGGCCCTAGGGCGCGGACCGTCCGGCCGTCAGGCAGGGAACCCGAGCTCCTGCACCAGGTCGCGGACCGTCCGGCCCTGTGCCGCGGACCGTCCGCGTTTGACCAGAGAGCACCGCCGCCTCACGCCAAGTCGCGGACCGTCCGGCCCTGTGCCGCGGACCGTCCGCGCCTGACCAGAGAGCACCGCCGCTGGTTCTCTTGAGTAATTGGCGCCTCCAAAAGGGTGTCAACAGGTATATATCTAGTTAGATATATAAGGTATAGGCTGACCTATATATTTAGGCCAGCTGATTCAAACAGAGCTTAGTTACATCTTAGCCGAAAATAGAAGGGAATATGCAGCGGTAATTAACCTGTGGGTCGAAAAAAAAAGGTTATTCCGATGATTCTGACGAGAAATCCATCTGGCGTTTGACTATCTCTAATATACACGTGGGCTCCCAAATACCGTGCAAGGAGAAGCGGCCGTATTTTGTGTTAGCATGAATTACAAGAAATGTTTGGAGAGGGGCCGGAACAGCGAGGATCATCTTTCTTGAGTTGTCTCGTCAAGATCGGGCTTTTTTTTATCTAAATCTAAGGATTGGTGTGGGCCCATGATGTTGGGATCTCCCTTGTATTTATCATCATGTACGGAGGAAGATCTTATGAAAGGCAGTCACTTCTAGAACTAACCCCGACGCGTTGACGTTGTCTTTGCTGACAAAAAGGACGACGGTGATAGAACGGTCTAGATCGATCTCACAGTGTTTGCGGCAGCCGACATGCATCTCGTAGTTTTGGTATATATACACATCTGGTACGTTTTCTTTAAGCCAGTAATCAAGTGGGTGCTGTTTGGTTCACGAAATATAACGTAAAGGGTAATGGTAATGGTTTACCACTTGATTACTGGCGTTAACAAGTTTGAATAGTCCGGTATCAATTTTTAGTATGGTATCTGATTATGGTTGTACTAAAACAAACATGATTTAACGTTATCACTTACTCATTACGTTACAAATATGTGAACCAAACGGTACCCAGGTGCGGTCGTGCAGTAGCGTGGACACTAGAGTAAAGGACTGATTTAGTGATAAGAGATTACATGAGGATCCATGTAAAGGAATCCTTTTGTTATTCAATTTTAAATAGCAAATGTATTCATTTTCATAGATCCGCTCGCGTGATCCCTGATCATCAAAGATCACCAAATCTGTCCTAAAGACCGGGCTGGGCCGGGACGGCGCATCCGCGGCATGCGGTGTGGCGCGGCGGTGGAAAGCTCGATCGATCGCCATCCGAGGAGTGGTCGCTGCTCGGCCGGGAGGAAGAAAAGTTTAGGTGCGGGAAGGGGACGCATGCATGCATGCATGCAGTAGATCACAGTACTAGGCAGTGCTGTAGAACAAATATATCTAGCACAGTTACCTGATGGATCGGATGCACTAGCGGCTAGCTGGCCCGAATTACATAGACCTCTCTCACCACAAATATAGAAACAACAGACGATGTTCCTCAGGTTGCCGACATGCGCGTGTAGCCGTCGTGCCGCCGCTGAAACTGCGCGTAAACCAGGGACTTTCGGCTGCTTTTGTTCAAGTCCTCACATACAGTTGTGCATCAACCTCGTCACTGGGCTGTGCAGCCGTCACTGGGCTGTGCATAACCGCGGGTCCACGAATATGACGCCATCGTCCTTGCCTGGACGTCCCATCTTATCTTAGCGACGCACCAGCTCTTTAAGGACGCCGACCTGACAGTCACACACACACACACACAGAGAGACAGATAGAGAAAAGATTCCAAGGTGCACTGCAATCCGTCGACCACGTATCAAGATTTTGTATATTGGAAAGTACCCAACGGAAGATTTGTTTGTATATATATCTCAATGGCTTTGGAGTGGGACAGCCTTTTCTGCACCGTACCCATAATGTTGTGCTATGTTATGTTACTAGCAGCTAGTAGGTACTGCTTTGTTCGTCCTATCCAGGAGGGATATATGCCCCCAAGTCTGGCCGAGATGGGCATGGCCGTCTTTTGGACACGAGAGCGCCCTCCCGGCCCGGAACAAAACCTTCTTTTGCTGACAGCGAAATAAGGGCATGATCAGGTACAATCACATTTAATATGGAGTTTCTTGAGAGTTATCTAAGAGACTATGTGAAAAAATACAAGAGATTGTCATATAGGTTATAATGGCTTATTTACAAATATTGATGTATATGTCTTTAGAAAAGTGATGGTTCATTAGCCTTTAAAGGTGTATTAGACGGTAAGCTTTATTTGATTGATTTTACTAAAGAAAATATCGATCTAGATGCATGTTTAATTGCTAAGACTAACTTGGGTTGGCTCTGGTACCGCCATCTAGCACATGTTGGAATGAAGAACCTTCATAAGCTTCTAAAGGGAGAACATGTCTATTTTGAGAAGGACAGACCTTGTGCAGTGTGTCAGGCAGAGAAGCAGGTGGGAATAAATCATCCAAGCAAGAATGTGATGACGACATCAAGACCACTAAAACTTCTTCATATGGATCTCTTTGGACCAAAGGCGGATCTACAATGTGGGCCATGGCCCCACCTCAAATTTTATAATATTCATAATACCATATAGGATTAGATTAGAGGGAGCAGGAGTCTCAGGTCTATTCAGCGTCCATCCGCCGTCCGCCCACGGGCCACGGCCCATGCCCCATTGGCCCATTCGTTGTTCACCCAGCCACCCAGGAGGCCAGGAATATTCGGTCTTCCGTCGGCCAGGAATCTCAGGTCACGTCTTCGGTCTTCCGTCGGCCGCCTGCTACCGCCGGCCGCCCCACATCCCACCGCGCCACCGCGGCATCGCCCCACACCACATCCCACAGGTAAACCCCTCCCCTGCCGGCCTGCCCCTTCTTCTTTCTCCCGCATCCATTCTTTCTCGGTTTCTCCCGATCTCCCACTCCGCCAGAGCAGCTACACCACTGTGCGCTGCAGGCTGCTACTGCTACTCTGCAGTCTCTGCTCTGCTAGTGCTAGCAAATATTGTTTCTATAGAATTTCAGGGTTTATCAAATATCAAATATTGTTTCTAACTTTCTATCATTTTTCTTTTTTAGAGCAAATGAGAAGGTTTTTCCAACCACTTTCAAGAGGCTCTGACACTAGTGCTAATAATAATGTGAATAACACACCAACTGTTGGAGGGACGTTCAATCCGGATGAGATAGTTGCAGATCCCACTTTAAGGAGGCAAATTTATGAATATGATAAAGATGTCCAAGACCAAGTGAGAAGGGCATATGTTCTGAATGGTCCATGCCAACCAAAGGGTTTAGATTTCCCTCGTAGACAGTATGGACAAAGTTCAAGGCCTTTTAAAGAGGAATGGTATGACAAGTATGATTGGTTGGAGTATAGTGAATCAAAAGATGTAGTGTATTGCTTTTATTGCTTTCTTTTTGAGCAAGCAGTGAAGGGTGATAAATATGAAGCTTTCACTAAAATTGGGTATAATAATTGGAAAGATGCAGTTGAAAGGTTGAAATCACATGTTGGTGGTGTTAACAATATCCACAACAATGCTAGGTTACATTTTGATGATTCTAACAACAAAAGACAAAGCATATCTACTATCATGTCTAGTGCTAGTCGTGAGGCTGAAGACCTTTATAAAATTCGTTTGACTTCTTCATTGGCTTGTTCAAGATTTCTTTTGATGCAAGGTTTGGCTTTTCGTGGTCATGATGAATCATCTAGTCCGTTAAATAAGGGAAATTTTCTAGAATTGATTTATTGGATGAAAGATAAAATTAAAGAAGTGAGAGATGCTTTTGAGCATGCTCCAAGAAATTGCATTATGATATCACCACATATTCAAAAAGATCTTGCAAAGTGTTGTGCTCAATAGATCACAGAGAACATCCTAGGAGAAATAGGAGATAGAAACTTCTCTATTCTTATTGATGAATCACGTGATGTTTCTGTTAAAGAACAAATGGCGGTGATATTGAGGTAATAGTACTTTCATATTTTATTTGCATATTGTAGTTTCATATTTTATTTTCATGTTGTGTTGCCTAGCTAACTATTTTTTTGTAAGATAGATATGTGAATTATCAAGGACATGTGATGGAATGGTTTCTTGCCCTCAAGCATGTCAAGGATACTACATCAGAAGCCTTGAAGGAAGTTATTTTTGGCCTTCTTGATCGCCATGGATTATCTATATCCAAGATCAGGGGGCAAGGATATGATGGAGCATCGAATATGCGAGGTGAATTTAATGGCTTACAAAGAAAGATACTTGATATTAATCCACATGCCTATTATGTTCATTGTTTTGCACATCAACTCCAACTTGTGGTGGTTTCTATTGCTAGTAGTGCTTGTTGCCAATCGGTTCATGACTTCTTTGAGTACATTCACTTAATTGTCACCACCATAAGCTCATCTTGCAAGAGAAGGGATGCTCTAAAAGAAAAACACCACCAGAATATTTTAGAAAAACTAGAAAGGGGTGAAAGTTTATCTGGTAGAGGTGTGAATCAAGAAACTAACCTTGCTAGATCTGGTGAGATAAGATGGGGTTCACATTATTTAACATTGCTTCGATTAGAGACAATGTGGGACTCAGTATTGCATGTTCTTACCATTGTGCATGAAGATGGTCGTGTACCGACACAGGCAGCGGGGTTGATTGAAAAAATGGAGAGCTTCAAATTTGTTTTCATTTTAAAATTGATGTTGAAAATGCTTGCAATCACAAATGAGCTCTCTCAAACCTTGCAAAGGAAGAATGCCAACATTGTTCATGCTATGGAGTTGCTTGATGTTGTGAAAACCCGAATGGCTACAATGAGGACAGATAGTGGTTGGGAGTCATTCTTTCAAAGCGTGAAAGAATTTTGTGCTAAAAAGGGTATTCATGTGGTAGATAAGGATGAAGAAGTGCCTATTAGAGGTCGTTTAAGGCGAGATGGCTTCACAATCACAAACCTTCACTACTACCGCACCGAGATATTCTTTGTTGTTCTTGATAAAATCAACACTGAGTTATGCCATCACTGTAATGACGTTTCTAGCGAGTTGCTTGTTTGCTTTTCTTGCCTTGATCCAAAGAACTTATTTCGCGGTTTTGATATAGAGAAACTTGTTCGACTTGGTACTCTATATGATAAGGATTTTTCACTTATTGAATGTGCAATGTTAAGAGAGCAACTTGAGACATACATTGTCCACGTGCGAAGGCATGCTTCTTTTGGTACTTGTGAAGATATTGCATCTCAATCTATTAAGATGGTTAAAACTAAAAAACATCTTGTGTTCCCTTTGGTTTTCAAGCTAATTGAGTTGGCCTTGTTATTACCCGTCTCAACAGCAAGTGTTGAGAGAATATTTTCGGCAATGAACATCATTAAGAGAGAATTGCGTAACAAAATTGAATATGATTGGATGAATGATTTGATGGTTTGCTATACGGAGAAAGAGATATTCAAATCCCTTGATGATGAGACTATTACTAGAAAATTCCAGTGTCTTAAAACTAGAAGAATGCAATTGCCTCGAGTCACAACTACAAGATTGACAACTTAGTGGTATATTCACTGCACTATTTTCATCAATGTACTTTTCTTGTATTGATGTTCATCTAATATACATCTTTTCTAACTGTAGATTGGATTTTTGTTGGTGATTTTGGTGCCGCACTGCAGATTAAGAGAGAAATTTTGGTATGCATGTTATTATGAAACATTTCTAATATTATTACTTAGCCTCTATATTGTCATCATAAAACTAGTTTTATCTTGTGAGTTGTGATCTAGTCTAGTGATTTAGCTTTTATAATGTTGCCCCACCTATAATTTTATCCTGCGTCCACCACTGCTTTGGACCCGTTGCTTACCTTTGCATCGAGGGAAGTAAGTATGGTCTTGTAATTGTTGATGATTTTTCTCGCTTCACTTGGGTATTCTTCATGTAGAGGAGAGCCCAAAATGAGAAACCCAAAGTACATTGAAACGCTTCCTAAGGAGAGCCCAAAATGAATTTGAGCTTAAGGTAAAGAAGATTAGGAGCGACAATGGATTTGAATTCAAGAATCTTCAAGTAGAGGAGTATCTTAAGGAGGAAGGCATCAAGCATGAGTTCTCTGCTCCCTACATGCCACAACAAAATGGTGTAGTTGAGAGGAAGAACAGGATGCTCATCGATATGGCAAGGACGATGCTGGGAGAATACAAGACGCCAGAACGATTTTGGTCGGAAACCGTGAATACGGCTTGCCATGCCATAAATTGCCTCTACCTTCATTGCCTTCTCAAGAAGACGACATATGAGCTCCTAACCGGTAACAAACCCAATGTTTCATATTTTCGTGTATTTGGAAGAAAATGCTACATCTTATTTAAGAGAGGTAGACATTCAAAGTTTGTTCCCAAAAGCTGTAGAAAGTTTTTTACTATGTTATGGTTCAAATACAAAGGCATATATGGTCTTCAACAAATCTTCAGGTTCAGTTGAAGTCACCAGTGATGTTGTATTTGATGAGACTAATGGCTCTCCAAAAGAGCAAGTTGATCTTGATGATGTAGATGAATATGAAGTTCCAACGACCGAAGGATTATGGTGATAGGTGGTGTGCGACCTTAGGAACAACAAGAACAAGATCAAACCTCTTTTTCTCAACAATGGTGCAATCCCCAACTCAAGATGAGGAACAGGTACCTCAAGAAGAATGCATGGATCAAGGGAGAGCACAGGAAGAAAAGGACAAGGAGGAAGAAGTACCACAGGCACCTCCAACTAAAGTCTGGGCCGCCATTCAAAGGAATCATCCAGTGGATCAAATCCTTGGTGACATCAGCAAGGGAGTAACTACTCGTTCACGATTGGCTAATTTCTGTGAGAATTACTCTTTTGTTTCTTCTATTGAGCCTTTCAGGGTAGAAGAAGCCTTGCAGGGAGAAGATCACGGCGCGGGCGAACTTGACCCGGAGCAGCGTACGAAGGAGAAGCGGCACTAGGCGCAGTTTCATACGTCAGGCGCACTTGGTTCGACCACGCAGCAGCGAGTGATGACGACGAACTTGGATGATGGCAACAACTTTCTAGCGTCGCGAATAGAGGGAACACACAAACAACGAGCTCAGCAAGACTTTCGGCGTCGCGAATAGAGGGCGCATGTCGAGCTAGCAGCAGGGAACAAGCGATGCAAAAAGGAGAAGCGAGCAGCGGATGTGGCTCGGTTGTGGTGGGGAAGAAGGTCGTGATCCTGCAATTTATTGAGCAGAGAGAGACGAGGTCGTTGGGGAAAGAGATCACTGTTGCCATTAATGGCGTGCAAGAGAAGAAACAAGTCTGTCAATCGAGGAAAAAATATTGGGAAGACGAAAGGAATTCACGTATAAGGGAAGGAGATCAGAAGAGGAGAAATAAATCTGATAGCTGCTAAGAGTGGGGTTAGCAATATATATTCTTCTGTAATAGTAGAAGATATGAGCAGCTCCGGCTATTTCGTGCACCGCAATCCACATAGCGATCATCAAAGCCTCTAAAATTATTGATCTTTCCAACAAAACTACCATCCAAAATAATTTCTTTTCAAAAAAGTGCCCATAAATGTAAACAAAATTCACCATTCTCAGTATTTCTACGATCTCCAACTTTCCCATCATTGCCCAATGAGCATATAGAGGTGACATTCTCAAATAATCTAGAATTGAAACCATAATTCCATAATTTACATGCATCAACAGAACCTCTAGATTATTCATATTCTCTGTAATACCTTATCTGGTGGTCCAACACGTATGCTTTTCATGAGATGTTTTGAATATGCAGATTGGTAACAATGCCAGGTGCACTTGTAGGGGTTCAAGCCGCTAGGAGCAAACATAAATATTAGAATGGCCAAACATTGCATGATGCAAAGAGGGGTTGTCATTTGTCATCCAACCTGCAAGAGATGGCGACACCCTAGGTTGAAATGGCAGCAAGATGGATGCCATATAAGCAATCGATAGCCAGGATAATATAAATGGCCTACTTGTGACAATACTTACAACATGAACACCCATTGGTGGAATCGAGCTGACTTAGTGATGAATACAATGAGTGGACCATTGCCAGGTGGAGATGCTCTTGCTTCATTGGTAGGAGCAACACAAGAGTGAACGGTGGAGTGTCTTGATGTGAGGGTTTACTCTGGGGTTCTTTTAGAGCTGAGGTTGTCGGTTACACTGAAAGCCATTAGAAAGAAAGAAAGCCCAGCCAGACGATGAAACAGGATTGACTAAGTAATTGACGCAGGATCGGTTAATAATGAAGGCATGTACTATACGTCGTTTTCAGAGATGTGCTTTGTTTTGACTGATGTTTAGGTTTTAAAAAATGCACTACTTTATTGCTTTGACCACAACAATGACTAAGTAACTGACGCAACAAGAACAGTTCTTAATCATATCTATCTCTATGTAATTAGACAATAAATAAGAAGAAATCAATAACAATAAAAGACAATAGGTAGCAATATATTGGTACCTTCATTGTAATTGCATGAAAAGGTTCAGTTAACAGCATGCCTATATATTCTGTTAGCTAAAATATGGTACAGAATATACTGATCGAGCTAAAACATATGCACATAATTTACTAATAGGTCAAACAGAAGCAAGGAATGACTTATGTTCAGTTTGTTATCATCACTCATAATCCAATAATGAAGGGCATCAGTACACAATATGCTGCTACACTAAAATAACATCTACACCGAGTGTCCAAAAGCATTCCAAAATGATAGCCTATGTCAGACTCTAGAACCTCTATTGAATGTGGCCTAGAATAATCCATAGTTTCTATGCTCATCATAGAAAAACATGTCATTAATCGTCACTTAACAGAAAAGCATGTATACTTTCTTGTGGCAGATTCTGGAACCTCTTTTGTATGTTTATGTTTGAGATAATTTAAAAGAAAAGCACAAATCACCACCCCTGACCCCAGAACATCTCCACCTACTGACAAGGCACTAACATCACCATTTTAAGAGAACCGAGACGTACTAACTGAACAAGAGCCTAATAGATACACCATTTCATGAAGCACAAAGATAAGCACACATTGCAGTTTGGTACAAAAACAATCCCAATGCAGTCTAGAAAAGTTGGTTACCTCCTCAACGATTGCTGTGATGTCAAGTTGAAGGATCCTAGAGCATAATGACCAAACAGAGACAGGTTACTTGAGCCTGTTTACAAAGATAGAGAAATCATTTAGCCAAGTTGAAAAGATATGGTAGATCATCTGTAGCTCGTATCAAAGGAATAACTCACTTTTAATCAGAACTACTACTATCTAGAAACGAAGTGATCAAAAAAATCAACAACCCAGACTAACATGAAGACAAATTGAGACATGATCTTGGCATGAAGGCAAATTGATACATGCTCTTGTATATCGACAAACTACTTGTCCACCTCCAGAAACCCTTAACTAAAGAAAACATTCATCTAACAATCAGAAGCACATGGTTCACACAGAAAAATGTGGTTTGATTTTTGTTCATTTAAATAGGTGAGAAGTGTAGCTGTGTTTCTCAAAATTCTACACAGTCTAAAAAATAATTAGCAGGGAACTGGGTCAGGGGTCAGTTTCATTCTTCTCTTCACCCAATTCAAGGTTGAAAAAAAATCAAATCTAAATAATGGCAAAATCATGCTATCCTAATTTATGGGCATGAAACTTCTTTCCTGCTACACTAAAATAACATCTACGACGAGTGTCCAAAAGCATTCCAAAACGATAGCTTATGTCAGACTCTGGAACCTCTATTGAATGTGGCCTAGAATAATCCATAGTTTCTATGCTCATCATAGAAAAGTGTGTCATTAATCATCACTTAACAGAAAAGCATGTATACTTTCTTGTGGCAGACTTTGGAACCTCTTTTGTATGTTTATGCTTGAGATAATTTAAAAAGAAAAGCACAGATCACCACCCCGACCCAGAACATCTCCACCTACTGACAAGACACTAACAGGACCATTTCAAGAGAACTGAACGTACTAACTGAACAAGAGCCTAATAGATACACCATTTCATGAAGCACAAAGATAAGCACATATTGCAGTTTGGTACAAAAACAATCCCAATGCAGTCTAGAATAATTGGTCACCTCCTCAACGATTGTTGTAATGTCACATTGAAGGATTCTGGAGCACAATGACCAAAAAGAGATAGGTTACTTGAGCATGTATACAAAGATAGAGAAATCATTTAACCAAGTTGAAAAGATATGGTAGATCATCTGCAGCTCGTATCAAAGTTCAGTTGTAACTATGGCAGAAGTGATATGTAACACATGTTTATTAAAGAAACTAAATATTTATATTTATTACACATAATTTACATATAAGTTAATTTAGACCCAAAACGCTATGGAATAACTCACTTTTAATCAGAACTACTACTATCTTGAAACGAAGTGATCAAAAAAAAATCAACAACCCAGGTTAGCATTATATCAGGAGCAAGAACAATGTACCCTTGATTCCAAGTTCATTAGAACTGCATATTTGGTTGCCTCTTTAGCACAATCAAGTTATTCTTTTGTAACTACAAGTGGTAAAAGATGGAGGACAGAGGAACATGAATGATAATGGTCAATCCAAAATTGAAATAGGATAGTTGGCAAGAAAGAAGCATGTTCCAAGAGGCACAATTTCCAGGAGTTCCCCTGCTGCCAAATCCATAACCTTTGTTGAAAATCTAGGTTCTGTTAAATAATAATATTTTAAAAAAACCAGTCAGCTATATTAATTGTTTGAACAAGGGCGTACACAATTTAGATTATGCTCCAGGAGAGTGCTAGCTTGTTGGTTGGTCCAATCAATTAAATTGGTCTTACATTGACTCATACAGGTGCTAGCTCAAGTTCCAATAAATTTGTGGAGTTTAAACAGACCATTGTTGCCCAAATACTTTACAATATCATCACGTGCGCTATCATGTTGTGTTAAGGTAATAATTAAAACTTACTAACCCAAGTTGGGTGCCTATCTAGTTAGCTCGTTGCGTGCTCAGGAGGGATGAACCTCTAGCTACTAGTACTTTTATTCTCTGAAACAAACAACTAAACCTTACTCTCCTTGACCATGCATCACATTACCACCATCGCATTAGAACTTTCCTTCTACATGCATACCTACTGCTCTACAGACGGCTAGTTTGCATTGACATCGACTAGCATTGACCTGTAGGAAAGATACATGCATGCACCAGCCGCATTGACTTCGACCAGCATTGACCTGTTTCTCCTTGCAGTTCACAAACAAAGAATGGCTTGGCCTCAATCCATGCATGCAGAGCAACTTCTTCAGTTCTCCACATCACAATTGACACGATTTATGGCCTGGATTATTTTACACTTACATTATCCTGGACATCCAAAACTAAAGCCAAGCAAAGAGCAATGCATGTGAGATATAGCCACCTTGTCAGCCTTATCTCCAAGATTTTAATTCACTGGTCAACGTAATCGATTGAAATGAGGTGAGTTCACATCGAAATGGAGGGGATGGTGGCTACCGAGATTGTGAGGCCGCACCTTGGTGACATGCGCAGCGTGATGGAGTGACTCGCCTCGCCTCCATCTTCTCGGTCGTGCGCAGCGCCATAGCCCCACCTTAGCCCCGACTATGGCCCACACTCTCTGTCGCGTTCTCCCCAACTTCAGCCACCGGCGAGCGCATCCCTCGTAGCCCCGCATGTCCTCCTCTTCAGCCGCCTCCTCAGTGCTGCCAGCCGCCGAGAAGCCTATGGTGGCACCGTTCGGGTCCTAGAGGTCGCCCATTACTGTGGATGTTGTGTCCGGCGCGGATAGGCACCTCAACGGTATCGCTCTCGCTGGAGATGGACGCTGTCTCTAGATCGAGGGCCGCCCCAAGTGAAAGGGAAATGTGCCCTTGGGCCATTTCTAAGTGGCCGCTCTCGGGATTTCACCGGCGACGTACGGCTATAATTCACCGGACTGTCCGGTGTGCACCGGACTGTCCGGTGAGCCAACGGTCGGCCGGGCCAACGGTCGGCCGCGCGATCTGCGCGGGACACGTGGCCGAGCCAACGGCTAGAAGGGGGCACCGGACTGTCCGGTGTGCACCGGACATGTCCGGTGCGCCAACGGCTCTCAGGCTGCCAACGGTCGACTGTGCTGGTTATGGAAAGAAATCGGGCACCGGACCGTGTCCGGTGTGCACCGGACTGTCCGGTGCGCCAGTCGACAGAAGGCAAGATCAGCCTTCCTAGATTGCTCTCAACGGCTCCTAGCTGCCTTGGGGCTATAAAAGGGACCCCTAGGCGCATGGAGGAGGACAACAAGCATCTCCTAAGCATTCCTAAGCACCAAGACATCAACTCCGCGCCTTTGATTCTTTGCGATAGCGATTAAAGCTCTAGTTGAGTGGTGAACTCATTGAGTTGTGTTGTGAGCTCTCGTTGCGACTTGTGTGCGTGGTGTTGCTGTGATTTTTGTCTTGAGTGTGTTGCTAATCCCTCCCTTGCTCCGTGCTTCTTGTGAATTTCAAGTGTAAGGGCGAGAGGCTCCAAGTTGTGGAGATTCCTTGCAAATGGGATTGAGAAAAAGTAAGCAAAACACCGTGGTATTCAAGTGGGTCTTTGGACCACTTGAGAGGGGTTGATTGCAACCCTCGTCCGTTGGGACGCCACAACGTGGAGTAGGCAAGCGTTGGTCTTGGCCGAACCACGGGATAACCACCGTGCCATCTCTGTGTTTGATCTTGTTGGTTATTGTGTTTTGTTGAGATTCCTCTCTAGCCACTTGGCAATTATTGTGCTAACAATTAACCAAGTTTTGTGGCTTAAGTTTTAAGTTTCACAGGATCACCTATTCACCCCCCCTCTAGGTGCTCTCAATTGGTATCAGAGCCGTTCTCTTCACAAAGGGACTAACCGCCCGAAGAGATGGATCCTAAGGGGAAGGGAATCGTGATCAACGACAAAGAGAAGGAATCCTTCGTCAACGAGCCGAAGGACGACAAGCCTACCGACTCCGGCTCGGGCCATAGACGGAAGAAAGGGAAGAAGAAGAAGACGAGGCGCATCAAGGAGATCGTCTACTACGACGACAGCGATGAGTCTACTTCTTCCCAAAAGGACGATGACCACAACGACCACGAGAGAAGGAAACCGGTTAATTCGAATTTTTCCTTTGACTACTCTCGTATTCCGCAAAGTTCAAATTCACATTTGCTCTCCATTCCACTCGGCAAGCCTCCACAATTTGATGGAGAAGACTACGGATTTTGGAGCCACAAAATGCGTAGTCACCTATTCTCTCTCCATCCTAGTATATGGGAGATTGTAGAGAGTGGAATGCACTTTGATAGTTCGGATAGTCCCATGTTCATTAATGAGCAAATTCATAAGAATGCACAAGCTACTACTGTTCTTCTAGCTTCATTGTGCAGGGATGAATATCACAAAGTGAGCGGCTTGGATAACGCCAAGCAGATCTGGGACAACCTCAAGATTTCTCATGAGGGGAACGACGTCACCTTGCTCACCAAAATGGAGTTGGTGGAGGGAGAGCTTGGACGGTTCGCGATGATAAGGGGCGAGGAGCCAACTCAAACATATAACCGGCTCAAGACCCTTATCAACAAAATAAGGAGCTACCAAAGCACGCGATGGACGGACCACGACGTCGTCCGACTGATGCTAAGGTCTTTTACCGTTCTTGATCCTCATTTGGTGAATAATATTCATGAGAATCCCAGGTACACCAAAATGTCGCCCGAAGAAGTCCTTGGAAAATTCGTGAGCGGGCGAATGATGATCAAGGAGGCGAGGTACGTGGACGACGCTTTGAATGGTCCGATCAATGAGCCGCAACCCCTTGCTCTCAAGGCAACAAGGAGCAAGGAGGCACTACCTAGCAAGGTGGCACAAATCGAGGCGGCTGGACTTAATGATGAAGAGATGGCCCTCATCATCAAGAGATTCAAGACGGCGCTTAAAGGTCGCAAGGGACAGCCAAGCAAGACCAAAGCCAAGGGGAAGCGCTCATGCTTCAAATGCGGTAAGCTTGGTCATTTTATTGCTAACTGTCCCGACAATGATAGTGATCAGGATCAAGGGAACAAGAGGGAGAAGAAGAAAAACTATAAGAAGGCAAAGGGCGAGGCTCATCTTGGCAAGGAGTGGGATTCGGATTGCTCCTCGTCCGACTCCGACAATGAAGGACTCGCCGCCACCGCCTTCAACAAATCATCCCTCTTCCCCAACGAACGTCACACATGCCTTATGGCAAGGGAGAAGAAGGTATGTACTCGAGACTCTACTTATGCTTCTTCAAGTGAGGATGAATCTAGTGATGAGGATGAAATAGATTATTCATGTCTATTTAAGGGCCTAGATAGAACCAAGGTAGATAAAATTAATGAATTAATTGATGCCTTGAATGATAAGAATAGGCTTCTAGAAAAACAAGAAGATTTGTTGTATGAAGAACATGACAAATTTATAGAAGCACAAAAATCTCATGCTTTAGAAGTTAAAAGAAATGAAATGCTTTCATGTGAATTATCTTCGTGCCATGAGACAATTTCTAGCTTAAGGAGCATTAATGATGATTTGAATGCTAAGTTAGAAATAGCTAGTAAATCAACAACTTGTGTAGAAAATGTTGTTATTTGCAATAGATGTAAAGATTTTGATATTGATGCTTGTAGTGAACACATAGCTTCTATTGCAAAGTTAAACGATGAATTGGCTAGTCTTAATGCCCAACTTAAGGCTAGCAAAAGTGATTTTGATAAACTAAAATTTGCTAGGGATGCCTACACGATTGGTAGACACCCCTCAATTAAGGATGGGCTTGGCTTCAAGAGGGAAGCCAAGAACTTAACAAGCCATAAGGCTCCCATCTCCGCCAAGGAGAAAGGGAAGGCCCCTATGGCAAGTAGTACTAAAAGGAACCATGCTTTTATGTACAATGATAGAAGACAGTCTCATAGGAGTTGTAATGCTTTTGATTCACATGCCTATGATTCTTATGCCATGTATGCTTCTAGTTCTTCCTATATGCATGATAGATATATGCCTAGGAAAAGTATTCTTCATATGCCTAGAAAGAATTTTGTTCATGCTCCTAGGAATGTTATGAATGGTCCCTCTACAATTTATCATGCTTTGAATGCTTTCTTTGCTATTTGTAGAAAGGATAGGAAGATAGTTGCTAGGAAATTAGGGGCAAAATGCAAGGGTGATAAAACTTGCATTTGGGTCCCTAAGGAAATTGTGACTAACCTTGTAGGACCCAACAAGAGTTGGGTACCTAAGACCCAAGCCTAAATCTGCCTTGCAGGGTTATGCATCCGGGGGTTCAAGCTGGATTATCGACAGCGGATGCATAAACCATATGACGGGGGAGAAGAAGATGTTCACCTCCTACGTCAAGAATAAGGATTCCCAAGATTCAATCATATTCGGTGATGGGAACCAAGGCAAGGTGAAAGGCTTAGGCAAGATTGCAATATCCAATGAGCACTCTATCTCTAATGTGTTTTTAGTTGAGTCTCTTGGATATAATTTACTATCTGTCAGTCAATTATGTAATATGGGATATAATTGTCTATTTACAAATGTAGATGTGTCTGTCTTTAGAAGATGTGATGGTTCACTAGCTTTTAAGGGTGTACTAGACGACAAACTTTATTTGGTTGATTTTGCAAAAGAAGAGGCCAGTCTAGATGCATGCTTAATGGCTAAGACTTGCGTGGGCTGGTTGTGGCATCGCCGCTTAGCACATGTGGGGATGAAGAACCTCCACAAGCTTCTAAAGGGAGAACACGTGATAGGTCTAACCAATGTTCATTTCGAAAAAGATAGACCCTGTGCAGCTTGTCAAGCAGGTAAACAGGTGGGAGGCTCTCATCACACCAAAAATGTGATGACAACATCAAGACCCCTGGAGCTGCTACATATGGACCTCTTCGGACCCGTCGCCTATCTGAGCATAGGAGGAAGTAAGTATGGTCTAGTTATTGTTGATGACTTTTCCCGCTTCACTTGGGTGTTCTTTTTGCAGGATAAGTCTGAAACCCAAGGGACCCTCAAGCGCTTCCTCAGGAGAGCTCAAAATGAGTTTGAGCTCAAGGTGAAGAAGATAAGGAGCGACAACGAGTCCGAATTCAAGAATCTTCAAGTGGAGGAGTTCCTTGAGGAAGAGGGGATCAAGCATGAGTTCTCCGCTCCCTACACACCTCAGCAAAATGGTGTGGTAGAGAGGAAGAACAGGACGCTCATAGATATGGCGAGGACTATGCTTGGAGAGTTCAAGACCCCCGAGTGCTTTTGGTCGGAAGCCGTGAACACGGCTTGCCACGCCATCAACAGGGTCTACCTTCACCGCCTCCTCAAGAAGACTTCATATGAGCTGCTGACTGGTAACGAACCCAATGTATCGTACTTTCGTGTATTTGGGAGTAAATGCTACATTCTAGTGAAGAAGGGTAGGAATTCCAAATTTGCTCCCAAAGCCGTAGAAGGGTTTTTATTAGGTTATGATTCAAATACAAAGGCGTATAGGGTCTTCAACAAATCATCGGGCTTGGTTGAAGTCTCTAGCGACGTTGTATTTGATGAGACTAATGGCTCTCCAAGAGAGCAAGTTGTTGATCATGATGATGTAGATGAAGAAGACGTTCCAACGGCCGCGATACGCACCATGGCGATTGGAGATGTTCGGCCTCAGGAACAATTGGAGCAAGATCAACTGTCTTCCTCAACTATGGTGCAACCTCCAACCCAAGATGACGAACATGTACCTCAAGTGGAGGCGCATGATCAAGGGGGAGCACAGGATGTTCAAATTGAAGAGGAAGAAGCACCTCAGGCACCTCCAACCCAAGTTCGAGTGACGATTCAAAGGGATCATCCTGTCGACCAGATATTGGGTGATATTAGCAAGGGAGTAACTACTCGTTCAAGATTAATTAATTTTTGTGAGCATTACTCTTTTGTCTCTTCTATTGAGCCTTTCAGGGTAGAAGAGGCCTTGCTAGATCCGGACTGGGTGTTGGCCATGCAGGAGGAACTCAACAATTTCAAGCGCAATGAAGTTTGGACACTGGTGCCTCGTCCCAAGCAAAATGTTGTGGGAACCAAGTGGGTGTTCCGCAACAAACAGGACGAGCACGGGGTGGTGACAAGGAACAAGGCTCGGCTTGTGGCAAAAGGTTATGCCCAAGTCGCAGGTTTGGACTTTGAGGAGACTTTTGCTCCTGTGGCTAGGCTAGAGTCAATTCGTATCTTGCTAGCATATGCCGCTCACCATTCTTTCAGGTTGTACCAAATGGATGTGAAGAGCGCTTTCCTCAACGGGCCAATCAAGGAGGAGGTGTACGTGGAGCAACCCCCTGGCTTCGAGGATGAACAGTACCCCGACCATGTGTGTAAGCTCTCTAAGGCGCTCTATGGACTTAAGCAAGCCCCAAGAGCATGGTATGAATGCCTTAGAGACTTTTTAATTGCTAATGCTTTCAAGGTTGGGAAAGCCGATCCAACCCTTTTCACTAAGACTTGCGACGGTGATCTTTTTATGTGCCAAATTTATGTCGATGACATAATATTTGGTTCTACTAATCAAAAGTCTTGTGAAGAGTTTAGCAGGGTGATGACGCAGAAATTCGAGATGTCGATGATGGGCGAGTTGAACTACTTCCTTGGGTTCCAAGTGAAGCAACTCAAGGACGGCACCTTCATCTCCCAAACGAAGTACACACAAGACTTGTTAAAGCGGTTTGGGATGAAGGACGCCAAGCCCGCAAAGACGCCGATGGGAACTGACGGACACACCGACCTCAACAAAGGAGGTAAGTCCGTTGATCAAAAAGCATACCGGTCCATGATAGGTTCTTTGCTTTATTTGTGTGCTAGTAGACCGGATATTATGCTTAGCGTATGCATGTGTGCTAGATTTCAATCCGATCCTAAGGAGTGCCACTTAGTGGCTGTGAAGCGAATTCTTCGATATTTAGTCGCTACGCCTTGTTTCGGGATCTGGTATCCAAAGGGGTCTAACTTTGACTTGATTGGGTACTCAGATTCCGACTATGCCGGATGTAAGGTCGATAGGAAGAGTACATCGGGGACGTGCCAATTCTTAGGAAGGTCCCTGGTGTCATGGAATTCTAAGAAACAAACTTCCGTTGCCCTATCCACCGCTGAGGCCGAGTACGTTGCCGCAGGACAGTGTTGCGCGCAACTACTTTGGATGAGGCAAACCCTCCGGGACTTTGGCTACAATCTGAGCAAAGTCCCACTCCTATGTGATAATGAGAGTGCAATCCGAATAGCGGAAAATCCTGTTGAGCACAGCCGCACAAAGCACATTGACATCCGGCATCACTTTTTGAGAGACCACCAGCAAAAGGGAGATATCGAAGTGTTTCATGTTAGCACCGACAACTAGCTAGCCGATATCTTCACTAAGCCTTTAGATGAAAAGACCTTTTGCAGGCTGCGTAGTGAGCTAAATGTCCTAGATTCGCGGAACTTGGATTGAATTATAGCATACATGTGTTTATGCCTTTGATCATGTTCATTCTGCATTTTGTTGCTTATTGTGGTGCTCAAGTTGTACAAACACTCCCTGGACCTCACAAGTCCTTTTTGCAAGTAATGCACATATTTAGGGGGAGCTGTGCTACAACTTGACCCTTTGAGACTAACCATGTACTTGAGTTCGGTTGTTTTAGCCTCAAAGGAGGATTGAAAGGGAAAAGGTGGACTTGGACCATGCAATACTTACACTGCACTCCGATGAAAAGAGTAACTTTTCCAAGTTCATCTTTATACTCTTATTGCCTTTGTGTTCTCATTTGATGATTTTGGTGAGGCAATGGGGTTAAAGGGCCAAGATTGATCCCGTTTTGGTGCTTGATGCCAAAGGGGGAGAAAATAAAGGCCAAAGCAATAGATGGATCAGCTACCACTTGAGATATTTTGAAAATAGTAGATTAGAGCTTTTGGTTTGTCAAAACTCTTTTATTGTCTCTTATGTTAAAAGTTGGCCTCTTGTGGGGAGAAGTGTTGATTATGGGAAAAAGGGGGATTTTTTGGAATCCTTGATCAAATTTCTTTGGAAAACCTCTCTTTATGTCTCTACAAGTGGTTTTGACTTAGAGATAGGAATTTGAGTTTGATTTGCAAAAACAAACCAAGTGGTGGCATAGAGTGATCCATATAGGTCAAATTTGAATCAAAATAATTTGAGTTCTTAGTTGAATTGATTTTGTACTTGTTCTACTTGCTTTATGTTGTGTTGGCATAAATCACCAAAAAGGGGGAGATTGAAAGGGAAATGTGCCCTTGGGCCATTTCTAAGTATTTTGGTGATTTAGTGTCTAACACAAGTGCTAAAATGTAAAATGGTGGACAAAGTACAAACCAATGATAAAGGTATGTTTCTCAGACTTAGTACATTGTTTTATGGACTAATGTATTGTGTCTAAGTGCTGGAAACAGGAAAAATCCAATTGAAATTGTCTTGGCTCGAGGAGCCAAGACTCTGCTCAATCTGGGAGCACCGGACTGTCCGGTGGTGCACCGGACAGTGTCCGGTGCGCCAGGCTGGTTCGAGCGAAGTGGCCGCTCTCGGGATTTCACCGGCGACGTACGGCTATAATTCACCGGACTGTCCGGTGTGCACCGGACTGTCCGGTGAGCCAACGGTCGGCCGGGCCAACGGTCGGCCGCGTGATCTGCGCGGGACACGTGGCCGAGCCAACGGCTAGAAGGGGGCACCGGACATGTCCGGTGCGCCAACGGCTCTCAGGCTGCCAACGGTCAACTGCGCTGGTTATGGAAAGAAATCGGGCACCGGACCGTGTCCGGTGTGCACCGGACTGTCCGGTGCGCCAGTCGACAGAAGGCAAGATCAGCCTTCCTAGATTGCTCTCAACGGCTCCTAGCTGCCTTGGGGCTATAAAAGGGACCCCTAGGCGCATGGAGGAGGACAACAAGCATCTCCTAAGCATTCCTAAGCACCAAGACATCAACTCCGCGCCTTTGATTCTTTGCGATAGCGATTAAAGCTCTAGTTGAGTGGTGAACTCATTGAGTTGTGTTGTGAGCTCTCGTTGCGACTTGTGTGCGTGGTGTTGCTGTGATTTCTGTCTTGAGTGCGTTGCTAATCCCTCCCTTGCTCCGTGCTTCTTGTGAATTTCAAGTGTAAGGGCGAGAGGCTCCAAGTTGTGGAGATTCCTTGCAAACGGGATTGAGAAAAAGTAAGCAAAACACCGTGGTATTCAAGTGGGTCTTTGGACCACTTGAGAGGGGTTGATTGCAACCCTCGTCCGTTGGGACGCCACAACGTGGAGTAGGCAAGCGTTGGTCTTGGCCGAACCACGGGATAACCACTGTGCCATCTCTGTGTTTGATCTTGTTGGTTATTGTGTTTTGTTGAGATTCCTCTCTAGCCACTTGGCAATTATTGTGCTAACAATTAACCAAGTTTTGTGGCTTAAGTTTTAAGTTTCACAGGATCACCTATTCACCCCCCCTCTAGGTGCTCTCACCAAGGAGAAAGGATAAATGAAATCTGCTTCCAAGTGCGACTAGTGGGAGCTGAGACGCTAGCCGATGGAGAAGCTCCTTGGGAACCCATTCACCACCTCGTGTAGATGCTGGTGGTCCTAGTCTGTCTCCCCTCCATCATCTTTCAAGAACTCGCCTCCTCCTCCTCCTCTGGTACCAGCACCAGCCGAGCCTCCTCCTCTTCTGCACGCTACAGGCCGGGCCCATCGCGGCTGCACCGACGAGCCCGAGGAGAAGACCAATGGCAAGACGAAGCCCACCCGAGTGAGAGGACACCAGATCCAGAGAAGGTAGGACTTGATCCACACTTGGAGGCCCCGTATCCAGACAACCACTGACTAGATGCAGCTAATGCCGCTAATGTGGGGGGACCAACACTGATGGGGGAGCGTTGCATAGACAGGGGGACAACGCCGAGGGGGGGAGCGGTGCCGACATGGGGGTTGGGGTTAGGAACGCATGCACGGTAACTGGGTTGGGGGTATGAGCTGGAGGCCGAGAGACGTGCCCTAGGAGAGGGGGGCCACGAGGCAGAGAGGTAGAGGGGAGATGTGTGTGGGGAGCACTAGTGGTGGGGGCATGGGCAGAACCGTGCACCATGGTCTACGTTGGGTTCTTATAGAGTAGTAGAACAAGAACTCGCCTCCTCCTCATCCTCTGGTACCAGCATCGGTCGAGCCTCCTCTTCTTCTGCACGCTGCAGGTCGGGCCCACCGCAAATGCATCGACGAGCCCGAGGAGGAGACCAGTGGCAAGACGAAGCCCACCTGAGCGAGAGGACACTAGATCCGGAGAAGGTAGGACTTGATCCGCATTTGGAGGCCCCGGATCGAGACAACCAGTAACTAGATGCCGCTAATGCCACTAATGCGTGGGGAGAAGCGTTGATAGGGGAGCATTGCTGAGGCGGGGGGATAGCGCCGAGGGGGACCGGTGCCGACGCGGGGGCTGGGGTTGGGAACGCATGCACGGTAACTAGGTTGGGGGTCTGAGCTGGAGGCCGAGAGACGTGCCCTGGGAGAGGGGGCCCAGGAGGCAGAGAGGTAGAGGGGAGATGTGCGTGGGGAGCGCTGGTGGTGGGGGCATGGGCAGGACCAGCACCATGGTCTACATTAGGTTCTTATAGAATAGTAGAGACGTAGCAGGGTGCATAGAGCAAGTTTTGTAATCAGATTCCTTGGAGGCTACATAGAGAGTAGTGTTGAAGCTAAAATCATGTCATTTACCTAGAACCAACATCATGTCGTTTATGTCAATCACTTTTATTTTTTTGCATTACAATGAAATATTTTATTGAGTGCATAAATAAATGAGAAATAATAGAAAGGGGTAATTCGGAATTTATTCCATTCTTGTTCTATTTGCTACAATGTGATATATGTTTATTCATTCAAAATGAATCTTTTGGCTGGAAGTGCAAACACTCACCGCTATGTTAACTATTAATTA
The DNA here is from genome assembly GCF_902167145.1 of Zea mays. Lineage (NCBI taxonomy): Eukaryota > Viridiplantae > Streptophyta > Magnoliopsida > Poales > Poaceae > Zea > Zea mays. The sequence goes on along the minus strand of NC_050096.1, from coordinate 246,840,599 downwards.
TTGTTGAAATCCCCTTATATGTTCTTGCAGAAAGGAGGCCCACAAGAGCTTCAACAACAAGAGTTTGAACAACAAAATTGAAGGTAACTTGTCCTCATCTTTCTTTCTTTTTCCCACCGAATTATCACTACTTTTTAAACTGCAAAGTGTCTAGCTTAGGATCTCTGCAGGTTGTGAGGATTTTAGTTTAATGTCTTGACTGTGAAAATGCAAAGAAGACTAAAAATAGCCATGGTTAGATTTACAATGTACAAACAAATGTTATCTATTATGGTGAATTATCTAACAAATGTTGTCTATATTTTTGTATATATCGTGCACGACGACAGTCTGGTAGTTCAGTCCATTCATTTCTGTTTGCTTGTTATCATACCAATGAAACTTTTTAGTCATTGCATTGTCTCTATATATTTATGAGTGTTCGTTTTAGATTCTATTTATATGTGTTCTATATATTTGATACCCTTGATGGTTTCGTTTGATAGAGCTATAGCCCAACTTTGTTTTTGTCACAAAGTTATGCAGCCCGAATAGAAGTTTTTGTTCTTTTTAGAATCCTTTGCAAAATTCCAAAGCTATAGCCCAACTTTGTTTTTTAATATGCTATTTAATCCTTCTCATAATTTTATGTTTCTTTTAATGATGTTATGATCGATACTAGAAAATCAATGGTGTCGTCTACACTTAACCAAAATAGAACGGTTGTAGTCGTACTTCCCTTTCCTTCAGAGTCTCCCTAATTACACATTGCACTTGTCACATCTATATGCGTGGGCCACCTAATCTAAAGTTCGTGTTTCATGTAGTTTCGTGTTATTTGATGACGTTGGAGGTTGTTGGAGACTTGTACTTAAATGCTATGAATTAAGAACAAGGCAACATAAAATGTTAAATGTTAACACCCTTCGTCCATGAAACATTATTCTCTTGAGAATAATGTTTTCGAACGAAGGCTGACAAGAGCATAGTTACGAAGCTTAAACCTACGTAATAAAATTTCAGCGGAAATTATAAGATAACATAAAATAAAAGGTATGAGAAGGACAAATAAAACATGTACAAATCACATTATAATTATTTAATATATTGAATTATTGGATACAGAAATACCTTTGCCTTGGCAAAAGGTTGAATTCCGACAGATGCGATTGCAAAATATTAGAATGCGTGAACAGCAACGGAATACTGTTCACTATTTATAGGCACAGGACGCAACCTGTGAGGAATTACAAGTATGCCCCTTATAAAAGCTTACAACATTGACTCAGACCTTCATGGACTAAAAAGTCATTCTATCTTTAAGTCGGTTTATACTGTCGAAGCTTCATGGAAAGGAACCTTCGGCCATCTCATGCAAACAGCTTCAGCCGAAAGCCGCTTCTCCCTTGAAGACCTTCGGCGACGAAGCATAGACCCAACAGTAGCCCCTTTCGCGGTGCTAGATCGTTTTTCGTAACGAGCTTGATCCGTGAAAAAAGTCTCTTAAGCTTCGGGGAGCCGAAGGTCCAAAAAACACCTTCCCTGAGCTCGTTGCCGAGAAACGATTTAATTTCCCAGCACGTAGCGGTCCCACCTTGCAGAGTTTACTGTTTGTCCCTGCGGTCCACCGCGCAGCGAGCGCAAGCGGGTGTGCGCCTGGTGCAAAAACTCTGGCGCTTCGCCTTCTTACCTGCAGCACTATATAAACAGACGAGTAGGTGTGAAGTTACCACAGCATTCATTGCTATTTGCACTGTTTTCCTGCCAAAATTTTTAACCATCACCGAAGCTTGTCTGTTAGAATCGAACGAAGCTCCAGTTTGAAACCTGCTTCGGAGGAAGAAAATATTAAAGTTTCACAAGTTCATAATTGAATGGCCAGAGTCCGCTCTACCGCCAGGGTTGAGCGCGAGGGGGAGGAAACTGAAGCTTCGGAGACTCTCCCCATCTCCGAAGCCATGCAACGATCGGGTCTAGTGACTTCGGAAAAGATCCCTCATGATGATGCAGAACAAGCAGAACAAGCAATCGCTGAAGCAGAGGAAGAAGATATTGAGGAAACTGATTCCGAAGATGATTATCGCATTGCCATGCCAAGCAAGCCGAGCCACTTGGACTTCGGAAAATCTACTGTTTCGAAGGCTGATCTGTCCAAGATGGTAAAATCGGGCTTTTTCACTGAAAATCAGAAGAAGCTTTTGCGCTTCGGGGGAGAAGAGACTACCCCAAGACCGGAGAAAGATGAAATTGTTATTTTCAAGAGCTTTTTAAAGGCTGGATTAAGATTCCCCCTACATGGGATCATTGGAGAGGTGCTGAAGAGGTTCGGTATCTATTTTCATCAGCTGACCCCTAACGCTATCGTTAGGCTTATTGTTTATATCTGGGCACTCCGAAGCCAAGCAGTGGAACCATTTGCGGACAGCTTCTGCCGGGTTCACGAGCTGCATTATCAAACAAAGGCTAGAAAAGATGGATTGCACGATAATTTTGGTTGCTATAACTTTGCCTATCGGAAAACTACAAAGTTCCCTGTAATTAGCTACCGAAGCAAGTGGGCAGCAGGCTGGAAATCAGAGTGGTTCTATGTCAAGGTTGATGACGACAAGGAAAAGCTTGTACAAAGCCCGCTGGAATTAATCTTCGGAGAAACCCGACCTCGCTGCAACATGACACCCGAAGGTCCAACACAACAAGCAATGAGTGAATTCAGAATTATTGCAGAGCATATCAGCACAAGGGACCTGGTTCAAGAGTTTTTAGCATTCAAAGTTTTTCCCAGTTTGAAAGAATGGGAAATGCCGAAGCTACAGGGGGAAAAGAAAGAAGGTGAACTCGTACGTTTACCTTACTATTTCAAGTTTAAAAAGTTCTTTAAAGCACCTTGCCAAGAGTGGCTAGATACGATTGAAGCAATGTGCAATGAAATACTTGGCAATTACTCTAAAAAAGAAGATCAATTGATGACTGCGGCCTTCGGCACCCGTCCGAAGCGAAGGCTAAACCGAGTGTTGGACGCTCTGGAGTTTGAATACCCAGACTATGAAAATTTAAACAAAAATGCCGGAGGCCAAAAAAGGAAGAGGATGACCGAAGCTTCAAACAAAGATGAAAAAGAGACACCGAAGAAGAAGATTCCAAAGAAGAAGAAAGCATCTTCTCCGAAACGAAAAATATCTGATGAAGAAAAATCCCCCGCATCACCCTCTACCACTGATGTAGAGGCCATTCTGCAGGTAATGACTGAATCCATGCCTGCGAAGCTAAGTCCACTAGGGCCTCGACTGACAAAATTTTTTCCGAAGGAAAAGGAGCCCGAAAGAATGAAGAAAACAACTAAAGTAAAAAGACAGAGGATGATCGGTGTGACAGAAGTTATCGACAAGACACCGCCAAGAGCTTCAGCTCGAAAAATACCAGCGGCTGCGGAAGAGACAAATATTGAAATTGCACCTTCGGAGGTCACAGCCGCCGAAGCTGCCTCAGTTGAAGATCTGAACCTAGAGAGCACATTTGAACATATTGACCAAATACTGCTAGACATGACTACAGAAGAAGTTACCACCACCGCCGAAGAGGCCGCGACCGTAGCGTCGGCGAAAGGGAAAGAAATTGCTGATGAAGCTTCGGAGAACGAAACTTTCATGTTCCGGAATTTAATCGGAGAACAATTATCAAAAGCGGAAATAAAAGAGCTTAAAGAATACGCCAAATCCTGCGGATACAAGCCTGGAGCGCTCCTCTTCGGAGGCGTTGATGATGAAAAATTGGGCTGTATCCGAGATCAAACTGGAGCCAAAATTATCAGTACTCTGTCCAAGAATATCGGATTTTCGAAGCTAGAAACGGACATCAGCCGCTACCGACGACAACAAGTCGTTGGCAGCTTATTTTATTCCAACTTCAAGGTGAACTGCTTTTCCCTTAACCTTTATTGTTTCTAAGAACGAAAACATGTCTGACGAAGGTTGTTTTCGTGCAGAGTATGCTTCTGAGCAAAGCCTTGCAGATGCAATAAGATTTTGAAGATAAAAAGCACGAAGTCATGATTGAAAATTTGGAAAGCAAAATAAAGGAACAATCAGATGCCTTCGAGAAAAAGAACTTTGAGCTCCAGGCAACCGAAGGACTATTGGCGGAAGCTGAAGCAAAAATAACAGAACTGAACACGAAGCTTCTCCGCCAGTCTGAGCAGTTCGAACAAGAAAAACAAGATCTTAATGCAAAACTTAAAGCCGAAGCTCAAAAGAATTCAGATTTGAAAAAACTACTGGCAAGTCTTCAAGAAAACTGCTTGGAATTCAGCCACAGATGCATTCATCGGTTAAAAAAGATTTTTTACTCAGTTGGAGCCAGCAGTGGAAAATTTACCCCCTCAGCTGAAGATCTACCAAAAACCTTCGAACATATTGAGGGGGAGATTGATGAGCTCGACGAAGTCATAGCTGGGCATGGTGACTTCTGTGCCTGGGTGGCTTCTCGAGGCACTGCTGCGGCTTTCCTGAAGGCTGGCTGCGAGCATGGAAGGATTGTGAATAGGCCAAATTTCACTTTGTCGCCATCAATCCTGGACGACATTCCTGATCTTGCCCGAAGTATCTCGAATAGATTTATAAAAATGATATGGACAAAAGGTGGGCGAGAAAAGGCAGGAGACGAAGCTCGTAGCCACCTTGAACCAGTAAGAAACCATACCTTGTGCTTACCTTTTCTTGTAAGCTCGATTTTGACTTACAACGATCTTATTCATGTAGGATGACGAAGCTGAAGTCGAAGGTCAAAAATGATGCCGAAGCCGCCGAAGCCGAAGCTCCTTGGGGATTAGATAGTAGACTGTAAACAATGCTTGAGAAACTTTTGAGAGCTTTTGTAAACGTAACTTTTGTAAATGTAAACAATGCCGAAGGTCTTTAATGAATTCTGTTCATACCTTATTATATATCCTTACCCTCCCATTGCTGTATAGGAAATGCTTTGATGTGGACGAAATTTTTCTTTTTTGAGCCGTCGGCGAAAAAACACCTTCCCTTCTTTTTGTACGCAGCGAAGCATAGAGAACAACATTTTCCCTTTTTTCCGAAGCTCTCTTTTTTGTGCACGAAGCTCTTTCTTCCCCTTCTTTTTCCTCTTTTTGCTGAAGCAACCATTTATGCCATGAAGATGACTATCCTACTTATGCCTAGATGAATGTTTATGAATGCAAATGTTATGATGTAATGTGATGTGCAAATGCATGGCCAAACACGTATCCGAAGTCATATTCATAACCATTTTAAGAACAATCACACCTCAGCTCTGCATTCCCTTAGGAACGACTTTGGAGCTTCTTCGCCTTTACTTTTGGCGGAATCAGCGTTGACATTTCGCTGTAAGCTCTGCATTCCCTTAGGAACGACTTTGGAGCTTCTTCGCCTTTACTTTTGGCGGAATCAGCGTTGACTTTTCGCTGTAAGCTCTGCATTCCCTTAGGAACGACTTTGGAGCTTCTTCGTTTTTACTTTTTGGCACTCGATGGTGCGTTCTCAGCTTTTACATTTACATTCTTTGGGGGATTTTGCTCTTATAGAACTAAAAAAGAAAATTACACGTGATAGCCCCATTAAAAACCTTTCTCCCCCTTCGGAAAGGAAAATGGTGCCATGAAAGAAAAAATAAAAAATAAAAAATATGAAAAATTACATCGAATTATACATAATATCGCCGAAGCTCATCCGCATTCCAAGATCTAGGAATGTCGTTGCCGTCCATATCCTTCAATCTGTATGAACCGGGTCTTGACGAAGATGCTACTAAGAAAGGTCCATCCCATTTCAATTGTAACTTGCCCACTGTTTCTGGATTGGCCACTCTCCGAAGCACCAAGTGTCCTGGCTCAATATTCTTTAGTCGAACCTTTCTATCTCGCCATTTAATTGTTTCGGCTTGATTTTTGTTGATGTTTTCCACGGCTTGCAACCTGATCCCTTCTAAAGCATATTTTTCCACAGAATAATCAGCTTCGGAACCTGATGCTGCCGAAGCTATTACCCTTATTGATCCGGTTTTAGCTTCTTCTGGAGTTATTGCTTCGTCATCAAATAATAACTTGAATGGGGTAAAGCCGGTAGACCTTGATGTTGTTGTATTATGGCTCCACACCACTTTGGTTAACTGATCTGGCCACTTTCCCCTTGGTTGATTGAAAATTGACTTCATTATTCCTGTCATTATAATACCATTGGCTCTTTCAACAAGTCCATTTGACTCCGGATGTCTGACTGATGCAAAATGGATCTTCGTACCAATTTGATCACAGAAATCCCTAAAAGCTTCGGAGTCAAACTGTGTTCCATTATCCACAGTGATAGCCTTTGGTACCCCGAAACGACAAACAATATTCTGCCAGAAAAACTTTTGGACGGTGGCCGAAGTTATTGTAGCTAAAGGCTTTGCCTCAATCCACTTAGAAAAATATTCCACCGCCACTACAACGTATCTTAGGTTTCCTTGGGCCGGTGGTAACGGACCTAACAAGTCAAGGCCCCACCTTTGCAATGGCCAAATGGGTTGTATGAGTTGTGTTAAGGACGAAGGTTGTTTTTGATCTCGTGCACATTTCTGACAACCTTCACACTTTTGAACTAACTCCGCTGCATCCGAAGCCGCCTTCGGCCAATAAAATCCTTGGCGGAAAATTTTTCCAAGCAATGGCCTGGATCCAATGTGAGATCCGCAGAGGCCTGCATGTATTTCTTTCATCAACTCAATACCCTCGGTTCTGGATAAACATTTGAGTAGCGGAGCACAAACTCCATGCTTGTACAATTCTCCTTCTATCATGACATATGGACGAGCCCTTGCCTCTATCCTCCTTTTATAAGCTTCGTCATCTGAAAGGAATTTTCCCTGAAGGTAGGAGATGATCTCAGTTCTCCAATCCTCGCTATAAACAGGAGATATGTTGAGGACTGCTCTTTCAAGAAGTTCTACCGAAGGAGCTTTTATTGTTTCAAAGAATACATCCGAAGGTAAGGGCAGCCCCTGTGCTGCTGACTTAGCTAGCAAATCAGCATGTTCATTTTGTCCTCTAGGGATATTTTTGACAGAAAACCCTTCGAAGGAAGCTTCAACTCTTCGAACCATATCCAGATATTTTTCAAGCTTCGGATCCTTAGCCTTGCAACTCTTGTCAACATGACCCGAAACAATCTGGGAATCAGTTTTAAGTATGGCCCTTCTTATTCCCATTGCTTTTAACTTCCGAAGACCTAAAAGCAAGGCTTCGTACTCGGCAATGTTATTTGTGCAACTAAAGTCAAGCTTTGCCGCATAACAAGTTTTAACCTTGGAAGGTGAAACCAACACAGCAGCCGCTCCTGCTCCGAAGGTTCCCCAAGATCCATCGCAAAACACTGTCCATGCTTCGGCATCTTTATTTGTTTCTTCCTCCTGAGCCCCTGGCATCCAGTCAGCAATGAAATCTGCTAATGCCTGAGACTGAATCGAAGATCTATGAACATATTCAATACAGAATTCGTTGAGTTCTGCAGCCCATTTTCCAATCCTTCCAGTAGCTTCTCGGTTCCTCATGATATCCTTCAGAGGTTGTGAAGAAGGAACAATTATGTTGTAAGCTTGGAAATAGTGCCGAAGCTTCCTGGAAGCCATCAAGACAGCATACAGTACCTTCTCCAACTCTGTATAATTTTTCTTTGATAAACTAAGAACCTCGGAAACAAAATATATCGGGGCCTGCCTCTTGTCTTGACCATCGATCTTTTCCTGGACAAGTGCTGCACTTACCGCTGAGTGCGAAGCTGCCACATATAATAATAAAGGAGCCCCTGGCATTGGTGGAGTCAATGTTGTTAGGTCTATCAAATACTGTTTCAGTTCTTCGAAAGCCTTCTGCTGGATTGGTCCCCATTGAAAGACTTCGGCTGACTTCAGCACTTCGAAGAATGGTAAGTTTCTCTCTGCTGATCTAGATATGAATCTATTGAGAGATGCCAATCTCCCTGTCAATCTTTGAGCCCCCTTCTTTGTAGTTGGTGGCTCCATCCGAAGTATAGCCTCAGTTTTACTTGGATTAGCTTCAATTCCCTTTGTTGAAACCAAGCATCCAAGAAATTTCCCCTTCTTCACTCCGAAGACACATTTTTCTGGATTTAACTTTAAGCCAGCTTGCCTGAAACTGGCGAAGGTCTCCTGCAGATCAGCAATATGATTTTCCTGCTTCGTGCTTTTTACAATGATGTCATCAACATAAGTTAGCACATTTCTGCCTATTTGAGATTGGAGAACCTTCGCAGTCATTCGGCTGAAACTTCCTCCAGCGTTTTTGAGCCCTTCAGGCATCCGAAGATAGCAATATGTGCCACTTGGAGTTATGAAGCTAGTCTTCGGCTCATCTTCCTTCTTCATCCAAATTTGGTGATAGCCTGAATAACAGTCTAACAGACTCATGAGCTCTGAAGAAGCTGCTGCATCAACTAAAGAGTCTATCCTTGGTAATGGGAATTCATCCTTCGGACAAGCCTTGTTAAGATCTGTAAAATCGATGCACATTCGCCACTTGCCATTGGCCTTTTTTACCATAACAGTGTTAGCTAGCCATTCTGGGTACTTCACTTCTCTGATAACTCCTGCACTGAGGAGTCTTTTGACTTCGTTGCGAGCACCTTCAGCTTTATCATCTGACATTTTCCGAAGCCTTTGCTTTCTGGGTCTAAAGGATGGATCGACATTGAGCGAGTGCTCAATAACATCTCTATTAACTCCACAGAGATCATTGGCTGACCATGCAAAAACATCTTTGTTGTTGAACAAGAACCTTAGCAAGGTTTTCTCTTGTGCTTCGGATAACTGAGAGCCCAACAGCACCTTCTGTTCTGCTACATCCTCACATAAGAGCATGGGCTTCGGCTGATCTGCTGAAGCTGCTTTCTCCCTTCTGAATTTGTATTGTTCGCAAGCTTCAGCTCCATCTATGTTATGGATTGCTTTTGAATCAGTCCAGTTTCCTTCGGCCCTTCTGGCAGCTTCCTGGCTTCCATGAATAGCGATGGGTCCCTGATCCGAAGGTATCTTCATGCAAAGATAAGCAGGGTGAAGGATTGCTTCGAAGGCATTGAGGGTACCACGACCAATAATTGCATTATAAGGGTATTCCATGTCAACAATGTCAAACACAATTTGCTCAGTTCTAGTGTTATTGATGAATCCGAAGGTCACTGACATGGTGATCTTTCCCAGTGCTACAATCTGTCTCCCTCCGAAGCCACAAAGAGGATGTGTAGCATCATGAATCTTATCTTCTGGCTCTTGCATTTGCCTGAAGGCTTTAGCAAATATGATGTCAGCTGCACTGCCTGTGTCAACCAAGACATTGTGAACCAGAAATCCTTTGATAACACAAGAGATAACCATGGCATCGTTGTGTGGGTAATCTTTGAGCTGAAGGTCCTCTTGGGAGAAGGTAATAGGAATGTGAGACCATCTTGACTTGATGAAGGGTCCTTGCACCCCAACATGCTGTACCCTCCTCTGTGCGTCTTTTTTCTGCTTCTTATTGGCTGGCTCTGAGGACGAACCGCCTGTAATCGGGAGCACCAGCTTCGGGTCCGAAGCAGCCCCAGCTCGATCATTGAACGAAGCCATCAGCTCAAAAAGTGGAAGTGAGTTCACCGGAGGTGGGCGCCAATGTTGGAGACTTGTACTTAAATGCTATGAATTAAGAACAAGGCAACATAAAATGTTAAATGTTAACACCCTTCGTCCATGAAACATTATTCTCTTGAGAATAATGTTTTCGAACGAAGGCTGACAAGAGCATAGTTACGAAGCTTAAACCTACGTAATAAAATTTCAGCGGAAATTATAAGATAACATAAAATAAAAGGTATGAGAAGGACAAATAAAACATGTACAAATCACATTATAATTATTTAATATATTGAATTATTGGATACAGAAATACCTTTGCCTTGGCAAAAGGTTGAATTCCGACAGATGCGATTGCAAAATACTAGAATGCGTGAACAGCAACGGAATACTGTTCACTATTTATAGGCACAGGACGCAGCCTGTGAGGAATTACAAGTATGCCCCTTATAAAAGCTTACAACATTGACTCAGACCTTCATGGACTAAAAAGTCATTCTATCTTTAAGTCGGTTTATACTGTCGAAGCTTCATGGAAAGGAACCTTCGGCCATCTCATGCAAACAGCTTCAGCCGAAAGCCGCTTCTCCCTTGAAGACCTTCGGCGACGAAGCATAGACCCAACAGAGGTATTGGCTTGCCAAAAATAAAGAGTGTCTTTGCGAGAATAGTTGTTAAGTTTCCTAGAGGCCATGATAGCCAATTCATTCTACAAGACATCATTGTGAGTCGCTTCATAAAACATTAAAATAAAGTCAATATAGTCATGTAATTCTCTTACTCATACAACCTATACTTTGAAATGTCTAGGGATAAAAAATCGAAGCAATTTCATACCATGATAATGTCCAACGATTTGACGCCTTACTCCAACAAAGATGTACGTGTACATTGCATGGAGTGGTGTTCTGTGTAAACTGGGGGCGTGGCAATTTTAGAACTTTGGACATAGTCTAGATTTGACATTGGCAACACATACTAATGTGGAGCCATTCAACATGCCAATTCAATTCCCTCCACGTCCTAAACATCTTATGTCATTTCATGAGATGCTCCACCAACCTCACAAAATGTTTGTAGGTAACGACCAACCCTTCTATATAGTTTATACTTGTACCAACTAAAACCCTTTATATTATTCAAATTTAACTAACCTCATGTGAATTGCTCAGACGTTATTGGCATAGTTATTCATTTGGGGCCATTAGAGCATGTTGGTGGAAGGTCGTACAGATAGGCCATACTAATCGATTCCAGGCCACTTATTCATAACTACATTCTTTTTTAAAACATTGAAAAAAATTAGGTATTATTCAAGCAATCAAAGCTTTATTTATAGGTGGGATATAATCGTCATGGGCGTATTTCCTGACCTCTTGCAACGAAATGGTCTACGATGGGTGTTAGCTAGAGATAACAAGAGCATAATTATTGGAACAATGCTGCGGCGTAACAACCTACACAATAATTTATCCTTTACATAAAATATTTTGACATGTAATTAATTTTCATGCTTATTAATTATATATATAATTATATACTATAACAATAGGATGCTTGCAAACATCGGACCACAACACCATTCATTTCAGCCCAGATCGTCACACTACGCATCGGCTGGAGAGTGAGTGGTTTTTTACAATATAGTTAAAAATTAGACCAAAATAATATAATATAAAGTAATCATGTTCTTACAAATCTTTTACTAAATGCAGCAATTCGGCGTTCATTGACTCAAAATCCAAAGGCTTATTTAATCACCAAATTTATAGAGAAGAGACCGGTTTATTTGGCAACAGTGATACTACATTGAGACGTTTTTAGTTTATATTAGTAGAGATTTTGATAATTATGTATCAAATAAATATATATTCACAATGATTTAAAAAGGGAGTGCATTTGTTGCCTCACACTGATATTTTTTGCTATCTACGAACCTGTTTGTTTGATACGTATGTGAAGCTACTGTGGAAAATGTATGTCAATCTTGGTGTGCTTGATAACTGGGTGAACCGTGTGACAATAACAAATATGTGTGTGAAATTGAAACTGAACTAAACTATGGGTGTTCATAGTTCAATTCACAATTGTTCTTTGATAATATATATGTCTCACACACAGTTCTAATTGGTTTCGACAATTGTCGATGCGTACTCTATCAAATACAGAGATTCTCCACACAAACACATTGTTTGGACAACGAGCATTTGAGTGGCTAAGTGATTCCTCTTATTTAGGACCTCTATGTTAAGACGTCATGACCATCATCTCTTCATTCTCACTTGATGGCCAATCTGGTTAATTTGATGAGCGCATATAAAAGGACTATGTCTACCCTCTTTTAGTGTTGTTTATGTGCTCATGTTTTAGTCAGACACTGTTCTTGTTATGGTTCATATGGGATACAATGCTGGTCGCACACCATTCATAGACATCTCAAACACCATCGTTACAGGTAAAGCTTAGTACATGTGTGTCGAAACGTAGTAGGTACAGACACTAATCCACAAAGTTGCATTGTAGGTGATCAAAATGAATCGAACTCGCTTGGATCGATTGTCTATGCTAAGGAACGTAAGAGGCAAAGAGACAGGGAAAGATATGTTGCGATGATAGTTGAAGAAAAGAATGAGAAAAATAGGAAGTGTCATAAAGCACGTCAATGAAATAAAGTACTATAGATAAAGCCACAGTCATCTAGAGGTGATGAAAAGTTAATTTTCTAATTGTTATACCTACATGTCCGTACTATACAAAGTTGACGTGTATCCTTTTGTAAGTGGGTGATATATGAAAAAGATATTAATACGAACCAGGCATGTGAGGCAGTTAACTTTGAAATACGTGGCGATGTGCATCTTGGTTCAGGTAGATGATCATTTTACCAATAATTTGAAAAGATCCTCTTGTGTATTAGTGAGTACCTATTAATCCTAATTTTTTTTCCACCATGTTTCTCAGTTAGCTTCCCAGATGACTATAGCACCATTGATTTCACAAATTTGTCAACACAAGACATTGCAGGCATAACAATCACAATTTTTGTCACTTTTGCACTATATATATTATGTTAACTCTTTACTTATGCTAAAATTCTAAATGTAGGTGGAGATGAATAAGTAAACATGGATCCAGATGATGATAGCGATTGGTTGCATAGGAATGAGACATTCTAGGCAAAAAACTTTGTCACAAGTAAAGGCCTTCTGACACCAGGTACCTGACTATTCATTTGACTAAATATGCAAAAAAACAACAGGTTTCAAATCGTTGAATGTAGACATGTCTTATTCTATGTTGTGTATATGAAATCATTGATAACACACCTAAGCATACTATGAAAAGGGCTGCCTACTTTAGCGAGCGGTACCAAAACATGACTCCAATCGAGAGGGAGTCTAGACGTGAATGCCTTAGGTTGTATAATAAGACACCAAAACAAAAAGATGCAAACAAAGAGTGCAACAGAATACATAGAGCACTGCAGGCTGACACTTTGAATCAGGAGTCTATCACCATGGAGGACCCAACATATACCCTGAGGTTGTGTGGCCTACAACAGATGGAACGGAACCGTAAGGATCCTTAGTTACCACTTGCAACTAGGTTATCCCTGAATTTGTCAAGACACCTTTCCTACCAACTTCAACATAGACTGAGGATGTTGGTTCACTCGATATGTCTACTAAGCCATTAAGACGTAAACATCATGTGCTATCTAGGGCAAGACTAGTTATCTTAGGCTGTTGAAACCAGTAATTTGAAGCCGACATTGCAAGGAACGTTGCTACGGTGACTGAGGATACTATCAGTGACGCTATGGAAGGGGATGATTGGACATAACCCCATACGACTGCAGAGATCCACAATAATGGTAATTACTAACCAATTTTAAATGAATCTTGCTCAACAACGATAGCATGTAGTCTGACTAAATGTGTGAGTGCAAGCATGGTTGAACAAGGAGTGGAGCATACACATACGAAGCCAAAGGTCATTTCCCATGGTAATTGGTAAAAATCTTTGTTCACATTACATATTTTCCCCACCCTAGATGCCCTTGTCTTTTATGTGGCTCATATTTTCATGATTCAGGTGATGATGATCAGGGTGTCATATTCGAATAGGATGATGATGAGAATGATGAATACCTATTCGTCGGGCAATGTGTGTACCTCGATTTTTATTATGCTACCACGACTTATATAAATACACATGTCTTAATCGTTGTTTTCCAACAAAAAAATATTAGATGATGAGACCAACGAGGACATCGAGATCGATGGTACTCAAGATGAATCTACTGCCATTGATTTGCATGACCCGTATGACAACGTGTACAATAACATGCCTGAAGAAACACATATGCTGAAGTCTGTTCCCAACTATGATTATTGCACTGCGGAGAAGTTTGAGTATGAGCCACCTAGGTTTTGCTGTCGTGGTGGGGAAGTTGAGCTAGCCCACTAGAGACCCCTCCCTAGCTCCAGAGATTATGGGATAGTGCAGACTCTGGTGCTAAGCACTTTCGTGATAACATTAGGTTTTTGAAAGGGAATTAGGCTTACACCTATTTCCTAATTGATTATGGTGGTTGAATTGCCCAACACAAATAATTGGACTAATTAGTTTGCTCTAGTCTATAAGTTCTACAGGTGCCAAAGGTTCACAATAAGCCGATAAAAAGACCAAGAAAAGGGTTCAAACAAGAGAGCAAAAGGCAACCCGAAACGCACCCTGGTCTGGCGCACCGGGTCCGATGTGCACCGGATAGTGTCCGGTGCGCCACCGGAAAATGTCCGGTGCACCAGGGAACTCGACGCCCAACTCTTCACCTTCGGGAATTTTCAGAGGAGCTCCGCTATAATTCACCGGACTGTCCGGTGCACCACCGGACAGTGTCCGGTGCCCCAAGGAAGAGCAACTCTGAACTCGACAGCTTCGGGAATCCGCTCCGCTATAATTCACCGGACTGTCCAGTGAGTCACCGGACAGTGTTCGGTGCACACCGGACTGTCCGGTGTGATAGTGGAGCAACGGCTACTTCGCGCGCAACAGTCGACTGCAACGCATTAAATGCGCGCCTGCGCGCGCAGAGAAGCAGTGCACGCGTGGGTGGCACACAAAACAGCCTACAGGGCCTGTCCGGTGCACCACCGGACAGCCAGGCGGGCCCACAAGACAGAGCTCCAACGGTCGAACCCCAACGGTCTGCTGACGTGGCTGGCGTCCGGTGCGCCATGCGACTGCAGCCTTCCAAAAGCCATATTTTGGTGGTTGGGGCTATAAATACCCCAACCACCCCACATTCAATGGCATCCAAGTTTTCCACCTTCCAACTACTTACAAGAGCTCTAGCATTCAATTCTAGACACAACCAAATAGATCAAATCCTCTCCCAACTCCACACAAAGCTCTAGTGATTAGAGAGAGAGAGATTTGTTGTGTTCTTTTGAGCTCTTGCACTTGGATTGCTTCTTTCTCATTCTCCTTGCGATCAAACTCATTTGTAATCGAGGCAAGAGACACCAATTGTGTGGTGGTCCTTGCGGGAACTTTGTGTTCCGATTGATTGAGAAGAGAAGCTCACTCGGTCTAGGTGACCGTTTGAGAGAGGGAAAGGGTTGAAAGAGACCCGGTCTTTGTGACCACCTCAACGGGGAGTAGGTTTGCAAGAACCAAACCTAGGTAAAACAAATCATCGTGTCTCACTCTTTATTCGCTCACGATTTGTTTTGTGCCCTCTCTCTCGGACTCGTTTATATTTCTAACGCTAACCCGGCTTGTAGTTGTGATTAAGTTTGTAAATTTCAGATTCGCCCTATTCACCCCCCTCTAGGCGACTTTCAATTGGTATCAGAACCCGGTGCTTCATTAGAGCCTAACCGCTCGAAGTGATGTCGGGAGATCACGCCAAGAAGGAGATGGTGACCGGCGAGAAGCCCGCTACAAGCCACGGGAAAGCTCCATCGGGAGAGTCCCGCAACAAGGGGAAGGAAAAGGAATCCCCTTCACACAAGTCGCGTCGGAGCGGTGACAAGAAGAAGAAGAAGAAGAAAGTGGTCTACTACGAGACCGACTCCTCATCGCCATCCACCTCCGGCTCCGACACGCCGTCCGTAAGTTCTAAGCGCCATGAGCGCAAGAAGTTTAGTAAGATCCCCCTACTATCCTCGCATTTCTAAACATATGCCATTACTTTCTGTCCCATTAGGCAAACCACCAACGTTTGATGGTGAAGATTATGCTAGGTGGAGTGATATGATGCGATATCACCTAACCTCACTCCACAAAAGTGTATGGGATGTTGTTGAGTTTGGTGTATAGGTACCATCCGTAGGGGATGAAGACTATGATGAGGACGAAGTGGCCCAAATCCAACACTTTAACTCCCAAGCCACAACTATACTCCTCGCCTCTCTAAGTCGAGAGGAGTATAATAAGGTGCAAGGGTTGAAAAGTGCTAAGGAGATTTGGGACACGCTAAAGACCGCGCACAAAGGAGACGAGGTGACCAAAATCACCAAGCGGGAGACAATCGAGGGGGAGCTCGGTCGCTTCCGGCTTCGCCAAGGGGAGGAGCCACAAGAAATGTACAACCGGCTCAAAACCTTGGTGAACCAAGTGCGCAACCTCGGGAGTAAGAAATGGGATGACCATGAGATTGTTAAGGTTATTCTAAGATCCCTCATTTTTCTTGACCCTACGCAAGTTCAATTAATTCGAGGAAATCCTAGATATACACTAATGTCTCCCGAGGAGGTAATAGGGAATTTTGTGAGCTTTGAATTGATGATCAAAGGCTCAAAGAAGATCAACGAGCT
Source organism: Zea mays (assembly GCF_902167145.1). Taxonomy (NCBI): domain Eukaryota; kingdom Viridiplantae; phylum Streptophyta; class Magnoliopsida; order Poales; family Poaceae; genus Zea; species Zea mays. The sequence goes on along the minus strand of NC_050096.1, from coordinate 246,824,154 downwards.
TGATGGCCCCTCCACATCCGAAGCACAACCGGTCGCATTCAAAGCGACAGAGGAAAAGAAGGAGGAGTCTACTTCAAGTAGAACACCCATCGACGCCTCCAAGCTCGACAACAAGGAAATGGCGCTCATCATCAAGAGCTTCCGCCAAATCCTCAAGCAAAGGAGGGGGAAAGATTACAAGCCCCGCTCCAAGAAAGTGTGCTACAAATGTGGTAAGCTCGGTCATTTCATTGCTAAATGTCCATTATCTAGTGATAGTGATAGGGGCGACGACAAGAATGGGAGAAGAAGAAATACTACAAGAAGAAGGGCGGCGATGCCCATGTGTGCCGTGAGTGGGACTCCGACGAGAGCTCCACCGACTCCTCCTCCGACGAGGACGCCGCAAACATCGCCGTCACCAAGGGTCTTCTCTTCCCCAACGTCGGCCACAAGTGCCTCATGGCAAAGGACGACAAAAGGAAGAAGGTAAAATCAAGATCCTCCACTAAATATGAAACCTCTAGTGATGAGGATAATGCTAGCAATGAGGAGGATAACTTACGCATTCTTTTTGCCAACCTAAACATGCAACAAAAGGAAAAATTAAATGAATTGATTAGTGCTATTCATGAGAAGGATGATCTCTTGGACACCCAAGAGGACTTCCTTATTAAAGAAAATAAGAAGCATGTTAAGGTTAAAAATGCTTACGCTCTAGAAGTAGAAAAATGTGAAAAACTATCTAGTGAGCTAAACACTTGCCATGAGACTATTGACAACCTTAGAAATGAGAATGCTAGTCTAATAGCTAAGGTTGATTCAAATGTTTGTGATGTTTCAATTCCAAATCTTAGAAATGATAATGTTGATTTGCTTGCTAAGACTGAAGAATTGAACATTTCTCTTGCTAGCCTTAGGATTGAAAATGAAAAATTGCTTGCTAAGGCTAAAGAATTAGATGTTTGCAATGCTTCCATTTCCGACCTTAGAAGTAAAAATGATATATTGCATGCTAAGGTCGTAGAATTAAAATCTTGCAAACCCTCTACATCTACCATTGAACATACTTCCATTTGTACTAGATGTAGAGATATTAACATTGATGCTATTCATGATCACATGGCTTTAATTAAACAACAAAATGATCATATAGCTAAATTAGATACTAAAATTGCCGAGCATGACTTAGAAAATGAAAAGTTTAAATTTGCTAGAAGCATGCTCTATAGTGGGAGACGCCCTGGCATCAAGGATGGCATTGGCTTCCAAAAGGGGGACAATGTCAAACTTAATGCCCCTCCTAAAAGATTATCTAATTTTGTTAAGGGCAAGGCTCCCATGCCTCAGGATAACGAGGGTTACATTTTGTACCCTGCCGGTTATCCTGAGAGCAAAATTAGGAGAATTCACTCTAGGAAGTCTCACTCTGGCCCTAATCATGCTTTTATGTATAAGGGTGAGACATCTAGCTCTAGGCAATCAACCCATGCAAAATTGCCTAAGAAGAAAACTCCTAAGGCATCAAATGATTCTAACATTTCATTTAAAACCTTTGATGCCTCTTATGTTTTAACTAACAAATCCGGCAAGGTAGTTGCCAAATATGTTGGGGGCAAGCACAAGGGGTCAAAGACTTGTGTTTGGGTACCCAAAGTTCTTGTGTCTAATGCCAAAGGACCCAAAACCATTTGGGTACCTAAAGTCAAGAACTAAATTTGTTTTGTAGGTTTATGCATCCAGGGGCTCAAGTTGGATCATCGATAGCGGGTGCACAAACCACGTGACAGGGGAGAAAAAGATGTTCTCCTCCTATGAGAAAAACCAAGATCCCCAACGAGCTATCACATTCGGGGATGGAAATCAAGGTTTGGTCAAAGGATTGGGTAAAATTGCTATATCTCCTGACCATTCAATTTCCAATGTTTTTCTTGTAGATTTTTTAGATTACAATTTGCTTTTCGTATCTCAATTATGCAAAATGGGCTACAACTGTCTTTTCACGGATGTAGGTGTTACTGTCTTTAGAAGGAGTGATGATTCAATAGCATTTAAGGGAGTGTTAGAGGGTCAGCTATACTTAGTAGATTTTGATACAGCTGAACTCGACACTTGCTTAATTGCTAAGACTAACATGGGCTGGCTCTGGCATCGGCGACTAGCACATGTTGGAATGAAGAATCTTCACAAACTTCTAAAGGGAGAACACATTTTGGGACTAACAAATGTTCATTTTGAGAAAGACAGGGTTTGTAGCGCATGTTAGGCAGGGAAGCAAGTTGGTATTCATCATCCACACAAGAACATCATGACGACTGACAGGCCACTCGAGCTCCTTCACATGGATCTATTCGGCCCGATTGCTTACATAAGTATCGGCGGGAGTAAGTAATGTCTAGTTATTCTGGATGATTATTCTCGCTTCACTTGGGTGTTCTTTTTGCAGGAAAAATCTCATACCCAAGAGACCTTAAAGGGATTCTTGAGACGAGCTCAAAACGAATTCGGCTTAAGGATCAAGAAAATAAGAAGCGACAACGGGACGAAGTTCAAGAACTCACAAATCGAAGGCTTCCTTGAGGAGGAGGGCATCAAGCATGAGTTCTCTTCTCCCTACACCCCACAACAAAATGGTGTAGTGGAGAGGAAGAATAGAACTCTATTGGACATGGCAAGAACCATGCTTGATGAGTACAAGACTTCGGATCGGTTTTGGGCCGAGGCGGTCAACACCGCTTGCTACGCCATCAACCGATTATATCTACACCGAATCCTCAAGAAGACATCATATGAACTCCTAACCGGTAAAAAGCCCAATATTTCATATTTTAGAGTCTTTGGTAGCAAATGCATTATTCTTGTTAAAAGAGGTAGAAAATCTAAATTTGCTCCTAAGACTATAGAAGGCTTTTTACTAGGATATGATTCAAACACAAGGGCATATAGAGTCTTTAACAAATCCTTTGGACAAGTTGAAGTTTCTTGTGACGTTGTGTTTGATGAGACTAACGGCTCTCAAGTAGAGCAAGTTGATCTTGATGAGATAGGTGATGAAGAGGCTCTGTGCATCGCGCTAAGGAACATGTCCATTGGGGATGTGTGTCCTAAGGAATTTGAAGAGCCTCCAAATGCACAAGATCAACCATCCTCCTCCACGCAAGCATCTCCACCAATTCAAAATGAGGATAAGGCTCAAGTTGATGAAGGAGAAGATCAAAAGGATGAGCCACCTCAAGATGACGGCAATGATCAAGGGGGAGATGCAAATGATCAAGACATAGAGGATGAAGAACCAAGACCGCCACACCTAAGAGTCCACCAAGCAATCCAACGAGATCACCCCTTCGACACCATCCTCGGCGACATTCATAAGGGGGTAACCACTAGATCTCGTGTTGCACATTTTTGTGAGCATTACTCTTTTGTTTCCTCTATTGAGCCACACAGGGTAGAGGAAGCACTACAAGATTCGGATTGGGTAGTGGCGATGCAAGAGGAGCTCAACAATTTCACTCGGAATAAGGTATGGCATTTAGTTCCACGTCCTAATCAAAATGTTGTAGGAACCAAGTGGGTTTTCCGTGACAAGCAAAATGAGCATGGTGTGGTGACAAGGAACAAAGCCCGACTTGTGGCCAAGGGATACTCCCAAGTCGAAGGTTTGGACTTCGGTGAAACCTATGCACCCGTAGCTAGGCTTGAGTCAATTCGTGTATTATTAGCCTATGCTACTTACCATGGTTTCAAGCTTTACCAAATGGACGTGAAGAGTGCCTTCCTCAATGGACCGATCAAGGAAGAGGTCTATGTTGAGCAACCTCCCGGCTTTGAAGATAGTGAGTACCCTAATCATGTGTATAAACTCTCTAAGGCGCTTTATGGGCTCAAGCAAGCCCCAAGAGCATGGTATGAATGCCTAAGAGATTTTCTTATCACTAATGGCTTCAAAGTCGGAAAGGCCGATCCTACTTTATTTACTAAAACTCTTAACAATGATTTGTTTGTATGCCAAATTTATGTTGATGATATTATATTTGGGTCTACTAACGAATCTACATGTGAAGAATTTAGTAGGATCATGCCACAGAAATTCGAGATGTCGATGATGGGGGAGTTGAAGTACTTCTTAGGATTTCAAGTGAAACAACTCCAAGAGGGCACCTTCATTAGCCAAACAAAGTATATTCAAGACATTCTAACCAAGTTTGGGATGAAGGATGTCAAGCCCATCAAGACACCCATGGGAACCAATGGGCATCTCGACCTCGACACGGGAGGTAAATCCGTCGATCAAAAGGTATACCGGTCGATGATAGGCTCTTTACTCTATTTATGTGCATCTCGACCGGACATTATGCTCTCTGTATGCATGTGTGCAAGATTCGAAGCCGACCCTAAGGAAGCTCACCTTACGGCCGTAAAACGAATCTTGAGATATTTAGTTTATACTCGTAAGTTTGGGCTTTGGTACCCTCGGGGATCCACATTTGACTTAATTGGTTATTCCGATGCCGATTGGGCGGGTTGCAAAATTAATGGAAAGAGCACATCGGGGACTTGCCAGTTCTTGGGAAGATCCCTGGTGTCTTGGGCTTCAAAGAAGCAAAATTCCGTCGCTCTTTCTACCGCCGAAGCCGAGTATATTGCCGCAGGCCATTGTTGCGCGCAACTACTTTGGATGAGGCAAACCCTTAGGGACTATGGTTACAAATTAACCAAAGTTCCTCTTCTATGTGATAATGAGAGTGCAATCCGCATGGCGGATAATCCCGTTGAGCATAGCCGCACTAAACACATAGCCATTCGGTATCATTTCTTAAAGGATCACCAACAAAAGGGAGATATCGAGATTGCATATATTAACACTAAGGAACAATTAGCCGATATCTTTACCAAGCCATTAGATGAACAAACTTTTAACAAACTTAGGCATGAGCTAAATATTCTTGATTCTAGAAATTTCTTTTGATGTCTCGCACACATAGCTCATAAGTATACCTTTGATCATATATCTTTCATGTGCTATGACTAATATGTTTTCAAGAGAATTTCAAACCAAGTCATAGGTATATTGAAAGGGAATTGGAGTCTTCGACGAAGACAAAGGCTTCCACTCCATAACTCATCCTTCGCCGTCGCTCCGAGCATCTCTCCGTCTTTGGTATAATCTTCACTCATATTTTGTTTGCCAAAGGGGAGAAAGTAGTTACAAGGGCTTATATTTCGCTCAAAGTATCCGTTTTTGGCGATTCATGCCAAAGGGGGAGAGAATGTTAGCCCAAAGCAAAAGGACCGCACCACCACCAATTTCAAAATTTTTAGTTTGGTTTCAAAGAAGTATTTTCAAATTGGTATCTTACTTGTGATATAATTTCAAATTGGTATACCCTCTTCAAAATTAATATCAAAACCCTCTTGAACACTAAGAGGAGGATTTCATTAAGGGGGAGTTTTGTTTAGTCAAAGGAAAAGCATTCGAAACAGGGGGAGAAAATTCCAAATCTAGTAAATGCTTCTCAAATTTCTTACATTTACCTTTGACTATTTGCAAAAGAACTTTGAAAAGAATTTACAAAAGAATTTGCAAAAACAAAACAAGTGGTGCAAGCGTAGTCCAAAATGATGAAAATATAAAGAAACAATCCATGCATATCTTATGAGAATTTATATTGGCTCAATTCTAAGTAACCTTTGCACTTACAATTATGCAAACTAGTTCAATTATGCACTTCTATATTTGCTTTGGTTTGTGTTGGCATCAATCACCAAAAAGGGGGAGATTGAAAGGGAATTAGGCTTACACCTATTTCCTAATTGATTTTTGTGGTTGAATTGACCAACACAAATAATTGGACTAACTAGTTTGCTCTAGTCTATAAGTTCTACAGGTGCCAAAGGTTCACAATAAGCCGATAAAAATACCAAGAAAAGGGTTCAAACAAGAGAGCAAAAGGCAACACGAAAGGCACCATGGTCTGGCACACCGGACTGTCCGGTGCACCAGGGAACTCGACGCCCAACTCTTCACCTTCGGGAATTTTCAGAGGAGCTCCGCAATAATTCACCGGACTGTCCGGTGCACCACCGGACAGTGTCTGGTGCCCCAAGGAAGAGCAACTCTGAACTCGCTAGCTTTGGGAATCCGCTCCGCTATAATTCACCAGACTGTCCAGTGAGTCACCGGACAGTGTCCGGTGTGACAGCGGAGCAACAGCTACTTCGCGCGCAACGGTCGACTGCAACGCATTAAATGCGCGCCTGCGCGCGTAGAGGAGTAGTGCACGCGCGGGTGGCACACCGGACAGCCTACAGGGCCTGTCCGGTGCACCACCGGACAGCCAGGCGGGCCCACAAGACAGAGCTCCAACGGTCGAACCCCAACGGTATGCTGACGTGGCTGGCGCACCGGACAGTGTCCGGTGGCGCACCGGACTGTCTGGTGCGCCATGCGACTGCAGCCTTCCAACAGCCATATTTGGTGGTTGGGGCTATAAATACCCCAACCACCCACATTCAATGGCATCCAAGTTTTCCACCTTCCAACTACTTACAAGAGCTCTAGCATTCAATTCTAGACACAACCAAATAGATCAAATCCTCCCCCAACTCCACACAAAGCTCTAGTGATTAGAGAGAGAGATTTGTTGTGTTCTTTTGAGCTCTTGCACTTGGATTGCTTCTTTCTCATTCTCCTTGCGATCAAACTCATTTGTAATCGAGGCAAGAGACACCAATTGTGTGGTGGTCCTTGCGGGAACTTTGTGTTCCGATTGATTGAGAAGAGAAGCTCACTCGGTCTAGGTGACCGTTTGAGAGAGGGAAAGGGTTGAAAGAGACCCGGTCTTTGTGACCACCTCAACGGGGAGTAGGTTTGCAAGACCCGAACCTCGGTAAAACAAATCATCGTGTCTCACTCTTTATTCGCTCACGATTTGTTTTGCGCCCTCTCTCTCGGACTCGTTTATATTTCTAACGCTAACCCGGCTTGTAGTTGTGATTAAGTTCGTAAATTTCAGATTTGCCCTATTCACCCCCCTCTAGGCGACTTTCAGTTTTTTAATGGCCATTTCTCTTTCACTTCATTGTATTGTTGCCTCGATAGTATGACAACTAATATGAGGGATTCTGGCATATATACGTTCTGGTCACAAGGCATGATGTACCATAATATCAAGTCATTCGGTAGGGAAGGTTGGGTAGAGCATAAACACCTTGAGCTTCACTTCTACTATGATGATCCCAGTCTCGAGCATCGGTACCGTGAGTGCCACGAAGAACATCAATAGAAATACAAAGAGGTTATTAAATAGATAGTTGACATAATCTGTGAAAACCCGTACTCTAAGCACCTTAGAAGCATGGGCCATGTTGAGAACCTTGATGACTATCGTATCACATTGAACCTTGACCAAACGTTGAACTAGAAGACATAAAACACATCTTCCACTTTAGAGGTCACTGTTGTATGGATCAATGGGAGCGAACGGCGAGGCCAGTTTAGCAAGAGTGTTATGCTACATGGGAAGGATAGGTGAAGCCACAACATCCGCTCATACCATGGATGCTACAATGCACTATCGTATCCACAATTCTTCCCTAGAGGTGAACTTGGATGGCATGCAAATGTACCAAAGGTTGGTGTATCCATGGGCCAAGAGGATGCATACCATGCGACGGATAGGGCAAGTAATGCAAACGATGAAGATACATGTTAGTTATTTCTTTGTAATTTCTTACGTAACACATTGTTAAGTATCCTTTTGGCATCACTAAATAACCAATCCTTGCATATGCAGAATCTCTTAATGATCTATGTGTGTCCGTACGTGACTATTATTGCTACAAACTCTAGATTCGTCCAAGGGTATTCAATCCAATACTTCATGGTAAGCGGCTTTTCCAGCAGTTCGCAGTCGACACGTACATTAAGATTGAGAGCCCCCATTTAGATTTCATACATAAGAACCATGATCGGTTACGGTCAAACCTATACCAGGGCTTAAGAGCATAAAAGGCTCGAAAGCGAACTGTGTTGTCATCGTCGTTTATTGGCAGTCCTTGTGACATGATTGTAACGCCCTGAATTTGGGGGTAGAATTTTTTCTTCTTTTCTCTCACCAAATTCGGGCGTTACTCTCTTTTCTCTTCCCTGTTTCGCTCCTTCTTCCCAATTTCAAACCAGTATAGCGACAGGTGTCCGTGTCATGTATAAACCAAAACCTAAGTGTCATGGGTGTTGCATCATGCCGAGGCACATTTCTTTGTCTGATGTTGAGTGTTCGTCTCGTTCCGTTCCGGATTTCGATTCGCGATTTAATTCCATTTAGTGGTCGTGCACGTCGTGGGTTTTTGATTCGCGAAGTGGCCCGGCCCAACCCATCCCGGCCCGATCCGGCCCGGCCCTGCGCGCCCCTGGCGCCCACACCCCCCCATGCGCCCCTCCTCTCTCTCTCTCTCATTTGGATCTCCCGCGCAACAACCTCCCTCTCCCTCCTCCACCTCTCTCTCCCCGTGGTGCCCTAGGAATTGGAGACGGCGATCACCGTAATTTGGACCCCGAGGTGAGCTCCCCTCCCCTTCTCCTCTCTCTCTCTCCCTCTCCCTCCTCTTCTTCCTCCCCCGCGTGCGCTCTCCCTTTCCCCTGCTCGCGCGCGACCCCGCCCGCCCCCTGCCCACAGCGGCGGCCCCCGCTCCCCTGCTCGCCGGCGGCGCCCCCTGTCCCCTCCCCGGCCCGCGGCGGCGCGGCCCCGCCCGCCCCCTGCTCGCGTGCGGCGGCCCCGCCCGCCCCCCTGCCCGTGGCGGCGATCCCGCCCGCCCCTGCCCGCGGCGGCCCCTGCCCGCGGAGGCGACACCGCCCCCTCCCCCTGCTCGCCGGCGCGCAGCCCCGCCCGCCTCTGCCCGCGGTGGCAACCCCGCCCCTCCCCCTGCTCGCCGGCGCGCGGCCCCGCCCGCCCCTGCTCGCACGCGGCGACCCCGCCCCGTCCCCTGCTCGCTGGCGCGCGGTGGCCCCCCGCCCGCCCCCTTCCCGCGGCGGCGCGCGGCCCCCGCCCCTGCTCGCCCGGCGCGGCCCCCGGTGCGGCCTCCGGCCCCCGGCGCGGCCCCTGCCCACGGCGCAGCCTCGACCCCTGCGCGCGTCGTTCTGGCCCTTGGCGTGGTTCGCGTGGCCTCGCGCTTCCCCGTTTACCGCTAGCGCGTTCCCGCGTGCGCGACCCGCGTTCGCTGTGATTATTTTTTGGTTGGTAGTCAATGTCAAACTCCGCTAGTTAGCGTGCTGAGTCGCGCGCTTCGTTGCGCGGCGGATTTGTCTAATTTCAGATGCTATTTATGTGTTGCGTCGTGCGCTTCGTCGTGCGACGATCCTTTTTTAATTTCAGGTTGTTTAAGGTGCAACGTCGCGTGTGTATTCACGCGACGTTCCACTTTAGACTCAGTCTAGTTGACGTATGCCGTCGTGCGTTTCGTCGCGCGACGCTTAACGTCTCTTTATAATTAGTGCGAAGTGTCTCGTTGCGTGCTCGGTCGCGCGACGAGTCGTTAATTTCTTAATTCGTTTTAGAGTGCTATGTCGCGCGTCTCGCCGCGCGACAATCCTTTTTATTTATCTTCATCTGCTTATAATGATTAGACCTGAAACATGACTTTATTTTATGCTAAACATAGTGTCTACATTAATTTCCTTCTATTAAGCGAGTGGTTAATTTATAATCATGTAACGTGACCGTTTCTCGACTGTCTTGTTCTCTTTCTCAACTGTAACTGCGAGCCCGCGTGGAATGTTTGTTTACTTACTGCATCCTATTGTATGGTGTACTGTTCTTTTGTATTAAATATGTGGATGTATGTGTGTTTGCGCTCGCATAGAGAACGATCCGGTCGGAGAACCCGAAGAACTCGCAGGAGAAGCCCCTGAGCAGCAGTCGGTTGGTGGAGGCAAGTGTCCCTTGACCTATCTCTGTCCTATTCATTCTTTAATTCACCTCCCGCATTCCACATGTATACCTAAGGATTGACTAGCTTTTGTTATCCATGTCCTTGTTCACCTATTTGGGTTGGATTATTATTGTTTAGCTTTATGCTATTGCTCAACCTCTAATCAATGAACATGATGAGATTATCTATGATACGCTGTTTTCCCTTCTCTTATTATGATGTTGTACTTGTGGTCTTCAAGGGGGCTCGAGCGGTTTCTCGAGTGCCTCTCCGTAAGGACCTGTTCTATGGATGACCGTCCGGGAAAACAGTGCATCCATGAGGGTGGAATGGGATGCCCTTAGCTGAATAATTAGAGGATCCGGGGTGTAGTTCACTTAGCCGTCGTGCCGTCAATGGGGCTCGGTGTATGCGGCTCGCTCTGCCAAGTTTGGGTTCGCCCCTTGGGGAGGAGTGTGGTGCATTTAGGAAACCTAATGGGTGGCTACAGTCTCGGGGAATCTTTGTAAAGGCTACGTAGTGATGCCCTGCTAGACCACCTAGGTAGTGGTTAATGGAGAGTAGCTCTCTCCGGGCAGAATGGGAATCACGGCTTGTGGGTAAAGTGCACAACCTCTGCAGAGTGTTTGAAAACTGATATATCAGCCGTGCTCGCGGTTATGAGTGGCCAAGGGAGCTCCAGTGATTAGTGGTACTTGATCAGAGACATTATGGTGCAGGTGGCTATGAGATCGATGGTTCTGGTTATGACTATGGTGCTGGTAAGTGGTATTCTTTCCATTTGGAAAGGGTACATCGGGTTAATAACTTGGGTTAATGCTAAAACCTGGCTTTCTATTAGTAAATAATGATCTGACCAACTAAAAGCAACTGCTTGACTTATCCCCACATAAAGCTAGTCCACTACAGCCAAACAGGATACTTGCTGAGTATGTTGATGTGTACTCACCCTTGCTCTACACACCAAACCCCCCCATCCCCAGGTTGTCAGCATTGCAACCACTGCTCAGGCGAAGATGAAGCCGTGGAAGGAGACTTTCAGGAGTTCCAAGACTACGACGAGTTCTAGGCGTGGGTTAGCGGCAACCCCCAGTCGGCTGCCTGTGAAGGCCGCGTTTATCTACATTTCTTTTCCGCACTTTGATTTATTGTAAGGACTATGTGGATGTCTCAGACGTATGATGTAATCAACTATTATTTCCCTTTTAATACTATTTTGAGCACCGTGTGATGATGTCCATGTTATGTAACTGCTGTGTACGTGAATAACTGATCCTGGCACGTACATGGTTCACATTCGGTTTGCCTTCTAAAACCGGGTGTGACATAAGTGGTATCAAAGCCGTGCTGACTGTAGGACCGCTAACCTAGAGTAGAATGGTCATTCTAAGGACTATAGACCTCTGCCCCTGCCTTGACTTTGATATCTCTTCAAAAGTTGGTCATACCGACCGAACCTATGTTCTACTATATATTATACCTTGCTGAAAATTGTGTTTTATTCTAATCCTTCATTTATTTATGGTTTATTACTTGCTGGTCATATTAATTCTGTTCTCACCCTTTTGCTTGCGACGTCTTTTGTAGATGGCTCGACTTAGACACACTGCACGAAAGTCTGTCATCCCCTTCTTACCCTCCCGTCTTGTTGAGCGTCCGCTTCACCGTCCCGTGGCCGGACAGTCCAGCCACTTTGAGAGACTGACCACCGCCTGCACGAGGAGCAGGAACGTCGACGACAGGAGCAGCAGGGCTCCTCCTTTTCGCTCCACCAGGAGATAGAGTCCGTGAGGAGCTGCTCCCCTGTGCTTCCCCTGGAGGCGCCCCCTGCACCACCACTGGGCGCCCCAGCTTCTGGAGTGGCTGCTGGAGGAGACCCAGATGACGGAGGTGGTGACGACAGCTTGAGCCACGACATCGACTTCTCTGCTGACCAGGAGCCGGAAGGATGGGTTGCTCGACCCATCACTCGCGACGCTGCTCGCGGGTGTCACTTCCACGATGCGCTCGACACCCTGCTACGTCAGGCACTTAACCGGCGTACTTGGTCCATCGAGTATCGTTGTGTGGTCTACCAGCATAGTCGCGGGGTCTACCCGGACCGCTGGGAGGCGACCTGCTTGGTGCGCCGCCCGGAGAGCAGTCTCCAGGGTGCGGAGGCCTGCTCAGAGCACTATTCTATCTCTGAGCGGGACTCAGCTGAGGCAGTCATGCAAGATGTTGCACGGCGTGCGCTTTCGCACTACTGCTCGGTTCTCGGTGGGGTAGCTGACGGTCTTGACCTAAAGTATTACCCCCGCCGTCCATCTAGCAGCACAGGAGGCATGATTGTCTCACCTGTCGGTGAGGACAATCCTAGGTTGAGCAGCACAGTCAACCTAGCCGCCGTGCTAAACACGGAGCTGGACCATGCATTAGACGAGCTGAGTAGGGCTCGTGCTGAGGTCGCCCTGCTGCGGGCTGAGCGCGCGGAACGTCGTCACATGGATGATGGTTCCCCCGCTCCCGTCGGGACTAAGCACCCGTACCGCTCACCTCGGCGTGGACGCCAGCCTTATGGCAACCCCGACTGCAAGACCAAGATAAATCTAGAACCATAGATCGTTAGAGTTGGATCTTGTAATTAATACAAAATATATATACGTAGAAGCTTCAGTCTTAGCGTTAGTCTCGGTCTTAGTTAGTCTTAGTTAGGCAGGGTAGTTTGCTATATCCTGTGCATTTATGTTTGTCATGATGAACTGTGTTTGGTTTGGATCTTTGTAATGACTGTCACCAGAGTGTGGGTATCCCCTGCATTTTGGTTTACCTATTATGTTAATGGAGTTAGTTAGCTAGTTGGGAAACCTTTTATTCCACTTTCCTCTTTATCTGAGAAGCTGTGTTGGTCTGTGTTGGAGATCAGTGAAGATGCTCATCTGTTCAGTGCTGTTGAAGAATTCTATACTCTTTTCTTATGCTGCAAGATTTGCCAGATCAGTTCTGATGTGTGGTTGCATTCTGTAGATGTCAGAGAACAGGCGCAGAGGAGGAAGGCGTGCTCAGCAGGAGCGAGCCGCTCAACAGGAGGAGGTGCCTCAGCAACAGCATCTGCCGCCCCCGCCCCCGATGTCGATCGAGCAGATGTTTCTGATGCAGACTCAGGCAGTTCAAGCCATCGGTCAGACTCTGGCCGCCATTCAGCAGCAGCAGCAGCAGGCACCACCTCAGCCTCAGATGCCTCAGATGCCCAGAGACAAGCGTGTTGAATTCATGAGAGGTCATCCACCAACGTTTGCTCACTCTTCTGACCCCATGGATGCTAAAGACTGGCTGCGCACTGTGGAGCGGGAGTTGCACACCGCTCAGTGTGATGATAGGGAGAAAGTCTTGTATGGTCCCCGTCTGTTGAGAGGAGCAGCTCAGTCATGGTGGGAGTCCTACCTCGCCACCCATGCCCACCCCGACGCCATCACCTGGGAAGAGTTCAGAGGAAGCTTTCGTCAGTACCATGTTCCGGCAGGTCTGATGACAATGAAGAAGGAGGAGTTCCTGGCCCTCAAGCAAGGGCCATTGTCTGTCAGTGAGTACCAGGACAGGTTTCTGCAGTTGTCTCGCTATGCTCCTGAAGATGTCAACACCGACGCCAAGCGGCAGTACCGTTTCCTGAGAGGCTTGGTTGACCCTCTGCAGTACCAACTGATGAATCATACCTTCCCGACATTCCAGCACCTGATTGACAGAGCAATCATGACAGAGAGGAAGCGTAAGGAGATGGAAGATCGTAAGCGCAAGATCAGTGGACCCCAGCCTGGAAGCAGCAACTGCCCTCGTTTCTCAGGCAATCAACCTCAGCAGTTCAGGCAGAACCAGCGTTCACCTCAGCAGCATCAGCAGTTCCAAAGGCAGTATCCTCAGCATCAGTACCAGAACCGTCAGAGCAATCAGTCAGGAGGTCAGTTTCAGAGGCAGAATCAGCAGGCACCTCATCTTCCTGCCCCAGCAAATCAGCAGAACAGTCAGGCAGCACCAGCTCAAGTTGGAAACAGAGCATGTTTCCACTGTGGAGAGCAAGGCCACTGGGTGATGCAATGTCCGAAGAAGGCAGCCCAGCAACAGTCAGGCTCCAATGCCCCAGCAAAGCAGAACGTGCCTCAGCCTGGAGCAGGCAATCGCTCTCAGCCGCGCTACAATCATGGGAGACTGAACCACTTGGAGGCTGAAGCAGTTCAGGAGACCCCCGACATGATAGTAGGTATGTTCCCAGTCAACTCCCATATTGCAGAAGTGTTATTTGATACTGGAGCAACACATTCTTTCATTACTGCATCATGGGTAGAAGCACATAATCTTCCAATTACTACCATGCCAACCCCCATTCAAATTGACTCAGCCGGTGGTAGAATTCGAGCTGATAGCATATGTTTGAATGTATGTGTGGAAATAAGGGGGATAACATTTCCCGCCAACCTCATAGTAATGGGTACTCAGGGAATAGATGTCATCCTAGGGATGAATTGGCTAGATAAGTATCAGGCAGTTATCAGTTGCGATAAGAGGACAATCAAGTTGGTGTCCCCACTAGGAGAGAAAGTGGTGACCGAGTTAGTCCCGCCTGAGCCAAATAAAGGAAGTTGTTATCAGATAGCTGTCGATAGCAGTGAAGTAGACCCAATCGAGAGTATCAAGGTTGTGTCCGAATTCCCAGATGTGTTTCCAAAGGACTTACCAGGTATGCCACCAGAGCGGGAAGTTGAGTTTGCCATAGAGCTTCTTCCTGGAACCGCCCCCATCTTTAAGAGAGCTTACAGAATATCCGGACCAGAGTTGGTTGAACTTAAGGAGCAGATTGATGAGCTGTCAGAGAAAGGTTACATCCGGCCAAGCACCTCGCCTTGGGCCGCTCTTGTCTTCTTTGTGGAAAAGAAAGATGGCACTAAGAGGATGTGTATTGATTATCGAGCTCTGAATGAAGTCACGATCAAGAACAAGTACCCTTTGCCCAGAATAAGAGATCTGTTCGACCAGTTGAGAGGAGCTAGTGTGTTCTCCAAGATTGATCTGAGGTCAGGTTATCATCAGCTCAGGATCCGACCTTCAGACATTCCGAAGACAGCATTCATTACCAAGTATGGTTTGTATGAGTTCACTGTGATGTCTTTTGGTTTGACCAATGCGCCAGCCTTTTTCATGAATCTGATGAACAGTGTATTCATGGACTATCTCGATAAGTTTGTGGTGGTATTCATTGATGACATTCTGATTTATTCTCAAAGCGAAGAAGAGCACGCAGATCATTTGAAGATGGTATTGCAGAGATTGCGAGAGCACCAGTTGTATGCAAAGTTTAACAAATGCGAATTCTGGATCAGTGAAGTCCTGTTCTTGGGTCACATAATCAACGAAGAAGGATTGGCTGTGGATCCGAAGAAAGTGGCAGACATTCTGAACTGGAAGGCGCCAACAGATGCTCGAGGAATCAAGAGTTTCATTGGAATGGCCGGATATTATCGGCGATTCATTGAAGGGTTTTCAAAGATTGCGAAACCAATGACAGCGTTGCTAGGCAACAAGGTTGAGTTCAAATGGACCCAGAAATGTCAAGAGGCCTTCGAAGCGCTGAAAGAAAAGTTGACAACAGCGCCTGTCCTAGTCTTGCCTGATGTGCACAAGCCCTTCTCAGTGTATTGTGATGCTTGTTACACAGGTTTGGGATGTGTGTTGATGCAAGAGGGAAGAGTTGTGGCTTACTCGTCCCGACAGCTGAAGGTTCATGAGAAGAATTACCCAATCCATGACCTAGAGTTGGCAGCAGTGGTTCACGCACTGAAGACATGGAGGCACTATCTGTATGGACATAAATGCGATGTTTACACAGACCACAAGAGTCTGAAGTACATATTCACTCAGTCAGAGTTGAATATGAGGCAGCGAAGATGGTTAGAGTTGATCAAAGACTATGAGTTGGAGATTTACTACCATCCAGGCAAAGCAAACGTAGTGGCAGATGCTTTGAGCAGGAAGAGTCAAGTCAACCTGATGGTCGCTCGTCCGATGCCTTATGAGTTGGCCAAGGAGTTCGACATGTTGAGTCTCGGATTTCTGAACAATTCGCGAGGAGTCACAGTTGAATTGGAACCTACCCTGGAGCGGGAAATCAAAGAAGCGCAGAAGAATGATGAGAAGATCAGTGAGATCCGGCGACTGATTCTAGATGGCAGAGGCAAAGATTTTCGAGAAGATGCAGAGGGTGTGATATGGTTCAAAGACCGCTTGTGTGTTCCTAATGTCCAGTCTATTCGGGAGTTGATCCTTAAGGAAGCTCATGAGACAGCCTATTCGATTCACCCTGGTAGTGAGAAGATGTATCAGGATCTGGAGAAGAAATTCTGGTGGTACGGAATGAAGAGGGAAATCGCAGAGCATGTGGCTATGTGCGATAGTTGCCGAAGAATTAAGGCAGAGCACCAGAGACCTGCTGGATTGTTGCAACCGTTGCAGATCCCTCAGTGGAAATGGGATGAAATCGGTATGGATTTCATAGTCGGATTGCCTCGCACTCGAGCCGGCTACGATTCCATTTGGGTAGTAGTGGACCGCTTGACCAAGTCAGCCCACTTCATACCTGTCAAGACCAACTATAGCAGTGCAGTATTGGCAGAGTTGTATATGTCTCGGATCGTTTGTCTTCATGGTGTGCCAAAGAAGATAGTGTCAGACAGAGGAACGCAGCTCACCTGTCATTTCTGGCAGCAGCTTATCATCCGCAGACAGATGCCCAGACCGAAAGAACCAATCAAATTCTTGAAGACATGTTGAGAGCCTGTGCGTTGCAAGATCAGTCCGGATGGGACAAGAGATTGCCTTATGCAGAGTTTTCCTATAACAACAGTTATCAGACCAGCTTGAAGATGTCACCATTTCAGGCGCTCTATGGAAGGAGTTGTAGAACTCCGTTGCAATGGGATCAGCCTGGAGAAAAGCAGGTGTTTGGGCCAGACATTTTGCTTGAAGCTGAAGAGAACATCAGGATGGTCCGAGAGAATCTGAAGATAGCGCAATCAAGGCAGCGAAGCTATGCAGACACAAGAAGAAGAGAGCTGAGTTTTGAAGTCGGAGACTTTGTCTATCTGAAAGTGTCACCGATCAGAGGAGTCAGAAGGTTCGGAGTCAAAGGCAAGCTAGCACCCCGCTACATTGGTCCGTACCAAATTCTCTCAAGGCGTGGAGAAGTGGCCTATCAGCTCAGTCTGCCAGAGAATTTGTCTGCTGTGCATGATGTCTTTCATGTGTCTCAGTTGAAGAAGTGCTTGCGTGTGCCAGAAGAGCAGTTGCCAGTGGAAGGTCTTGAAGTCCAGGAGGACTTGACCTACGTTGAGAAGCCAGTGCAAATCCTTGAGGTTGCAGACAGAGTCACTCGAAGGAAGACCATCAAAATGTGCAAAGTCAAATGGAATCACCACTCCGAAGAAGAGGCAACCTGGGAGCGTGAAGATGATCTGATGGCTAAATACCCTGAGCTCTTTGCTAACCAACCCTGAATCTCGAGGGCGAGATTCTTTTAACAGGGATAGGTTTGTAACGCCCTGAATTTGGGGGTAGAATTTTTTCTTCTTTTCTCTCACCAAATTCGGGCGTTACTCTCTTTTCTCTTCCCTGTTTCGCTCCTTCTTCCCAATTTCAAACCAGTATAGCGACAGGTGTCCGTGTCATGTATAAACCAAAACCTAAGTGTCATGGGTGTTGCATCATGCCGAAGCACATTTCTTTGTCTAATGTTGAGTGTTCGTCTCGTTCCGTTCCGGATTTCGATTCGCGATTTAATTCCGTTTAGTGGTCGTGCACGTCGTGGGTTTCGATCCGCGAAGTGGCCCGGCCCAACCCAGCCCGGCCCGGTCCGGCCCGGCCCTGCGCGCCCCTGGCGCCCACACACCCCCCATGCGCCCCTCCTCTCTCTCTCTCATTTGGATCTCCCGCGCAACAACCTCCCTCTCCCTCCTCCACCTCTCTCTCCCCGTGGTGCCCTAGGAATTGGAGACGGCGATCACCAGAATTTGGACCCCGAGGTGAGCTCCCCTCTCCTCCCCTTCCTCTCTCTCTCCCTCTCCCTCCTCTTCTTCCTCCCCCGCGCGCGCCCTCCCTTTCCCCTGCTCGCGCGCGACCCCGCCCGCCCCCCTGCCCACAGCGGCAGCCCCCGCCCCCGCTTCCCTGCTCGCCGGCGGCGCCCCCCGCCCCCTCCCCTGCCCGCGGCGGCGACCCCGCCCCCTCCCCCTGCTCGCCGGCGCGCGGCGGCCCCCCGCCCGCCCCCCTTCCCGCGGCGGCGCGTGGCCCCCGCCCCCTGCTCGCCCGGCGCGGCCCCGGCGCGGCCCCCCGGTGGCTCGGCCCCGGCGCCGCCCCTGCCCCTGCGCGCGTCGTTCTAGCCCTTGGCGTGGTTCGCGTGGCCTTGGCGTGGCCTCGCGCTTCCCCGTTTACCGCTAGCGCGTTCCCGCGTGCGCGACCCGCGTTCGCGGTGATTATTTTTTGGTTGGTAGTCAATGTCAAACTCCGCTAGTTAGCGTGCTGCGTCGCGCGACGGATTTGTCTAATTTCAGATGCTATTTATGTGTTGCGTCGTGCGCTTCGTCGCGCGACGATCCTTTTTAAATTTCAGGTTGTTTAAGGTGCAACGTCGCGCGTGTATTCACGCGACGTTCCACTTTAGACTCAGTCTAGTTGACGTATGCCGTCGTGCATGTCGTCGCGCGACGCTTAACGTCTCTTTATAATTAGTGCGAAGTGTCTCGTTGCGTGCTCGGTCGCGCGACGAGTCGTTAATTTCTTAATTCGTTTTAGAGTGCTATGTCGCGCGTCTCGCCGCGCGACAATCCTTTTTATTTATCTTCATCTGCTTATAATGATTAGACATGAAACATGACTTTACTTTACGCTAAACATAGTGTCTACATTAATTTCCTTCTATTAAGCGAGTGGTTAATTTATAATCATGTAACGTGACCGTTTCTCGACTGTCTTGTTCTCTTTCTCTCTTAACTGTAACTGCGAGCCCGCGTGGAACGTTTGTTTACTTACTGCATTCTATTGTATGGTGTACTGTTCTTTTGTATAAATATGTGGATGTATGTGTGTTTGCGCTCGCATAGAGAACGATCCGGTCGGAGAACCCGAAGAACTCGCAGGAGAAGCCCCTGAGCAGCAGTCGGTTGGTGGAGGCAAGTGTCCCTTGACCTATCTTTGTCCTATTCATTCTTTAATTCACCTCCCGCATTCCACATGTATACCTAAGGATTGACTAGCTTTTGTTATCCATGTCCTTGTTCACCTATTTGGGTTGGATTATTATTGTTTAGCTTTATGCTATTGCTCAACCTCTAATCAATGAACATGATGAGATTATCTTTGATACGCTGTTTTCCCTTCTCTTATTATGATGTTGTACTTGTGGTCTTCAAGGGGGCTCGAGCGGTTTCTCGAGTGCCTCTCCGTAAGGACCTGTTCTATGGATAACCGCCCAAAAAACAGTGCAACCATGAGGGTGGAATGGGATGCCCTTAGCTGAATAATTAGAGGATCCGGGGTGTAGTTCACTTAGCCGTCGTGCCGTCAATGGGGCTCGGTGTATGCGGCTCGCTCTGCCAAGTTTGGGTTCGCCCCTTGGGGAGGAGTGCGGTGCATTTAGGAAACCTAACGGGTGGCTACAGTCCCGGGGAATCTTTGTAAAGGCTACGTAGTGATGCCCTGCTAGACCACCTAGGTAGTGGTTAATGGAGAGTAGCTTTCTCCGGGCAGAATGGGAATCACGGCTTGTGGGTAAAGTGCACAACCTCTGCAGAGTGTTTGAAAACTGATATATCAGCCGTGCTCGCGGTTATGAGCGGCCAAGGGAGCTCCAGTGATTAGTGGTACTTGATCAGAGACATTATGGTGCAGGTGGCTATGAGATCGATGGTTCTGGTTATGACTATGGTGCTGGTAAGTGGTATTCTTTCCGTTTGGAAAAGGTACATCGGGTTAATAACTTGGGTTAATGCTAAAACCTGGTTTTCTATTAGTAAATAATGATCTGACCAACTAAAAGCAACTGCTTGACTTATCCCCACATAAAGCTAGTCCACTACAGCCAAACAGGATACTTGCTGAGTATGTTGATGTGTACTCACCCTTGCTCTACACACCAAACCCCCCCATCCCCAGGTTGTCAGCATTGCAACCACTGCTCAGGCGAAGATGAAGCCGTGGAAGGAGACTTTCAGGAGTTCCAAGACTACGACGAGTTCTAGGCGTGGGTTAGCGGCAACCCCCAGTCGGCTGCCTGTGAAGGCCGCGTTTATCTACGTTTCTTTTCCGCACTTTGATTTATTGTAAGGACTATGTGGACGTCTCAGACGTATGATGTAATCAACTATTATTTCCCTTTTAATACTATTTTGAGCACCGTGTGATGATGTCCATGTTATGTAACTGCTGTGTACGTGAATAACTGATCCTGGCACGTACATGGTTCGCATTCGGTTTGCCTTCTAAAACCGGGTGTGACAATGATACATCGGTATATAGATGCTATGGCTCTGGTGCGGAAGTTTGGGAAACCATACATCTTTCTTACCATGACATGTAACCCCAACTGGGATGAGATAAGGAGTGAGCTTCTCCCTGGGCGGACACCACAAGATCGTCTAGATCTTGTAGTGCATGTCTTTCATGCGAAGCTACATGAGTTAAAGCTTGGGTTGACTAAACATGATATTCTGAGTAAGATCTAGGCCTATTTCTACATCATGGAGTTTCAGGAGCAGGGTTTTGCCCATGCCCATTTTCTACTAATCATGCAGAGGAAGTACAAGCTCATGTGCCTTGAGTAGTATGACCTTTTGATCTCAGCTAAGATCCCAGACAAAAAATACCCTGAAAGATGGTTATCAAGCATATGATCATGGCCCATGTGGGTTGCTACACCCTAACTGTCCATGCACTAAGGGTCGGGCATCGTGCAAGAATCGTTACCCCCGGCCTTTCTTTGACGCAACTTTGTAAGGGAAGGATTCATATCCTGTTTATAGACATCGTGACGATGGGCATAAGGAAAAGGTTCGAGGGTGCGAATTGGACAATAGATGGGTTGTCCTTTACAACCCTTACATCCTTCAACTCTTCAATTGTTACATCAATGCTGAGGCGTGTGGGAGCATCAAGGCTGTTAAATACTTGTTCAAATACAAATACAAAGGCCATGACCGTGCATCTGTTGTTATGAGAGATGTGAGCAAGGCAGATGATGATGTAGATGAGATCAAGCAGTATAGAGATGCAAGGTGTGTAACCCCTCTAGAATCCATATGGAGGATATACGACTTTGAGCTTAGTCAAAACTATCCACCTATGATGCAGTTGCAGATCCATCTCCAAACATGCACATGGTGGATTTTCACGAGCGACAAATGGTCGAGCGAGTCATCAACCGTTCAGGTGCTGATAGGTCAATGCTCACAACATAGGCTATATGAGGAGGCTCGGGCCATCCTGTATCGTGACTTCCCGGAGTGGTACATTCGACAGAGTGATAAGGGAAAAATATGGCAACGGAGGAAACGAGATACGGGCAGACATGTCAGTAGAATAGTCTTTGCTCATCCGGTCGAGGGGGAGCACTAGTATCTTCGTGTTCTCCTAAACCACGTGACTTGCGCCACCTCCTATGTAGATCTAAGGTCAGTAGATGGTGTCACACTACCGACTTTTCGTGAGGCAGCAGAGAGAAGGGGACTGCTTGAGTCGGACAACACACTGGATGAGTGTCTCACTGAGCGTGCTCTTTTACAAATGCCATCAGCACGACGACAACTTTTTGCCATAATAATGGTGTACTGTGAGCCAAGCTATGTGGTGGTACTCTAGCGGAAACACCTTGATGCTATGTCAGAGGACAATCAACGCAGGAGTTAGAGCAAAACTCATGTTGAGCAGATGATATCGATTGACATTACGAACATGCTGCAATCAATGGGAAAGGACATAAAGACATTCCCTCTTCCACCTATTGTCGACACGTATGACGATTCTATTGGTACTGCTTGGGAGGTTTATGAGGAGGAAAGTATCGAACCGATAGCAGGAGATGTGGTTCTCAAAGACTCTCTTAACGAGGAACAAAGGGACGCTTATTATAAGATTTTTCTGTCGTTGACACTGATCAGGGCGGATTGTTCTTTGTGGATGGACCTAGTGGCACCGGAAAAACTTATCTATAAAGAGTGCTACTCGCGACGCTACGTAGCAAGGGCAAGATTGCAGTGGCAATAGCTACATCTGGTGTTGCAGCTTCCATAATGCCTGGAGGAAGAACCGCCCATTCATGCTTCAAGATACCTCTCACTATTGACGATGGCGTTGTATGTATCTTCACGAAGCAGAGTGGCACCGCAGAGTTGATATAGAAAGCGTCTCCCATTATCTGGGACAAGGCATCAATGACTAAGAGACAAGCTGTGGAGGCATTAAACAATAGCTTGCACGATATAATGGTTCGGCCCATATTGCCATTCGGTGGTAAAACCATTGTCTTCGGTGGGGATTTTAGACAGGTCTTGCCTGTTGTTTAGACAGGTCTTGCCTGTTGTTCGTAAAGGGTCAAGGGCTCAAGTGGTCGCTTCTTCACTACAGATGTCTTACCTATGAGAGTCCATGTCCCACTTAAAGCTTGTTAGCAATATGAGGGCAAAAAACGACCATTGGTTTGCGGAGTATTTGTTGCATAGGTGGTGGAACTAAGGTCACAGATAGTGATGGCGACATTCGTCTTCCTGACGAGGTATGCGTGCCTTATAGTGGGAGTCATAGTGGTCATAACAACCTAATAGACTTCATTTTCCCAAATCTCAACGAAAATATGTTAGATTCCACCTACATTACTTCAAGGGTGATACTGTCAACGTGGAACGACTGGGTGGATATGATAAATGCTAAGATGATCGATCGTTTTCAAGGAGAGCATATGGTGACCATAGTTTCGATAGCGTCATGGATGATCCCCATAACTACTACCCACCGAAGTTCCTACGCCTAATGGGCTGCCCCCGCATGTCTTGAAGCTCAAGATTGGATGCCCTGTTATATTGCATTGACATGTGAAATTGTACTGGGAAAACGGATTTTTCTGTCGTGGTTTCCAAAGAAATAGCAAAGAAAGTAGTTTCTAGTACATCTTAGTTCAAAAGAAAGTGGTTTCCAATGACGAGATGTCCCTCCAATGACGAGATGTTCCGATTCTAGTTCGAAAACATTACAGTATGAGGAGTTGTTGAGGAAATCACATCTGCAATCATATCGTGCGCAAAGCTCCAGGAGTAGGAAAGGCTCGACGAACGTGTACGTGTTCGTCGACCCTTCGGTGAAGGAGCCTTGTCATCTCGAGAGACGACAATATGGATGACGAGATCTTGTGGTTCCACAAATATTTTGTAGTTTCCACAAATACATAATAAAGTGGCATATTTCTTAAGTTTTAAGATATTACAATACACAAATAACTCTTCCCCATCATTCATGTTAGTCAGAGTAATTACAACTTTTGTTGTTTTCCCTGATGAGAATATGCTTATTATTTTCCCATAATAAGTCATATTGCACTTACTCTGCCTGGCTTGTACTGCGTTGTGACGTTGTCCATGTGATCGATGTCCTTGATCAAACTGCAGGAACGCCAGAAACTAAAGGTATTTTTTCATTGGTTTACTATGTGTTGTATTCAATGATATATATATATATATATATACTTTGTCAGGCTTTTTTGTTCTACTTTTATGTTTGTTTCTGAGGTTCACTTTATTTCAGGATGCTCAAACACAAGGAGAGCAAAAAGATGATAGATCTTTTGATGACTTACTTTAGGTGTTCAATGATATTTCAGGTTGACTTACACAAGGAGAGCAAAAAGATGATAGACCTTTTATAAATGGAGATGGAGGTTAGTGTTTTTATCGAATATTTGAAAATCTTGCCACAGAACAACCGAAGTGTGTGGTGTTTGCCCTACAACATTAGGTGTCCTGCCCACTGCACAAAATATTGACCTACATCAAAATATAAATAATATTATAGTATCTAGAAAATATCATTGTTGGTGTTTTTTCAGAAATAAACTAAAATTTGAGTCTGAAATGGAAAATTTGCACACATTTTATAAGCTATGTTCTCACATTAGACGAGTTGATTAATATTGAACAGTAATAATACAGCAAAAAATTGTTGCCATGGACTAACTACTATGTATGAACTTGATAGGTAGTTTTAGCAGGCGCTCAAGACTATTACAGTGGCCTATTTGTGTGTCACACACTTTTGTAGAATCAGCGCTTATGGTGGTATTTTTTCCCATCGATGTTAATACCTTTAGGCCTTATTCGTTTATTCTTGATCAATGTGGATTGAAGTGTATTGGGCAGGATCGAGACGGATTTTGACTTGCTATGGATTTAAACCGACTTAATCCTACTCAATTCATATGGATTGGAGCGAACCGAACAGGCCCTAAGGGTTTATTCGATTTATTCACATTCCATGTGGATTAGAGTGGATTAAATGAGATTGATGTGTATTTTGACTTGCTATGGATTTAATCCGACTCAATCCAACACAATTCACATGGATTAACTATAAAACGAACAAGTCCTTATTGGTAGACCGATTGTTTTGATTGAGGAAAAATTAACTAAGCATGTTAGGAGCACGTGATTGTTTTTGCTAAGTTGCTTCCTTACCCTTTTGAAGGAATTGTTTCACTGAGGCATGGAAAATGCATACTTTTTATTGGTTTAGTGCCAGTGACCCAAGGAAAGTGTGTGTACCAGATTGTTTGATACGCTTTCATTTTGCTCTCCACACTCGAGCTCAAAGTGTCGAATACAAGCTGCTCTTCTCATACAGCATGATTTCCTGCATTGCATCTAACTCCAAGCAAACATGTTCTGAGTAAGGCTATAGGCTTATAGTTAGTACTATAAAGTTTTGTTGGAATTATAAAATCAACAGCCCATTATCCTTCCAGATTATTTACTTATAGTTATCCATCGTGCTTTCATTTCTGTCATTTGATTGAATGTCGTATTCTGTGTGAATAATTTGTCCCAGTAATCTGTCTATTCTCAGGTAGGCACTGTTGGTGGTGGCACTTGTCTTGCTTCACAAAGGATTACTCGTCATATAGGATTTGTTTAAATTAGGCTGTTTTGTTTCATGAGCTGGGTCACCTCAAGTGCGATCATGGTCTATGGGCCAAGGAACCTTTATTTCTTTTAATTATTACAATGTTTTAATATATGTAGGCGTTGAAGTTGGGGGATATTTTGATTGTCCCAGACTCATTATTGAAGCCCGTGTCCTAGGTGTTGTTACACAAGGCAACGCTTTGGAGTTTTTTTTTTTTGCTAGGCAACGCTTTGGAGTTGTTACATAATTGTTGAATTTTTGCTACGTAGCCTTGGATACACTATATGAATTCACAGTTTCTCAATTTTTTTTTAGATGGACGAGATATTTGTTCAAACTATTAAAGATGCATGCCTTTATGATAAAATTTGGCAAGCTCTTGTTGTACTCTTACCAGTACAGACATTTGGGGTTCAGGGTGACCAGCGAACCCACTCCAATGTTGTTGTTTTAAGGGAAATCACCGTGAGGATGGCATGACTACATATTGGTACTGTTGGGGGTCTTCTTCTCCGCCGAAAGTACTCTAAGCAAAAACACCTTCGGCAAGGTTATATGCAAGCAGGCACAACACGAAGGTATATGCCGGAGCTGTAATCAAGAGAGCTTCGGTATGATGACGCGTCTGAGACGAAGGGCAGTACCGACTTAAAGAGGAAAAGACCGCTTAGTCCCTGATAATTTGTGTCATGATTATAATTCGTTATCAAGGATATAAATGTAATTTTGACCGGGTTGCGTCCCGTGCCTATAAATAGGTGAACAGTACCCCCGTACTGTTCACGTTGACTTGTATTCGCTTGCTTGTCACTCTTGGATTCTTACCTTCTGTCAAGCCGAAGGTATAAATATAACTCAATATCGTTAATGTTTGTTCAGGATCATATAATGAGAATGTAGATGATCTAATGATTTAATATAATTATTCATATTCTTTGTATGTAACATATGTTCCTGCTTTTCATAACATATTGAGATGATAAAGGTATGTCCTTCATAACCTTTGTCTAATGATCATTATATCCTAAGGAAGATAATGCTTCAAAGGACGAAGGTCTTTAATCATTAATATTTGTGTTGCCTTGTTCTTAACTCGTAGCATTTGAGAACAAGTGACCAACATTGGCGCCCACCTCCGGTGAACTCACTTCCACTGATTGTGACAATGGCTACGTACAACGACCAAGCTGAAGCACCTTCGGTCATGAAGTTGGTACTCCCAATCACAGGCGGTTCAAGCTCAGAGCCAGCTAACAAGAAGCAGAAGAAGGAAGCACAGAGAAGGGTGCAACATGTTGGGGTACAAGGACCCTTCATCAGATCCAAGTGGTCTCATATAACAATCACCTTTTCCCAGGAGGATCTTCAGCTTAAAGACTATCCTCACAAATATGCCATGGTTATATCATATTTGCAAAGGCTTTCAGACAGATGCAAGAGCCAGAAGACAAGATTCATGATGCTACACACCCTCTGTGTGGCTTCGGAGGAAGACAGATTGTGGCACTTGGCAAAATGACAATGTCAGTTACCTTCGGATATGTTCATAACACAAGGTCTGAACAAGTTGTCTTTGACATTGTCGACATGGAATACCCATACAATGCAATCATTGGTCGAGGGACGCTTAATGCCTTCAAAGCTATACTTCACCCAGCGTACTTATGCATGAAGATACCTTCGGAACAAGGGCCTATTGCTGTTCACAGGAGTCAAGAAGCTGCCAGGAGGGCTGAAGGGAGTTGGACGGATTCAAAGGCGATCCATAACATAGATGGAGCCGAAGCTTGTCAACAATATAAACACAAAAGAGAGAAGGCCGCTTCGGCAGATCAGCCGAAGCCTATGCTCCTGTGTGAAGATATAGCAGATCAAAGGGTACTGTTGGGATCTCAGTTATCTGATGAACAAGAAAAGACTCTGCTAAGATTTTTATTCAATAACAAAGATGTTTTCGCTTGGACAGCTAATGATCTCTGCAGTGTTAACAGAGATGTCATTGAACATTCACTCAATGTGGATCCATCTTTTAGGCCAAAAAACAAAGACTTCAGAAAATGTCTGAAGATAAAGCCAAAGGTGCTCGGAATGAAGTAAATAGACTTCTCAGTGCTAGCGTTATCAGAGAAATAACCTATCCAGAATGGCTAGCCAACACTGTTATGGTGAAGAAGGCTAATGGAAAATGGAGAATGTGTATTGATTTCACAGATCTCAACAAGGCATGTCCGAAGGATGAGTTCCCCTTACCAAGAATAGACTCCCTTGTAGATGCAGCAGCTTCTTTGGAACTCATGAGTCCATTGGACTGCTACTCGGGCTATCACCAAATTTGGATGAAGAAAGAAGATGAGCCAAAGACAAGCTTCATAACTCCCAGTGGTACTTATTGTTACCTTCGGATGCCTGAGGGGCTCAAGAATGCTGGAGGAAGCTTCAGCAGAATGACAGCCAAGGTCCTTCACTCTCAAATAGGCAGGAATGTGCTGACTTATGTTGATGACATCATAATAAAAAGCACAAAACAAGAGAATCATATTGATGACTTGCAAGAGACGTTTGCCAATTTCAGGCAAGCTGGTCTTAAGTTAAATCCAGAAAAGTGTGTTTTTGGAGTAAAGAAGGGCAAGTTCCTTTGCTGTCTGGTATCAACAAAGGTAATCGAAGCTAACCCAAGTAAGATCGAAGCTATCCTTCGGATGGAACCGCCAAATTCAAAAAAGGGGGCTCAGCGATTGGCAGTAAGGCTGGCATCGTTAAATAGATTTATATCAAGATCCGCAGAAAGGAATCTGCCATTCTTTGAAATACTGAAGTCAGCCGAAGTTTTTCAATGGGGTCCGGCTCAACAAAAGGCTTTCGAAGAGTTAAAACAATACTTGATAGACTTGACAACTCTAACTCCACCTTCATTAGGGACTCCGTTACTCCTATATGTGACAGCCTCCCATTCTGCAGTCAGTGCGGCTCTGGTCTAGGAGATGCAAGATGGTCAAGTAAAAAGACAAGCACCAGTATACTTCGTCTCCGAAGTACTCAGTTTATCAAAGCAAAATTACACAGAATTAGAGAAGGTGTTGTATGCTATGCTAATGGCCTCCAGAAAGCTTCGGCATTACTTTCAAGCCTATCATATAATTGTACCTTCATCACAACCTCTAAAGGATATAATGAGAAACAGAGAAGCTACAGGAAGAATTGGAAAATGGGCTGCGGAACTCAATGAATTCACTATTGCTTATGTACATAGATCCTCAATTCAGTCTCAGGCATTAGCAGGTTTCATTGCTGATTGGACGCCAGGGGCTCAGGGAGAAGAAGCAATAAAAGACACCAAAGCCTGGACAGTATTCTGTGACGGTTCTTGGGGAACCTTCGGCGCAGGAGCGGCTGCTGTTTTAGTAGCACCCTCGAAAGTTAGGACATGTTACGTAGCAAGGCTGGACTTTAGTTGTACAAATAACATTGCTAAATACGAAGCCCTTCTGTTAGGGCTTCGGAAGCTAAAAGCAATGGGAATAAGAAGGGCACTCCTTAAAACTGATTCTCAAGTTATTTCTGGCCATATAGACAAGAGCAGCAAGGCAAGGGATCCGAAGCTTGAAAAATACTTGAATACAGTCCGAAGACTGGAGGCTTCTTTTGAAGGATTTTCTGTAAAAAAAATATTCCAAAAGGGGAAAATGAGCATGCAGATCTGCTAGCTAAATCAGCGGCACAGGGGCTCCCTCTACCTTCGGAAGTATTCTTTGAGACAATAAAAGAACCTTCGGTTCAACTTATGGAGAGAGTAGTACTTGCAATATCACCTGTACATAGTGAAGATTGGAGGACTAAAATTATAACTTTCCTCCAAGGTAACTGTCTTTCGGATGACAAAGTTTATAATAAAAGAATGGAAGCAAGGACAAGACCATATGTGATAATAGAAGGGGATTTATACAAACATGGAGTCTGCTCTCCACTACTCAAGTGTTTATCCAGAACCGAAGGTCAAGAGCTGATGAAGGAGATACATGCAGGTTTATGTGGATCTCATATTGGGTCTAGGCCTTTGCTGGGGAAGGTTTTCAGACAAGGATTTTATTGGCCGAAGGCAGCTTCGGATGCAGCAAATCTGGTTCAAAAATGTGAAAATTGTCAAAGATATGCAAGAGACCAGAAGCAACCTTAATCTCTAACCCAGTTAATACAGCCAACCTAGCCACTGCAAAGGTGGGGTCTGGATTTGTTAGGTTCGCTTCCACCTGCACAAGGAAATTTGAAATATGTCGTTGTAGCAGTGGAATATTTCTCTAAGTGGATCGAAGCAAAACCTTTAGCCACAATAACTTCGGCCACAGTACATAAGTTCTTTTGGCAAAACATTGTCTGCCGCTTTGGCGTGCCGAAGGCAATAACTGTGGACAAAGGAACACAATTTGATGTCAAAACATTCAAAGATTTCTGTGACCGAATTGGTA
The DNA here is from genome assembly GCF_902167145.1 of Zea mays. Taxonomy (NCBI): domain Eukaryota; kingdom Viridiplantae; phylum Streptophyta; class Magnoliopsida; order Poales; family Poaceae; genus Zea; species Zea mays. The sequence goes on along the minus strand of NC_050096.1, from coordinate 246,794,602 downwards.
CAAAAATCTATTTTGCATCAGTAAGGCATCCAGAATCAAATGGGCTAGTAGAAAGAGCAAATGGCATTATAATGACAGGAATAATGAAGTTAATCTTCAATCAGTCTAGAGGAAAATGGCCAGATGAGTTAATTAAAGTGGTGTGGAGCCACAACGCAACTGTGTCAAGGTCAACAGGATTTACACCCTTCAAACTCCTGTTTGGTGACGAAGCAATAACACCAGAAGAAGCAAAAATAGGATCAATAAGAACAACAGCTTCGACGGAAGACGAAGCTAATTATCAAACAACAAAAGATACTATAGAAGGGACCAGACTTCAGGCTATAGAACACATCAATAAATATCAGGTCGAAATAATAAGGTGGCGTGATACGAAAGTTCGTTTGAAAAACATCAAGCCATGGCATCTGGTGCTTCGGAGAGTGGCCAACCCAGATACATTGGGCAAGTTACAATTGAAGTGGGAAGGTCCTTTTCTGGTTGTATCTTCGTCAAGACCCAGTTCTTACAGATTGAAGGCTATGGACGGCAACAACAAACCCAGATCTTGGAATGCGGATGAGCTTCGACGGTACTATATGTAATTTGATGTAATCTTTTTCCATTTTTTTCTATGGCACCCTTTTCCTTTCAGGAGGGGAGAAAGGTTTTTAATCGGGCCATAGCTTGTACTTTTTTCATTCTTATTTAGCCCTACATAATACAAGGGCCAAAATCCCCCAAAAATGTAATATGTAAAATCAGAGCTTGCACCATCGAGTGCAAAAAGAAAAAAACAGGGAGAAGCTCAAAAGACGTCCCCAAGGGGATGCAGAGCATGACGAAGCTACAAAAAGTTGTTCCTAAGGGAGCACAGAGTAAGTTTTCTGCTCAAAAGTCGTTCCTAAGGGAATGTAGGGCAAAATACCACCGAAATAGAAGGTGAAGAAGCTCAAAAGTCGTTCCTAAGGGGATGCAGAGCTTAAATGCCACCAAAATATAAGGTGAAGAAGCTCCAAAGTTGTTCCTAAGGGGATGTAGAGCTTAAAGACTCAAAAAACGTTCCTAAGTGGATGCAGAGTCTGGGTGCGGCTTCGTGTGTGTTTGGGACATTCATTTTCACATTACATTACATCATTCATTGCATTCATACAGACATTCATTTAGACATTCGTAGAATCATCATCATCATAACATGAAGCATGAACAGAAACACTCCATCTTCGATGACAGTGCTTCGATGAACACGAAGAAACATCGTTTTAAACATACACATTTTTTGCAAGGACATGCTTCGTTGTGTACAAAAAGAAGGGAAGGTGTTTTTCGCCTACGGCTTAAAAAGATAAAAGTTTCGTCCACAGCAAAGCAACTTATACATGGATGGAAAGGTAAAAATATATTACAAGGTATGGATAAGTGTACAAAGTACTGTTCAATTCTCGATCACAATTTTTTTTACAAAGATAATACAAATGCTTCTAAGCTCTATACAGGCAGGCTTAAAGAGTAGCTTTAGCAGCCTTCGGAATGTGTTTCGGATTATCAATCTTCGGCACCACCATCCTGCAAACAAACAAGCGGTATAAGGTAAAAAGTAATTACAAGAGCTAAGGCAAGTAACAGGTATAAGTTTCATACCGGCTTAAGCAAGCTTCAGGCTTTGTCACCAGCCAGCTCTCGCCCACCCTTAGCCCAAATTTGAGTTATAAATCTGTTTCCAATGCTTCGGGCTTCGCTGGGGATATCAACCAAGTCTGTCGGAGACAGACTGAAGGTTGGTTTATTTACTATTTTTTTGTGTGTATAACCAACCTTCATAAATGCTATAGCTGTGCCGCGAGAAGCTAGCAAGGCACAAAAGTCACCATGCCTGGCTATCACTTCATCAAGCGCCTTAACTTCGTTTTCAATATGTTCGAAGGTGTTTGGTATGTCTTCAGCCGAAGGGGTAAACTCTTCGGAGCTGGCTCCAACCGAGCTGAAGACCCTTTTCAATCGTTGTACACAGCGGTTGCCAAAGTTCTAACATATGTTCCGAAGCTCTTTCAAAGATTGCTGCAGCTTCGTATTTTTGTCAACTTCGGCTTTGTATTTTGTTTGCAAATCTTTTTTCTCTTGTTCGAAGGATTTTTGGATAAGTTCCTCGCTTAATTAAGCATTCTCTGCTTGAATTACTGCAAGTGAACCCTCCATTGCCTGAAGTAGGAAGTCTTTCTTTTCTAGAGAAGCTTCGTAGTCTTTAATCTTGTTTTCCAAGCCCTCGATTATGATTTTGTTTTTCTTGTCTTCGAGGTCTTGTTGCATCCTCAGTGCCTTACTCAGCAGCATACTCTGTAGAAATAAGCCTTCATCAAAAAACTTTGCTTCATCACAAAATTAAAAGAAACTTAGCGAAAGGAATCTTACCTTGAAATTGGAGTAGAACAAACTACTGACGATATGTTGTCGTCGGTAGCCGCTGATGTCAGCTTCAAGCTTCGGAAATCCGACACTCTTCGAAAGAGTGTCGATTATCTTTGCCCCGGCGTGGTCTTGAATACATCCTAGGGCCCCTTCATCGATTCCACCAAAGAGCATGGCTCCTGGCTAGTAGCCACAGGATATACCATATTCTTATAGCTCCTTTTCAGCCTTGAATAATTCTTGACCGACCAGGTTCCGAAGGTCGAAGTCCATTTCCTCCGAAGCAGTGTCGGCAATCTTTTTTCCTTTGCCAGGCACTATGGCCATGGCCTTCTCTGCAGCCGCAACTGTTTCTTCCGCAGCCATATTCAATAGCATTTTATCAATTCTAGACAATGTGCTCTCAAGGTTGGTAGCTTCGGTGGCAGCTGCAGCTTCAGCAGAGGTTTTAGCTTCGGCAACGGCCTTGGTGCTTGCAACAGGTGTTATTTTGGATGTCGAGGTCGAAGGTGGTGTCCGTTCAATGGCTTGCATAACAGTAACGATCCTTCGTTTTTTCTGTACATCCGCCTTCTTCTTTGTGTCCGAAGGCTCGTCCTTCTTCTGTAAAAGTTTCATCAGTTCTGGCCCCAGAGGACTTAGCAGCTTGGCAGGTAAAGATTCAGTCATTACCTTTAAAATTTCTATTATTTCGGCAGCAGGAGGCGTCGAAGGTGTCTTCTCTGCTGCCTTGGTTATCTTCGGCTCTGGGCTTTCAACCTTCCTCTTCTTCGCAGCAGCAGCTTTCGGCTCAGGAGTGGTTTTTCTTTTCTTTGAAGCCTTCTCATCCTCTTTCACCATTCTAGCAGCTTGCCTGCTCAGAATACTGATAACTCTCTTTCTTTTTACACCTTCGGCACCCTTATCAAGTCTTTCATAATCTGGGTATTCAATTTCAGGGCATCCATCACCCGGTTTAACCTTCGTTTTGGCCGGGTGCCGAAGGCTGCTGTCATCAATTGATCTTCTTTCTTTGTATAATTCCCAAGTATTTCATTACACATTGTTTCGATCATGTCCAGCCATTCTTGGCAAGTTTATTTAAACTGTTTTTCAAACTTGAAACGATAAGCTAGTCGAACAAGTTCATGCTTCTTCTTTGTTTCTTTCATCTTTGGCATTCCCCAGCCGCTTGATGTTGGATATGTCCGGTTAGCCAGATATTCTTGCACCAGGTCCCTGGTACTGATTTGCTCAGCTACCACTCTGAACTCCACTTAAGCCAGCTGACACGGTGACCCCAGCTGCATGTTGCATAGAGGCCTGGTCATTTCGAAGTTCAAAGACAGCGGACTCATGACCATCGTCATCAGTTTCCCTCTCTTTTTCTCATCGGCTTTCATGTAAAACCGTTCATTTTTCCAGCCAGTCGGCCACTTTGTACGGTAGCTAAGGACTGGCGCCTTCGTATCCTTGCGATACACAAAATCATAACATCCAAAATTTTCGTGAAGACCATCTGCTCTGGCCTTCGTCTAGTAGTGCAGCTCGTGCACTCGGCAGAAGGCTTCAGCATCTGTGCTCATCCCTTGGCTTTGGAGGGCCTAGATGAAGACGTTGAGCCTAACGATAGCGTTAGGAGTCAGCTGATGAAGATATATTTCAAAATTCTTTAGCACTTCCCTATCATCTCGTTCAGAGGAAATCACAGTCCTGCTCCGAATAAGGTCTTAAAAACCACTACTTCATCATTCTTCGGCGCCGGGGTAGTTTCTTCTCCAGCAAATTGGACAAGTTTGCTTTCAGCTTCCCCAAAATAACCCAGTTTCATCATCATGGGCATGTCGTCTTTGGACATAGTAGATTTCTCAAAATCTAAATGACTGGGCTTTGTTGGGATCAAAATGTTGTAATCCTCGCTTTCATCAACATTTTCTTCAACAACATTTTGTTCAGCTTCGGCATCAGGAACACCTTCGTCAATAGCTCCATCTGTCACAACTAGTCCTGATCGTTCCATGACTTTCTGAAATTGGCGTTGTCTCAGTGATCTCGGTCTCTTCGCCCTCACGAGACACCCTTGCAGTTGATCGCACTCTAACCATTTGGATGTTTTTAACAATCTGACGAAGCTAACTCATCTGACGAAGCTTACCTTAAATGATGAAGTGCTCGCTTGAGAGCGCAGCGCAGAAAGCTTCGGCTATGGTTAAATTTTTTAACAGCACAATAGTGCAATGGCAATGAATGTTGTGATAACTCCTTGTTGGAACTTGCTCTCGGTCGCAAGGAGGGCCAACAAGGGTGAACAGTGACGTTAACAGGGTTACGCGTTAGATGGCAATAGCTCTGTTAATCTGGCCTCTCACGGGCACTGTGCGGGGGTATTTATAGGTACCTGAGCGCCCAGCGCCTTGTGTTAAGGACGCATGTGCCCTCAGCTACCTAGGTTATCCCCAGAATATTCCCATAAAGCAGGGTTACAGACTGTAATTACAGGGATGCCTTTACAAATTAGGCCCGTAGCACGCAGCGGCCACGCAGGGCCCGTCACAATGGGCCGAATCACACGTGGGCCTCTGAGCCGGACGAGGCCGCACGGTGGTATGACGCCGTCGCAGGCCTTCGTCTGGTGCCGAATAGAGCGAAGGGTGTCCCCGCCCGTTTTGTCTCTGTCAGACCAGCGACATCAGCGAAGGCCTCGAGCGAAGGGTGGCGTCTTTGCCTTCGCCCCAACATTTGCCCTCCGAGGGACTAGTTCGACAAAGTCACCTGGTGCCGAAGACGTCGCTAGATGGCGGAGACGCTGCCCTCGCTCGAAGTGGTTCCGCGGGGGTTTTTGACATGACCGTTGATTGACAGCGTACTGTTGGATTGCGGGTTTCCCGAAGCGCCGCGCCCTGTTGGTTTGCGGGTTTCCCGAAGAGCCGCGCCCTGCCTATAAAAGGGGCGGGGGTCGGGGCTTTTTGAACTTCACTTTCCGCGCTCCGTGAAAACCCTAGCCGCCTTTTTCACCGTCTTGCTGCTCGTCTGTCCGTCGTGCTCTTGTTCGCCGGAGATCTGGCTCGAGTGAAGCAGACCGCCCGCCGCCGCCGACGGTACGTAGCGATGCCGACCTCCTCTTCTTCCGCTGCCGCTACGCCGCCGCCGACGCCTCGCCGCGGGCCGACGCCTCGTCTGAGGAGACGCTGAGTAGTTTGATGGCGGAGGAGTTGCGCGCCGACGATTCTGTGGATTTTGGCGTGTCGAGGATATCATCGGTCCGCGTGCAAGATATGCAGCGGCTGGGTTACTTCGGTGGCGGAGTTGCTCGTGTCCCGGGGACGGAGGAAGTCCCCGAGCCGGAGGGAGAGTTGGTTGTGTTCGAGGCATTCTTCGCCGCCGGTCTCCGCCTGCCTGCGCACCGATTTGTTGGCGAAGTCCTGCACAGGTTTAACGTTCAGATACATCAGCTGACACCGAACGCCGTGGTGGCTCTGTCGAAATATGTCTGGGCGACGACTTCGTACGGCGGACAGCCATCGGTCGAAGTCTTTGCGAAGTATTATTGCTTGCACTGGCAGAAGAGGATGATTGGAGATGAAGTTGCTCAGTTTGGGTCCTGCACGTTTACGCCGAAGACCGGCAAGACCACGATGCAGGTAGTCGAGTTGGTTCCTTGCGCCCGCAACAAGTGGGGCAACTGGAATGAGTTTTGGTTTTACGTTGCTGAGGGCACCGTCGAAGACCATGAGGGACTCCCCGTGTCCGAGATGTGTTCTCATTTTTACTCAACGTACCCACCCTTTGAGGTGGCGGAGGAGGATGCGGACGAGGGGGCCCTTCGGTGCGCCGCCGGCCTGAGCAGTGGGCGCGATTTGGTTGAAGAATTTGTGGCGTACGGGGTGTGGCCCTTGGCGCATGGCTGGGCGCTGGGCGAAGTGTGCCCTCGCCAGATGCCTTTCCGTGGTGGGAGGGTGGTGCGAAGTCCCGCCTTCGCGCTGAATCTGCAAAGCCGCGATCCGGCCTCCTTTGTGCGTGAGGCGGAGGATGGGGCAGTGCGGCTCGTTGGTCGTTACGTGCCGAGGACAGAAGGCCAGCGCAGCTGGGATATCCGCGGGTCGAATGACCGTTTGAATAGGGTTTTTGAGTTGAATCAGTTGCCGTATGACGGCTATCCTGGTCAAGACGATGTGGACCGCCGTGGGAAGAAGCCGGTGGTGGAGACTAGAGACGACCCTGCACCGGCGGCCGCCACATCCTCTAAAAAGAGGAAATTAGGTACTGCTATGGGAGGACTTGGGGTTTCCGATGGTTTTGCTAGAGAGTTGATGAGGACATGTGCGGCCCCGGGGGGAAGGATGTCTTCGCCCGAGCTCCGGGAGTCTTCGGCTCGGATGCTGAGGGTTACCGGGGGTTGTTGGCCTAGGAATGTTCCTATCCCCCGCGCGGCCGGCGAAGACTTTTTTACATCTCGCATGGTTCGTGAATGGAGAGTTTTTCCTTACGGGCGGAATATTGCTGCTGTTGTGTCGGCAGTGATGGACAAGGATCGCCAGGGAGCTGCACAAAAGCGCCAGGCGGTTGTCAGGCTTCATGAAGCCAGGCCGAAGAGGCAGCGGGGGGCTGCGAAGGCTGCGGCCCCCGGTGGAGGCAAGCCGCCGCTGGCGGCGAAGTCGGGCGTCCCTGCATCTGGCAAGGCGCCGGAGGCAGGGGCCGGCGCCGGAGGCTCCAAATCGACGAGGGCTGTGCCGCCGTCCAGCAGAATGCCGGAGGTCGCGAAGGTGGCCCGAGAGTTGCCGTTGGCCGGCAAGCGCGTCGCCGACTTCACCACCGATATTAGTGTGGACGACTATCTTGGTGGTAAGCCGTTGGCTCGTGTTTTTTTTAATCCGTTGATACGTCACAGGGTCGGACGAAGGCCAACTTGCTATAGTTGCGCCTGCCGCGGCGACCACGGCGGCTGCCGTAGTGCCGAAGGCGAAGGGCGGGGCTCTTAGCGCCGGAGGCGAGATGTCGGCACTCGCGGCAGTCAGGGATGAGGCGGGCGCTGCGTCCCGCCGGCTGAAGGAGGTGACGGAGGCACTAAGTCAGGTCTGTTGAGCTAGACTTCGGTGTTTTTTGGCGGCTTTGCTGGGGCCGCGGTCTTACGTGTGCTCTGCAGGTGGCTGACTTCGCCAACCGCACAGCGTCGGGGGCCCTCACGGCAGTTGTATCTGCCGAAGTCGAGAGACTTCGGATGCAACATGCTGACGCCGTCCGTGAAAAATCGGCCGCCGACAGCAAGTGCCGCAAGTTGGAGGGGGAGAAGGCTGACCTCCGGCGCCAATTGGCGGGGGAGAGGAGGGAGACCAACGAGGCCCTCGCCAAGGCGCAGGCTGCGCAGGCGGAGGCCAATCTGGCACGGGCGGAGGGCAATCTTGCCAGGGAGCGCGCCGAGCAGCTGCAGGAGCGGCTCATCGCCCTGGAGAGCCGCGTGGAGAGGGCCGAGGCCGTGACGCGCGCGGAGGCCGAGCGGACGCGCAAACAGCTTATGGATTCGTACCATGAGCTGGGCGCGCGGACCGGTGACTTCGAAGTGGCGGAGCGAGAGCCCGGACTTCGCTGCCTGGAGTGGGTACAGGAGGAGTTGCAGGCACTCCCCACTATCGTGGAGGGGTTTATGTCGTATGCCTCCCTGGTCACCTGCGAGGGGGCGATGAACGCGCTCTCTCGCGAAGGGTGCCGGCACTTCGAGGTCTTTGACCAAGCTGACGAAGACTTTGAGCGAGATATTTACAAGGTTGAGGACCCCATAGTGAAGGAATCCGCCGGAGCCATCTACGACCGCATGTGGGGTCCGCACGGTCGCGAGGTGGTTAGGGAGCGGGCCGAGACGGCGAGGGCTCAGGTAACGTTTGGCGTTTGTTTGGAGTTTGCTAGATGTGGGCTATATGTGGTTTTGCTGAATTTGTGTGTTGTGTCTTAGGCGGCGCGTGGCGAGAGGGTGGATGACTTCGGGGCGTTGAACAGCGCGCTGCCTGACCCGGAGCCGACCCCGGCGAAGGCCGTGCCTGGGGCCGCCCCGGAGGCTGCGGAAGGCGCACCGGATGCCGCCGCATCCGCTGCGACCGGCGGCGACCTGCCCCTAGAGACCGCCGAAGGCGCGCCTGATGCCCCCGTAGCCGCTGCGCCGAGCGCTGAAGATCCTGCGACGGTGGCGGCGGAGGCGACAGCGGAGGCAACGGCGGAGGCTCCCGCAACGGCAGGGTCTTCGCAGGTGGCGTAGTGGGTGTAGATAGTTAGGGAATTTTGGATATGTTGCTGAATTTTGGTTGCTGCGCAGGTTCAAGATTTTGGGCCTGCGTACGCAACCGCCACTACTAAATTTTTGGCGGCTTCGACCGTGGATGGTGGTAATAAATGTGATGGGTCTGCATCTGAGTTTTCCGATTTTGCTGACTCTAGGAGCTCGGTTGAGTGGACTGAGGAGTCGTCGGAGGAGGACTTGGACTACTTTGCGGTCTTGGATGCGGCTGCGGCGGAGGCTTCACCGCACGCCGCAAACACAGAAGATGTGCCTGGTCCTAGCACCGGGCGCCGGCGGCGAAGGGCGGTTGCGAAGTGTAGAGTGAGTGGGGCGGAGGGAGGTCGGCTTCGTGTGAGTAGGGCTGGCCGGCAGGAACTGTTGTCTTTGCCGGCCGCCTTGAGTACAGGTGAAGGGGAGTTGCGAAGTCTTTTTGCGGGTGAGGAGCTTAGGATAATGTTATTTAATTATAGGGAGATGGGAATTATTCCTAAGGTTGAGCCGATGTAGAGTGTGGTGCCCTCGCTTGTATATGTGTAAAGGCTTGTATGGTGAGGTTGTGTGCCCCCGCACACCTGGCTATGCCTGCGAAGGCGTTGTGTACTTGGTCTGGTGTGTTCTGTTATGCTGTGCTGGTGCGCATATAGTCGGTTTTGGCGCGGACGGTTTGGTGTTGTCGTTTGTGCTTTTGTTGTGCTAGTCCGGCTGCACCCTTAGGCGGCTTCTGCACGGATAGTCTATGCGGTAGACTTCGGTTTCTTCGCACTTGTTGTGCTGGTCCGGCTGCACCCTTAGGCGACTTCTGCGCGGATAGTCTTCGCGGTAGACTTCGGGTTTTTTCGCACTTGTTGTGCTGGTCCGGCTGCACCCTTAGGCGACTTCTGCGCGGATAGTCTTCGCGGTAGACTTCGGTTTTTTCGCACTTGTTGTGCTAGTCCGGCTGCACCCTTAGGCGGCTTCTGCGCGGATAGTCTTCGCGGTAGACTTCGGTTTTTTTTCGCACTTGTTGTGCTGGTCCGGCTGCACCCTTAGGCGACTTCTGTGCGGATAGTCTTCGCGATAGACTTCGGTTTTTCGCACTTGTTGTGCTAGTCCGGCTGCACCCTTAGGCGACTTCTGCGCGGATTTGTCGCACGCGAGGGTGGCTAGCGTTGAGCCTCGCGGTGACCTCGTATTGGTCGAATGTCGAAGACCGTCGTCGCGGTCTTTTTTCGACGCATGTGTTTGCGGGGGATTTTTCACACATATATTACATGGCTCCGCCTCGTTAAAAACCTCACCCCCCCGGGAGGAAAAGAGTGCGGGCCGGTATAAGATTGTTTTTGCGAATTACAAGGGCGAAATCAGCCCTGATGAGTCAAACAAAAAATTTGCGGAGGTTGTCGATGTTTCAGGAGTGCTTCAGGTCTTCGCCGTTTGGCGTTGTGAGCCTGTAAGCGCTGGGGGAAGCTTTCGTCTTGACTATAAAGGGGCCTTCCCACTTGGGCTCTAGCTTGCCCCTGGACTCTGTCCGAGCTGTTCGGACGAGTACGAGGTCCCCTTCGCTGAATTCCCTCGGGATGACTGCATGGTCGCGCCATGCTTTTGTCTGGGCTTGGTACTTGTTTAGGGCCTGTAGGGCGAAGACTCCGTCTCCGTCAATGAGATCCTTTGAAGTTGGCTCGTCCACGTCGGGGACGGCTGACGGAACTATTCGCGAGGACCCATGTTTTATTTCTTGAGGGGTCATGGCCTCCGATCCGTATAGAAGGCGGAAAGGAGTAAACCCGGTCGCCCTGCACTCAGTCATGTTTAGTGCCCAGACTGCCTCGGGTAACAAATCGGTCCATCTGCCCTTTTTTTCATCGAGGAGCATCTTTTTGACAGCTGTGAAGATTTTCCCATTGGCGCGTTCCACAACTCCGTTGGACTGCGGATGATAGACTGAGGCGAAGGCGAGCTTGGTGCCAATGGAGAAGCAAAAATCCTTGAAGTCTTGGTTGTCAAACTGCTTGCCGTTGTCAACTGTTAGTTCGGACGGTACTCCGAAGCGGCAAACGATGTTTTGCCAAAAGAATTTCTAGGCAGTTTTTGATGTTATTGTGGAAACAGCCCTTGCCTCGATCCATTTGGTGAAGTACTCGACAGCGACAAAGGTGAACTTGAGGTTCCCCTGAGCGGTGGGCAGGGGCCCGACAATGTCCAGGCCCCAGCGCTGGAGAGGCCATGTGTGGGCGATCAGCTTTGTATACTGCGAGGGGCTGCCTGATCGAGGAGAAAACTTCTGGCAGGCTTCGCAGGACCTTGTGACCCGATTTGCGGCGTAGATCATTGCGGGCCAGTAAAAGCCTTGGCGGATCACCTTAGCAGCTAGGGCCCTTGGCCCTGCGTGCGAGCCGCACGTGCCACTGTGGACTTCGCGTAGGATCTAGATGCCTTCGGTTTCGGTGACGCACTTAAGCATTGGCTGACTGATCCCTTTCTTGTAGAGTTGGCCTTCAATCAGTGCGAAGTCTCGGCTTCAATGTCTGAGGCGCTTGGCCTCGCTGATGTCGGTTGGATGATAGTACCTCTGTAAGAACAGGGTTATTGGTGCCCGCCAGTCTTCGGTCATGATAAGGTTGACTATGCGGTGGCCCTCGCTGTCATTAGTTATTTGGAGCCCTTCGGGGCTTCGGACGGCTGGCGTGCCGATGACATGAAAGAATACGTCGGAGGGCAAGGACTCGCCCCTAGCGGCGGCCTTGGCCAATGCGTCGGCCTCTTCATTCTTGGCCCGATCCACATGCTGCAAGGTGAATCCCTTGAATTGTCTCTCGAGGCTTCGGATGGCCGCGAGGTATTGCATAAGCGCGGGGTCCTTTGCTGCATAGTCTTTCTCGACTTGGCCGGCAACTACCTTAGAGTCTGTTTTGATGATGCAGGTGGTGACTCCGAGGGCCCTTAGCTTGCGGAGGCCGAGGATGACTGCTTCGTACTCTTCTATATTATTTGTGCATCTGTCGGATTCCAGAGCGAAGCTGAGGCGTGCTGCATATCTGTGCTTGACCCCGACTGGTGAGGTGATGACTGCAGCGGCGCCCGCCCCCACATGGCACCATGCGCCGTCGCAATGTATCGTCCAAACCTTCTCTACGGACTGGTCTGGCTGTGTTGCTGGCCCAGTCCAGTCGACGACGAAGTCCGCCAGGACTTGCGACTTGATGGCTGTCCTGGGCTCGAAGCTGATGTGGTAGACGGAGGGTTCGGCCGCCCACGGCAGTGCACGTTTCTCTGACCGGGCACGAAGTCCCGCTCTATGTTGCGCGCAGTCTGTTGATTGCCGTAGACCGTAATGATGCCTAACGGACCTGGTATCTTCATACATAAGTACAGTCCGTGAATGGCTGCTTCGAACTTATTGATGGAGCCCCGGCCCATGATGGCATTGTATGGATATACCATATCCACGATATCAAAGGTTACTTGCTCACTTCGGGCATTGGGCACTACACCGAAGGAGAGAGGCAGCTCTATTTTACCAACAGGAAAGGTGCCCTTGCCGCCGAAGCCATACAACGGGTTGTCCGAAGGCTTGAGGAGGCTGTGGCTTATGCCCATGCGATCGAAGGCGTGGAGGAAGATGATGTCCGCCTGACTGCCATTGTCAACTAGGACTTTGTGCAGGTCCCAGCCTGCCACGCTGCAATTGATAACCATGGCGTCGCAGTGGGGGGCGCTGCGTAGGTCGACGTCTCGTGCGTCGAAGGTTAACGGTATGTGGGACCACTTTGTCTGCACGACTGGGCCGGTGACGGCGACGTGGTTGATGCTGCAGTAGTGGTCCCACTTCTGCCGCTTTGTGTCGAAGTCTGTGCTGGACCCCCCAGTTATCATGTGAATGACTCCGCGATATGGCTGATCGACGAAGTCTTCCTGCTTTGGAGCATGGGGGGTGTTTTGATGTTGCTGGTGTGGTGGTGGGGGTGGGGGAGGTACGATTTGTACCTCCTGATGGTGTTGGTAAGCGTGGTGCGGTGGATGCGGGGCGGGGGCGTGGATATATGGTGGAGGGGGTTGCTGGTAAGTGTGTGCGACAACTCTGGGGTTGTCGGCTGGTTGCGCTCGTGCCATCCTGTCTTTGGTGGCTTTCGTTTCTGGGCAGTCTTTGGTTTGGTGGGCGCAGTCTTCGCCGTGGAAGAGGCAGTAGAATCGGCGCGGCGGCTGCGCACGCCCCCGACCCCTACCGCGAGTTCCATTTCCGCGGCCCTGGGGGGGATACTCCTGGCGACGAGGGGCGTCAGCAGCGGGGTGCTGGTTGGCGATGTTATGCACTTGTTGTTGGTTGCGGCCGTCTCGACTGGAGTCCGGCTGTGGAGTCCTTGTCCACGTGCGGCTGGACTGTGGAGCATCTTTTGGCTTCCTTTGAGACTCAACCTTGCGCTGGTGGAGCTCTTCGGATTTGGCGTATTTTTCAAACAGCTGATATAATTCCTAGAGGTTCCTGGGCGGATCTCTGATGCAGTGGCTGTAAAGAACGCCGGCGCGAAGGCCACTGATAGCGTAGTGGATAGCGATCTGGTCATCGACTGAGGGCAGTTGTGACTTGAGTGCTAAAAATTTGCGGTAATACTCCCGCAGAGTCTCCTTTTCCAGCTGCTTGCAGAGCGAGAGTTCGGCCAAGGCGTCGGTGTCTGGGCAGTACCCTTGGAAGTTGAGCAGGAACTTGTCCCGGAGGCTTCTCCAGGAATCAATGGACAGCGGAGGCAACCTGGTGAACCAGGTGAGAGCTGGGCCTTCTAGGGCGATGATGAAAGACTTCGCCATTGTGGCGTCGTCCCCTCCGGAAGATGCAACGGCGACCTGATAGCTCATTATGTACTGTGCCGGGTCGGTGCTGCCGTTGTACTTGGGATAGGTCCCTGCCCGGAAGTTAGCTGGCCAAGGCGTCACTTGCAGGTGTGGCGCCAGGGGACTTCGCTCATCGAGATAGTTGACCCCTTGGAATGGCGCGGCGTGCGGGAAGGTGTGGTCGCGCTGGGGAAACGCAGGTCTTCCGGTTGTGCACGGTGTTGCAGGGGTGGCTCATGCTGCAGGCCGAGATGGCCTTCGCGCGTGTCTTCCAGTTGTGCGCGCTGCTGGAGTGGTGGCCCGTGCTGCAGGCCAAGATGGCCTTCGCGCTGCATCAGCGTGATCTCCCGCTCGAGGTCTTGGGCCTTCTGCTCTTCGTCGCGTATCATTTGCCGCACTTTGGCTAGTGCGGACACGCGCTGGCGCTTGGCCTCCAGTATCTCTTTCTGCCTCTGGAGATTGCGGTTCTTGAGGCGCAGGGCGCGCAGCTGTAGCTGTTCTTCCGCTGAGACGCCGAGGACTTCACCATCCTCGGTGAGGTCCGCGCCCTCCAGTGGGGCGAAGCCTGGGGGTGGCTGCGATTGTCCTTCAGGGCCGCAGGTGCGGAGAGTGTCGTCTTCGCAGGTGCGGGGAACGTTGTCTTCAGTGGCCTCTTGGTGGGTGGATTGGGTGAGGGCGAGGGCCTTGCCCTTTCTTGCGGCAAGCAGTGCTGCCTTCGCAGCCTCGTCAGCCTTCGAGTTAGCTCTCTTGGGTGCCATCGCGGGTGGTTTTCTCGTAGCACGAACGGTGGGCGCCAAATGTTGGAACTTGCTCTCGGTCGCAAGGAGGGCCAACAAGGGTGAACAGTGACGTTAACAGGGTTACGCGCTAGATGGCAATAGCTCTGTTAATCTGGCCTCTCACGGGCACTGTGCGGGGGTATTTATAGGTACATGAGCGTCCAGCGCCTTGTGTTAAGGACGCATGTGCCCTCAGCTACCTAGGTTATCCCCAGAATATTCCCATAAAGCAGGGTTACAGACTGTAATTACAGGGATGCCTTTACAAATTAGGCTCGTAGCACGCGGCGGCCACGCAGGGCCCGTCACAATGGGCCGGATCACACGTGGGCCTCTGAGCCGGACGAGGCCGCACGGTGGGATGACGCCGTCGCAGGCCTTCGTCTGGTGCCGAATAGAGCGAAGGGTGTCCCCGCCCGTTTTGTCTTTGTCAGACCAGCGACATCAGCGAAGGCCTCGAGCGAAGGGTGGCGTCTTTGCCTTCGCCCCAACACTCCTCACCAACCCGTCTATTTATGTAGTGCTGCAGGTGGGAAGACGAACCGCCAGGTCGCCCGCACTCGCTGAACGGTGGACCACTCAGTGCTCGGAATATTATAGTCGTTTCTCGGCAACGAGCTCAGGGAAGGTGTTTTTCGGACCTTCGGCATTCCGAAGCCTTCAAGTTTTTCGCGGATCGAGCTCGTTACGAAAAACGATCTAGCACCACGAAGGGGCTACTGTTGGGGGCCTTCTTCTCCGCCGAAGGTCCTCTAAGCAAAAACACCTTTGACAAGGCTATATGCAAGCAGGCACAACACGAAGGTATATGCCGGAGCTATAATCAAGGAAGCTTCGATATGATGACGCGTCTGAGACGAAGGGCTGTACCGACTTAAAGAGGAAAATATCGCTTAGTCCCTGATAATTTGTGTCATGATTATAATTCGTTATCAAGGATATAAATGTAATTTTGACCGGGTTGCGTCCCGTGCCTATAAATAGGTGAACAGTACCCTCGTACTGTTCACGTTGACTTGTATTCACTTGCTCGTCACTCTTGGATTCTTACCTTCTGTCAAGCCGAAGGTATAAATATAACTAAATATCGTTAATGTTTGTTCATGATCATATAATGAGAATATAGATGATCTAATGATTTAATATAATTATTCATATTCTTTGTATGTAACATATGTTCCTGCTTTTCATAACATATTGAGATGATGAAGGTATGTCCTTCATAACCTTCGTCTGATGATCATTATATTCTAAGAGAGATAATGCTTCGAAGGACGAAGATCTTTAATCATGAATATCTGTGTTGCCTTGTTCTTAACTCGTAGCATTTGAGAACAAGTGACCAACAGGTATGTAGCAGTGAAGTTTCAACTCTATTCCACTTTTTTCCATAGCAAACTTTAGGTACGTTGTACAAACAATATTTGGGGTGTAGGGTGACCAGTGAACCCACTCCAATGCTGTTGTTTTAAGGGCAATCACTAGTAAGGATGGCATGACTGCAGATTGGTATGTACCTGTCAAGTTCCAACTCTATTCCACTTTTTTTTCATAGCAAACTTTAGGTACGTTGTACAAACAATATTATGTTACATTTGTCAGATAAGTTTGCTTGGCTGCTGCTGTTAATCAATCACGTGCTTTGGAACCTATGGAATAAATAATTGGGTGTTTGGCTTTTCTTTGGTCTAACTGAATATATTCGCATCCCTTTATTTCTTTGGTGATTTGTCTTGCTTCACATGCCACATGTCTCGGTGTTCCACACGCACGAATGCCGAGATGATAATTATCTCGTCCTCTTTAGGGCTTGTTCGGTTAGCTCTCAATCCATGTGGATTGAGTTAGATTGGGTAGGTTTAAATTCCAAACAAATTAAATTTTTTCCAATCTCGTCTAATCTATAGGTAATGGGATTAACCGAACAAGATCTTAGAATTGTTATGACCATTAAGATGGGACGGGCGCGTCCCACGCGCTCGGACACTAGGCCAATCATGAGGAAGAGCAGCAGCGTACCGACCAGACTAACCAGGTGTAAGAGCTTCATCGCCGACCGGGACCAGCAACATCTCAGGATCTCCAAGAGCCCATTCCCCACTGTGCGGCCATCCTCAGCTAAAAAAATGGGTTTGAGGGGCAAGTCGAGTCACACCCTTATTTACAAACCAATCAATGTTGATTTCCAAATTGTGTTTACGCAGGAGAAGAGCTCGATGAGCTGTACAATCTCTAGGGCGATGATGAGAGTGGCCAATGAGGAAGAGCCCTCCTCGCCTCCTTCCGATGATGATGGGAAATGTCAATAGACTCTGACGTGATTTTAACCGCACTAAATATTTTGTCTGTTCTGCTCCATTACATCATTAATATATAGTATCTACATCTAATCCTCATGTGGAATGTATATATACATATCCAAAAAATGGTTGGTTTTGGTAAACTTCTAAAGTAGCATAGGGATCCTACAACAGAAGAGTTAGACAAAGCACTCGAGTGTTGACCA
This sequence comes from Zea mays, assembly GCF_902167145.1. Taxonomy (NCBI): domain Eukaryota; kingdom Viridiplantae; phylum Streptophyta; class Magnoliopsida; order Poales; family Poaceae; genus Zea; species Zea mays. The sequence continues at coordinate 246,777,876 of NC_050096.1, read as the reverse complement.
TCAATGAATTATTATATCACGGGTTATAGATATGTAAGTATGTGTTCATTTCGAATGTATTTATAAATGACACTTCTTTGCAATCCTAATGACTGATATTTTGCAGGTTCTTATGCCATGAAAATTCAACAGATGTCACGCCCTTTTCGTAATCGGTCATGGTAAAAACTATATGACTTTTATCAATTTTACACTGACTCAAGATTGATGTAAGAACATGTCATATAAGAGGTTCGTGGAAGCAATTATCATGGCCTCAAAGAAATATAAGATTACCTACAGCAAGAAACTTTCTTGATGGGCATAGAATATTTTTAAGTGGGAACATACAATTTGGACGAGTGTTCTAATTGACTTAAAAGGGTATTTTCTCTATACCACCTTCTTAATAGTTTAATTTTTTTTCTATGATAACCATTGTAACCGCATCTCACTATTTTGGAGCTAGTTTGAGCAAAACAAGAAATATGAGTTAAAGAAAAAAATTCATGATCCATGACTTAGACTAGATGGAAAGCCACTTGAGATATTTTTCTAAGTCATAGGATCTCTCTCAAGTTTAGCCAAAGCAACTTGGAGAATATTATTCAAAGATCAACGACAAGTCAAAAGCTGAAGTTCTGAAATCACCAAGTGCGGACTGTCTGGCCCCTTCTGGCGGTCCTCGACACCACTATGACTTCAGACAGGAACTATAAATCGTGGACGGTCCGGCTAAATCACAGACTGTCTGGCTATAAAGCGAGGATCGTCCGGCTATAATTCACGAACCGTCTGCACGTGAAGATCTGGTTCAGCCCGAAGGTGACAAGTTGAGCAAAAGGATTTTTAAGAGCTGGCGTGGACCATCCGAGACCAAGGGCAGACCGTCCGCGCGATGTCACCGAGGCAGATAGCCGTTGATCTAGTCATTGATCTGTAAGGTGTATCCGTTGAGATGTCATAACCTACCGTTGAGAGGGTCGCGGACCGTCCGGGCTCAAGACGCGGACCATCCGCCAGTGCGCAGAACAGACAGACAGGGCATTACGGCTATATGGGTGGTTAGAGGCTATAAAAGGAACCCCAACCAACCCATTCTTAATAGATTCATTGATTCATATCATACACAAGAGTTGGGTATTCACTCCTATCTACTAGAGCAACACTTCGATACACCATCAAAGCCTCACAAGTGCCACAAAAGAGAGATCAAGCAAGAAAGAGCTACTCATGTGTGTTTAGCAATACTGCCTTGTGAGAATCATTGAGAGAAAGCGTGTGCTACCTCTTGTGATCATTTGAGCGTGGAATTTAACTCCTATTCATTGTAAAGCTAGCAAGAGCCCCTTATCTTTGTGGTTGGCCTTCAGAGCCTTTGGTCTTTTGTTGACAAAGAAGAAGGAATACTCACCGGTTTTAGTGCCCGTTGGAGAGAGGGAAAGGGTTAAAAAAGACCCGTCTTTTGTGGACTTCTCAACATGGATTAGGTTCTCCGTAAAACTAATCACTCATGTCACTTGTGTTTATTGCTTGTGATTTGTTTGTCTTCTCTCTCTCTAAGTTCTATTGTGAACATTTAAGTTGGCATACACGCATTAACAAGTATTCACAAACGTATAATTAAAATTATGGATTAGATTTGACTGAATTGTTATTTTAATAACTGAAAACTAAACAATTAATCAAGTATTTAACATGAACAATATGACAAAGTGATTTTATTAAAGAGCGTAAATAGCGATTTACGTGAACGACGACGCGTGCGATTACATGTGAAATAGCATGCGCGCTACAGCACGCAAATAACGTGTGGACCGGACGCGCGCTACAGCACACAAATAATGTGCGGACCGGACGCGTGAACGACGTGCGACGACACGCGTGACAACACATGACTTGCGCACAAGTCAGACGTGCTGCGCACAGCACGAATCGCACAGCAGCGAGGGTGCAACGGGGTTGGGCGCAAGGGGTAGACGAAGGGTAGACTGGGGGTAGACGAAGCTCACCTCGCGACAACGGCGACGCCGAGACGAGCTCGCGGCATGGCACAATGACATGTTGCGTGCACAACGCACCGCATGAGCGACGACGAGGCTGCTGCTACGCCATGGGGCCCCGGGATCCACGACCTAGGGCTTGCCAGCCAAGCAGGGCCACAAGCCGCGCCGCAGCGGGCTGGCTGGCTGGCCGCGCCGCCGCACAGGCAGGCCGTCGGCCGCCATGCTGGCTGGGAGAGGGCCACCGAGCCGAGCGAGTTCACGGGCAGAGGCCGGGACGCGAGGCAGACGCGCAGGGGGCGACGAGCAGGCTGCCATGGCCGCTCGGACGCCAGGGGCGAGCTTCGCCGGGGATCGGGCACCGGCCATCCGTCGGAGGCGTTCATGGCGACTGTCGACGGCGGGGCGAGCTCGGCACGGCGGAACTCCAGGCACAGGTTCCTAGTGCAGTGTCTGTGAGGAGAGGGAGAGAGACTATGTAGCGATGAAAACAAGCAGGGACGATTTTGAGTTCTTGGGACTTGTAGCATGCGTCGTGGGGAAGAGGTTAGAGAAAGGAGCATGCTGAACGTGGCTGGCGGCGGCTACTAGCATTGGACGAGCGCACGGGCGCCTAGGCCATGCAGGGAAGCAGCGCACACGTGAGGTGGGCTAGGGGCGCGTGCTGGGTCGAGCGGCGCGCGGCTGGGTGGCTGGGCTGCATGCACGCACGAGAGATGGGATGGGGGCGCGCGCTGGGCCGAGCTGGCCTGGGGGCCACGGGGGAGGGGAACTGTAGGCAGGCCGCGGGGCACGGAGCTGGCCCACGCGAGGCTGTGGAGTCGCGAGTGCACGAGGTGTGCCGGCCACGCGGCCAGATGGGCTGGCGGGGGAAGGCCAGGAGTGCAGGGCGCGCGGGGTGGGTTGGGGTGATGGGTCGGGTCGGCTGAGGCCAAATGAGAGGGGGGCTGGCATGGGTTTTCTTTTTATTTCTTCTTCTTTTCTTTATCCACTCCTTTTCAAACTTGAGCACAACTCACAATTCTCAATGGATGCACAACAAAATCACTCTTCAAACAAAATACTCATGTGCTCCAGCATGATACAACAATCAAAACTCCTTAAGGTTTTTATTTTACTTGGTTTACACATAGATATAAAACAAACTAATTCTTCACTATTTAGAAAAAAGAAAAGAAAAGTAAGGAAGAGAGAGAGAGAGTAACACCTGAATTTGATAGATATTAGGAAAGAAATTTTATGCCCTAAATTCAGGGTGTTACAAATCTAACCCCCTTAACAGAATCTTGCCCCCAAGATTCAAGAAGAGACTAGCAAGAACGACAAGGTTGGTTCATAGATTGTCCACGGCTTTCTTGAGTTGACTTTGACTCTGCAAGCTTAACTTGTGGACCAGTTGCTTTGACCTTCAGATGTTCACGACCGATTGGTCCAATTCTTGAGGATCCCTTGGACCTGTGGGTTAGGACCCACCACGCTTCCGCCACGCCTCTTTGATCTTGTTGGTTGATGTTGATCACATTGTCTTCATTGGGGTTAGCGACTAACCCCCTTAACAGGAGCGTTGATATGCACTTGGTGAAGATGCTGCCAACTCTGATCTTGACTGATTAAGAGGAGTTGGAGGATGCCTACCGGATAGGTGCAAGAGGGAAGGGTATAGATAGAAAAGGTAAGCATAGATGGATTAAAGAGAGAAAAGGGAGAGCATCTAGCTACTTAACTCTATGGCACTCAGCTAGTAAACTGATGACATTGCGGACCAAGGGCCACAACACATCAACACTCATCGCAAAGAAGCAAATCAGTCATCACACAAAGACAAACAGCACAAGCATACAACAACAAACATCTCGTTGATATACGTTCCTTTTAATTAAATGGTGGTCTTTCTTGAAAAGGGAATAACTACTCTCAAAGGTTGCCGAAGGAGGAGGAGAAGGAGAACAAGACGTGTAGGATAGGAGCACGAGCACCATAAAGGATAAAGTTAAGGCAAGGATTGTAATCTACAAGGGAGAAAATGCAACCAAGGGCAAGGTAGGTAAACACCATTCTCAAATCGAGATGGGAAAGATGATAATTCAAAAGGCAGGCATAAGATAAGCATCATGGAAAGATCTGGTGATTACAAAGGTAAAGGAGGTAATAGGCGAAAGCACACCAAAAGATCAAGTTGAGACAAGACTTGCAACGCGACAGAGGAAAAGAGAACGAACAAGAGTGGGGAGGGGTAAGACAAAACACTCTTGAACTAAAATGGGAGACAAGGCTTTGAAATACAGGTACATGATAAGCATCAAGGTAAAGATCGAGGGATGATACGGGTTAAGGTGATAACAGACAAACACACAACAAAGGATGTATTTGAGACAAATCTGGCAAGGTGTCAAAGAAGGGGGAGTAGTCAATGATGAAATAGAGGAGGCATTATCTCCGAACAGGGATGGAAAAGGGAAGGCTTCAAAGGGTAGGATCAAGGTAAGCAGGAAGGCAAGGGCATAGATATCACGAGGGTTTTAAAGGTAATAACGGACAAGGATGTAGGATAGGAGGTAAATAGACATAAGACAAAGGATATAAGTACCATAAAGGATGGAGTTAATACATGACCTGCAAATGGAAAAGGAGAGGGTGCGTCCAAGGGCTAGATAGGTAAATTGTCACTCTCAAATTGAGGTGGAAGAGAGGGGATTTTTAAAGAGTAGGAATAAAGATGAGTATCAAGGCAAGATTGATGGACGACAAGATGAGGGTGATAGCAAATAAAAACACAACAAAGAATGGAATTAAGACAAAACTTGTAAGGCGACAAGGAGTGAAACGAAATCAAGGGAGAGATTGGTAACTCACAGCTCTCAAACTAGGTCGAAAGAAAGGGGAAGCTTCTAAAGGATAAGTTCAAGGTAAGCATTTAAGTAGAAGACATAAATATCGCAAGGGTCAAATGCGATAACGGACAAGGGTATGAGGGAAAAGATGAAGGCATTGAAGAGCCAGCGGTATGAGTATAACAAAGAATGGAGTTACATCCAGGCTTTCACGCGGTAAAGAAGAGAATATTGCCAAGGGTAAGATAAGTAAAACCCCGCTCTCAAATTGGGATAGGAGATTGGAGATCTTAGAGAACGGGCATAGTGTAATCACTAAGGTAAGATCAAGAGATGAGAAAGGTAAAGGTAATACCCAACCGGAGCACGACAAAGGATGGAGTTAAAAACTCGCAAGCGACAAGGAAGAGAATACGACCAAGGGAAAATAGGTAAAATACAACTATAAAATTGAGATGGAAGAGAGAAGGTTTTAAAGGACGGGTATAATATAAGCATCAAAGTAAGATATAGAGGAGACAAGGGTAAAGATGATAATCATGAAAGCATAACCAAGGATAGAGTTAAGGCAAGACTCGCAAAGTGACAAAGTGGAGAAAACAATCAAGGATAAGATAAGTGAGGTTCCGACAGAAGAGTTGAAGTAAAAATTCATTATCGAAGGAAGTTACAAGGAATTTAACGAGATCACCAAGGATGTGCAAAATAAAATGACCGCTGATGGAAGTCAAGGACATGTTAACTGAAATGTCTTAAACAGACATTGGGGGTATGAAGATAAGCATACATGAAAATATAAGAGTATGCAAGACTCCAAGGATACGAGCACACTAAGGCCAAGGGAATAGAAATTGCCGATAGATAATGACTTAACAACGGAATAGGATGGGATCTCAAAAGACAGGAAGGTCATGAAAATATAAATTGGAATGTTTAAATAGGCAACAGAGTTTTTAGAGTTAAGTATTTGAATTAAGGGATAAGGGTATGGAAGAATACAAAAGATGCAACATGTCAATACCAATGGAATAGATATTGTCAAAGGTTAGGGATTTTACGATAGAAAAGGAAAGAATCCCGAAAGACAAGAAAGTTATGGTCAGGGGGCACCTACAAAGATGTCGCGAGCACAAGAGTAAGATCAGATCTAATAGAATGAATAAGTAAAGCATAGAAAATACTACAATAAAATACATTTAGCAAGGTGATATATATACAAAGCATAACGTAGAATTAGTCGAGGTGGCTAATATTTTGAAACAACATCAAGGATGGGGTGAAGTAATAGTTAATAAGTCATTAAAACGACCACTGCTACTCTAGGATAGCGGTCCTACAGTCAGCAAGGCTTTGATACCACTTATGTCACACCCGGTTTTTAGAAGGTAAACTGAATGCGAACCATGTATGCATCAGCATCAGAAATTCACGTACACAACGATTACATAAATGACTCATCATAGCACAATGCTTCGAATAACAATAAAGAATAAGTAACGATATTAAAGACTAGAGTCATTTACATAATATAAATCAAAGTACACAGAATCAAAATGTAGCCAACGTAAACTAACCCACCACAGGCAGCTCACTGGGGGAGGATGCTAGCCTAATCCTCAAACTCGTCGAAGTCCTAGAACTCCTGGAGATCCGCCTCAACACCTTCTTCTTTACCTGAGCATAGATTACACCAAAGGCAACCTGGTGTTTTGTGAAAGCAAGGGTGAGTACACATCAACATACTCAACAAATGCCCCGTTTGGCTGAGGTGGACTAGCTTTATGTGGGGTTAGGGTCAAAGCAGTTGCTTTTAGTTCGTCAGGTATTTATTATTAGTAGAAGCCAAGTTTTAGCAATAACCAACCCGTGAATCATTTCCTCATCGAGGAACATCATTATCATCATCGAACCAAAAAACCACTAATAGAACCATTGAATCTCGAACCAGCTGTATCTCTAATCAAAGAGGATCCCAAGGCCACTCATAACCGTGAGCACGACTGATATATCAGTTTCATAACACTCTGTAGAGGTTGCACACTTTACCCATGAGCTGTGATTCCCTTTTTGCCCGTGGATCGCGACTCCCCATTGATCACTTCAAGATGAACTGGCAGGGTATCACTACATGGCTTTTCCCTAGGGTCCTCACTATGCGGATGTTGGAAATGAGCACTGCATAAAATCCATCTAACGTCCCAAAACCTATAACTCCACCCTCAGGAAAAAGTTGTGGGACGATGCCCGTACCTAGATCCCTGAGCGAGAATATAGGAGCCATAACATATGCGACCACTTCATAGAGACCATCTGACGTACCAAAAGCTATACCTCCGCCCTCAGGAAAAAGTCGTGGGACGATGCCCGTACCTAGATCCCTGAGCGAGAATATAGGAGCCATAACAGATGCCTCCGTCCCTAATGATCAAAACCAGCACCCAACATCAGACTTCCCTAATTACTTGGCCAAGGGCGTCCCATACCACCCTTATGGTTGCACTATTTTCATGGGTGGTCTCTCAACGAATAGGTCCTTACGGAGAGGTACTCAGGAAACAACCTTGAAAAGTATCACAAGTTCATCATCATAATAAAAGATAGCATCATCGTATCATAAATGTTCTTATCATGTTCGTTGATTAAGGTAAAGCAATAGCATGAAGCTAACCATAATAACCCAAAAGGTAATCAAGGACAAGGTAAATACAAAGCTAGTCAATCCTTAGGTTTTAATTATGTAATGCGGGTCAGTGAATTATAAAATAAATAGGACATAATGGGTCAAATGACGCTTGCCAAACAGATGCTCAGGGTCTTCAACTTTGTAGAACTCGAAGAACCTGACCACTTGGTCACCGAAGCTTGACCTTTCATTCCTCGAAGCTTGGGAACATATTACGTCTATTCGCGACACGCAACGGACACAATAGACACAAGCAAATAGACATATACAAGTATAAGAACATTACACCATAAAGAGGAGAACATATTGAAAACATGTACAACAAGAGATAGTGCTCCATACTACGGGTGCGAGAGGAAAAGAAACGTCGAACTCGAAGCTACGGTCGAGAAGATATCGCGTTTACGCCGAACAAGTCTTTATTATAATATTTAGTTCGACATGATTATATTAATAGACCTTTATTAAATGTAAATTAAAACTACTACTTAGTTTTGGTTAATCTTCTATTCTAATAGTTGTCGGGTTAAACAAGTAATTAATTAATTAACAAGAGCGATTATAAGCGACACAGTTTAATTACGCACACGGACAGTGCGCGACGTGCGTGAGCAACGCATGACATGCGACACAGCACGCGCGACAAGCGAAACGACACGAACAACGACATGTTGTGTGCACGACGCACCGCACGAGCGACGACGAGGCTGCTACTACACCATGGGGCCTCGGGATCCGTGACCTAGGGCTCGCCCGGCGAGCACGTCCACAAGCTGCGCTGCCGTGGGCAGGCTGGCTGGCCGTGCCACCACAGGCAGGCCATTGGTCATCGCGCTGGCTGGGTGAGGGCCGTCGAGCCGGTGAGCCACGGGCAGAGGCCGGGACGCGAGGCAGGCACGCAGGGGGCGACGAGCTAGCTGCCATGGCCGCACGGACGCCAGGGGCGAGCTTCGGGAATCGGGCGTCGGCCGGCCGTTGGAGGCGTTCACGGTGACCGTCGACGGCGGGGCAAGCTCGGCGCGGCGGAACTCCGGGCACAAGTTCCTAGTGCAGTGTCCGTGAGGAGAGGGAGAGAGAGACTACGTAGCGATGAAAACAAGCAGGGGCAATTTTGAGTTCTAGGGACCTATAGCATGTGTTGTGGGGAAGAGGTTAGAGAAAAGGAGCATGCTGAACGTGGCTGGTGGCGGTGGCTAATGCTGGACGAGCGCGCAGGCGCCTGGGCCACGTAGGAAAGCAACTCGCACGCGAGGTGGGCTGGGGGCACATGCTGGGCTGAGCCGCGCACGACTGGGCGGCTAGGCTGCATGCGCGCACGAGAGATGGGCTGGGGGCACGCGCTGGGCCGAGCTGGCCTGGGGGCCGTGGGGGAAGGGAATTGTAGGCAGGCCGCGAGGCACGGAGCTGGGCCACGCGAGGCTGTGGAGTCTAAGAGCGCGCGGGGTGGGCCGGCTACGCGGTCGAGCGCGCGGCTGGGCCGGCGGGGGCAGGCCTAGAGTGCAGGGCGCGCGGAGCTGGGCCGTGGAGGCGAGCGTGCGGGGTGGGTTGGGGTGATGGGCCGGGTCGGCTGAGGCCAAATGAGATGGGGGCTGGCGTGTGTTTTCTTTTTTATTTTTCTTCTTTTCTTTATCCACTCCTTTTCAAACTTGAGCACAAATCCCAATTCTCAATGGATGCACAACAAAATCACTCTTCAAACAAAATACTCATGTGCTCTAGCATGATACAACAATCAAAACTCCTTTAGGGTTTTATTTTACTTGGTTTACACATATATATAAAACAAACTAATTCTTCACTATTTAGAAAAAAAAGTAAGGAAGAGAGAGAGTAACACCTGAATTTGATAGATATTAGGAAAGAAATTGTATGCCCCAAATTCAGGGTGTTACAAAAGAGCTATTCGTGTGTGTTTAGCGATAGTGTCTTGTGAGAATAATTGAGAGAAAGTGTGTGCTACCTCTTGTGATCATTTGAGCATGGAGTTTTGACTCCTATTCATTGTAAAGCTAGCAAGAGCCCCTTATCTTTGTAGTTGGCCTTGCGCAGACTTTAGTCTTTTGTTGATAAAGAAGAAGGAACACTCGTCGGTCTTAGTGACCGTTGGAGAATGGGAAAGGATTGAAAAAGACCTGTCCTTTGTAGACTCCTCAATGGGGATTAGGTTCTTGGTGAACCGAACCTCGGTAAAACAAATCACCCGTGTTACTTGTGTTTATTGCTTGTGATTTGTTTGTCTTCTCTCTCTCTAATTTCTCTTACACTATTCTTTGTTGATATTACTTTGTGTTGCTTCAAGTTAAATTCTCATATATAGAAGCAACGCCTTGCAAGAAAGAACTTGTGTTATTCCTCTTCTAATCTAAGCCCTCTTGCTTTATTCTCCATTGATATTTTAGTTGTATTGCTTTGTGTTAATTCCGCATTCTTTGAAAGCAATACTTTTGCAAGCAAAGGACTTAGTTTTATACTCCGATAATTGTTCATCTCATTCTAACCGCTAATCGAGGGATCAAGTTTTGTGTTAAAGTTATAAATTCAAGTTTTGCCTATTCACCCCCCCTCTAGGCGACTATCATCAGGGATCCCTCTTGTTTTGAGGTGTATCTAAAGATGTCATGGCCATTTGCCAACAGTCAATGCTCAATATCCTGAAAGACGCATGAACAATGGTGGAAGTAAGCTTTAGAGTCAGATAAACTATGGCCAGTAGGTTGGCAAGAGTGTTAAATGCTCGTGTGGCAGGGGTCGAGTATAGTATATAGCCGAAAAGCGTATAAGCCATGGAGTCAAGTGACAGTCACTCACCACATAATGGACCATTCACTACAGGAAACTGGTTAAAGAACGTGGGTGAAAAACAGTCGAACTTAATGTAATAAGCCGTCGAACTTACCGTAAGAACGTGGGTTTACCGATGAATATAGCCGACGGCGATTTTTGGACAAACTTAGAGAAGTAAGTTCGACGGCCCCGTCGAACTTAAGGTTAAGAACGTGGGTACCATCAAACTTAAGGTTAAGAACGTGGGTACCGTCGAACTTAACATTAAGAACGTGCGTTTTTAAGTTTGACGGGGGCCGTCGAATTTTTTCCCATAAGTTCGACGACACCCACGTTCTTAACCTTAAGTTCGACGGGGCCGTCGAACTTACTTCTCTAAGTAGCCGTCGAACTTATGTGTCCTGCGGACGTCTACGCAGACTGCACAATAAGTTCGACGGTACCCACGTTCTTAACATTAAGAATGTGGGTACCCACGTTCTTAACCCTGCGTGTCTGCGAGGACTGCACAATAAGTTCGACGGTACCCACGTTCTTAACCTTAAGAACGTGGGTACCCACGTTCTTAACCCTTTTCCGGAAAAAAAATAAAAAATACAAAAATGAAAAATTAGACACACATAATATCACATGCAACACAATATATCACATACAATACAGATTTCAAACACATTGATATATGTTCATATCACAAATTCACACAAGTCCAAATATATAAGTTCACAAATTCACATAAGTCCAAATACATAAGTTCACAAATTCACACAATTTCACATCCATAGTTCACAAGTTCAAACACACAAGTTCAAACATTAGCTCCATCGCTCTCGATCAGGACATCGGATTGTTGTTCGTAGCTCCACCACTAGAATTGAGACATTTGTCCGCAAAGTCAACGTGAGGGGGAGGAGTCACTTGATGAGAGCCGGAATCCTATAAAATAAACCAAAATTCTCATAAATACACAACTGGCATTAAATCACATGTACACAAAGATATAGGAAAGCATGATAAACACAAAATGTGGCTTCCATATTTGTGCATGAACATGAACATGAGAGTGAAAACATACTTCATTTCAAGACGCAGCGCCGTGTTATTTAAAATGATGCATCGTTCAAAGGATCCGCGATGTTAACTATCAAGAAACTACTTTGGAAATTCAGACTTAGACGCTATTCCAAATCTGAAAATTCACAATTTAGCCACCTAACAGTCCAAAGGATGTCACAACAAAACAGCTCTCACAACACTAAATTCCAGATTCACTAAAGCATGTTCAGGTTAGTTTACCTTACAGAATTCAGAATTTAGTGTTGAACTGAGCACCAAACTAACCTGACAGAGAGTTACTCTACCAACACCTCAGCTTAAAACTTCCTAGATCAGCCAGAAAAGATCTCCAAAACAGCTCTCACAACACTAAATTGCAGATTTCAGCATGTTGTAGCTCACGCTGTAATATGTTGTACAATATCCAGACTTGCAAGTATGTCCACTACGAGCTTGATCAAACGCCAGATGTACAAGCAGTAGTGGAGTAGTCCAAAAAAAATCCAATTTGTAGCAAATAAAAGTAGCAAGCAGCATGAATCAGGAACGTACCGCTGGTGATGGAAGTGGCTGTGTTGGCCATGGGGGCGTCCCCAAGGCCCCATTGAATGTGTAGGATATCCCTATGGTGGTGGTGGCCAATATCCCATACCTGGTTGTGGAGGAGGAAGAATCTGTCCTCTAGGGGGCATCGACCACTGTATGTCCATCTGTGGGTTTCCTTGTCCGATCTCAGAACCCTATAACCAAATAAAACGATGCATGATTATAATTGTAAATGAAAGTAAATATACTACAAAACTATACATGTGTTTCATTGGTGTTTGGGGTCTGTCCAGATTGTGACGGATGGGTGAACTGGGGTCCCATTTGAGATCCCATCTGAGCACTATACATCTGCAAATACAATAAGCGTGAGTTTTATTTTAAACTAATGTATATATAGAGTTTATACTAAACAAATGAATTCTGAATCCGATGGAAAACATAAAGTGCATTGGAACGTGTAGGATTAGAGTAGTTGATAGATACAGAAGAAAGACAGAGCTAAAAAGCACTCGCGCCACCATAGTATGTATGTTCATATCACAGAACTTCATTAATCAAGACAAGAACTAACCAAATCTAGTTACCCACACAAAAGAGACTCCAAGCAATCATTTTAATATTTGCTGATTTTTGGACAGCAGGATAGCAACTACTTGTTTAGCTCATAACTCACAAGGTACACATCCAAAAATAGTAAACTAGGACTTTGTAGAAAGCTTATAAAGTTCTCTATAACTTTTGTATTATAATCATAACAAGATTCGACCTTTAGAGCATCTACAACAATGCCTCAAACTAGTGCCTCAAATTGAAATATGGGGCTCTATATAGGAAAAACCACTCCAACAGTGCCTCATTTCATAAAATTTTGTCAAAAAAATATAGGGCACCCTCTCAAGTGCCTCAAATATACTACACCGTAGTGGGCTGCCCTATAATTTAGATTTGGAGCTTTACTGTTGGAGCGGAGTGTTTTGTTGGTGCCCTAAATTCTATAAAATATACTTATTTTTAAATTATAGGGCATTTTTATAGGTCACGTTGTTGGAGATGCTCTTAGAAAGGTCAAACAGTGCTAAACGTAAATTCTGTCCAGATTTGGACAGAATTCGACTACTCACTTCAAAAATCTATAACTGGAGTCTCAGGCATCCAAATCAAGTGATCCTAGTCTTTTTAGAAAGATAATAAAATTATCTACAACTCATTTATAATAATCTCAAGGTGATTCAATGTGTATCAAAGTCAGATAATACAAACAAACATTGCTGTCCAGACTTTTGACAGATTCAAACATCACATTTCAATCTGCCATAACTTGACTTCTGTTGCATAAGCATCCTGTAATAATCATGTCAAGTATTTTAGCTTGCATATAGGTGCATTAGCTGTTGGTTTAGTTTTCTGGTTTTTCTCCATGTATTTAGCCTAGATTCTCGGGTGCCGTTGAAGACTGCTCAATGCACGCCGTGACTGGGATAGTAAAATGTGCAACTCAGACAGACAACAAACAGATGGTTTTATTGTTCATTATGACTCACCTGACAAAAATTACAACAGCAAAAGGAAGTGAAGATAGTGAAGTCTTTCCAAGTGGTCTGAACAAGTTTCTGTATTATCCGAAAGACATCTTCCTTGTTTTTGTATTATCTTCAATGTCTTTCGGATAAAGTTAGAATGATGCAGTATTCTAAACAAGTTTCTGCATTATCCGAAAGACATTGAAGATAGTATTCTGAACAAGTTTCTGCATTATCTACTTCTCTTTGCAGATTAACATGAAAGGTCTTGATGGGATCCAAGGACCAATATATGTTGGGACTGGTTGTGTTTTCAGAAGACATGCTTTGTATGGTTATGATGCCCCAACTACAACAAAACCTCCTAGCAAGACATGTAACTGCTGGCCAAAGTCATGTTGCTTGTGTTGTGGATCAAAAAGAAAATGTTCCAAAGCTAAGAAAAAACAAGAACACCAAAAGAAAGTGAAATGCAGGAATGCGTCCAAGCAAGTGCATGCTCTCGAAGTAGCTGGTGAGTTTGGTCCCATTGCTCTTTTCTTTTCTTTTTTATGTTCTCCAAAGTAATTATGGAGCCCGATCTGCATATCTCAAAATAAATAGGAAGAGAAACTGCACCTCCTGTGCCTCGAGAAAAGTTTGAGAAGAGATTTGGGCAGTCAGATGCATTTTTGGCTTCAACATTGCAAGATAATGGTGAAGGTTGTCGCTTCGACATGCTCAAAAGCCTTGATGATTGCATCCATGTGCTAAGTTGTGGGTACGAGAATAAGACACAATGGGGGAAAGAGGTAACTTTGCCCCATCCTGTCTTTGTTTTTCCTTCTCCCATGTAGTTTCTAGATCAGGCTCTTCAAACTGTGTGTGTGCCCTTGAAATAGAATGAAAACTACAACCTAGCATCCAAGAATACTTTTAGCTAACTCGATGAAAATATCTAGGTTGGTTGGATTTATGGATCTGTCACTGAGGATATCCTCACGGGCTTCAAGATGCACTGCCATGGTTGGCGATCTGTGTACTGCATGCCCAAGAGACCAGCATTCAAGGGATCTGCACCTATCAATCTCACTGATCGTCTCCATCAAGTTCTAAGATGGGCACTTGGCTCTGTGGAGATCTTCCTTAGCAAGCACTGCCAAAATGGTACGGGTATCGATGTGGTCTGAAACCATTGGAGAGGTTGTCATATATCAAATGTGTCATCCATCCATGGACATCAATCCCGCTGCTAATCTACTGCGCCCTGTTAGCGTTTTGCCTGTTATCAGGGAAGTTTATGGTGCCTGAGGTACTTTTACGAAACCCTAGTACCTCTCTAAGCTGCTCTCTCTGCTTGCAGGTTTTCTATGTTCTTTGGTGACCGCTGATTAGTGTAGGTTTTAGTGAAGCGGTGTTTTATGTTTATGAGCAGGAGGGAAATAGAGAATGGAGAAGATGGTAGTGCTGCTGCTGACTGTTGTAGATATTGAGACAGGCACAATAGAGAATAGCTACACATGGTACATTTCTCCGTGTACTAGAACCAACATCAGCAGGTTTTAACTCGCCTAGTCAGGAGAGTGAAACGGGCAATTGGACACACCAATGGAACAACAGACAAAGCTATTGCTAGGGAAGCCTGGGAACTATCTGATTTACCAAAATGAAACCTGGGAACTATCTGATTTACCAAGTAACCATAAGGCAATTGGACACACCAA
Source organism: Zea mays (assembly GCF_902167145.1). Classification (NCBI taxonomy): domain Eukaryota; kingdom Viridiplantae; phylum Streptophyta; class Magnoliopsida; order Poales; family Poaceae; genus Zea; species Zea mays. The sequence goes on along the minus strand of NC_050096.1, from coordinate 246,762,771 downwards.
TGGAACAGCAGACAAAGCTATTGCCAGGGAAGTTTGAAAAAATTCTGGATGCCACCAGATACAGAAGTATTGTGGGCAATTTAAGGTATTTAGTAAGACCAGATCTAGCTTTTTCAGTTGGAATGGTTAGCATGTTTATGGAGACACCAAATGCTGAACACCAATGTTGGGAGATCTCCCAACATGTTTAAGGTATTGTGCTGTCAAGAGCTTTTTCAGTTGGAATGGTTAGCCTTTTCTACTGCACATTGCTGCTGCTACAGCTGCTTGTCAGGGGGTGTGGCTAAGTAGACTGTTGGGAGATCTAACAAGCACCAAGGCAAAGAAGTTCAAACTTCTTATAGATAACAGGTCTGCACAAGAGCTAAGCAAAAAGGGTGCTCCAAAATTTATTGGAAATCTTAAGAAAAGTACTATAATTCTCCTATAATTACTAAGAGCGGATTCTAAGTTTAACTTGGGCAAACAAGGTTATTTTCGAAATCAGTACAGAATATGGGCAGATTCTGAGATTAGGCAGATTCTGAGCGGATTACTAAAATTATTACCTGCATCAGCATTCCCTGCATCATCTGAACTTGTTGAGATAGTTGTTGAACTTGTTGTTGTTGTCTTAGTTGCTCATCAAGCTCTGATTCCCTCGAAGTTGAAGTTCGAGATCTACTCCCCACCGAGGAAACAGACCGACGACCAAAGCTATCGCGACTCACAACCCCATCACCGATCCCCAACCTAGAAACATCACAAGTTATGAACCAATAGTTTTTATATATCACAACTTTGATCTTATCATACCTCCCATGTGGTAGCCCACCACCAGCAACATATGCTGCATCCGGATCGAAAGGTGCCTCCCTCCAATCTAGATCATCGTCTCCTGCTTTCCTCCTAACCTCCTCGGCATAACGAGTCTACAAAACAATTTATGTTAATTATACATGAGTCACAAGTTAATTAAGAATAGATAGTTATTATTTACACCTACCAGCTTTTCTGTCGCGCTGTCGTCACATAAAACTTCTGGATGCTCTAGATCTGGACCTCGGTGTCCCTCCATGTAAACGTCAATGAATCGGGGTTCAACGCCATCACGAGCCTCCTGTAGTAAGAGACATAATAAAATATACAAACTTGTCTGAGGGAAAAAGACTAAATGTTACTTAGCTCATCATACCATTCGTTGTGATTTCCCAATAAATCCATCTGCTCCAAATCGATGGAGGCCCGGTTTGCTCTTCCGGTTCAAACGATTTCTATCTGAAATCACTTTGTACTCATCTGAGGCCCAGTACTCGCAGAGCTTGACCCAAGCTTCAGGATGAGCAGTGAGCCAGTCCACTTCACTTTGTTTGTACTCCTCAGCTGTCAAGTGGATTTCACATGCCTGCTTGTTGGTCATTCTTTGACCCTTCACTTTCTTGAAGTACACGGTAACAACTTTGACCCGTGCATCTGACATTGAACCATTTATAACTTTTCTAGCAGCATTGTGGAATACACGTTTTGCATGTTCTTCATTCGTTGTTTCGTCCAATCTAAATTGTTCCTGCAAAATGAAGAAGCAATTAAATTCATTTATAGACGCCCACGGTAAGTAAATTTAAAAGTCATAATAAACTCACCCAAAACGATGACCACACTGTGTCTTGGTGAGTACGGTCGGGTCCATATGTTTTGAGGCCCCAGTGAGCCCAGTGATACACCCCTATCTCTGCCCCGTTGAATTGTACCACCCCTGGATAGTGAAAATGAGCTATAGATCCCAGCACTGTGTTAACTGGTGTCCGGTGACCTTTGCCACTCCATGCCACCTCCACCTAGCTCCTCTCTCCTGCAGGGTTTATGACCCTACGTTGGTCCAAGGGTTGTGTCGGTGGAACTCTAAGGGACCACCGAAACCTACAAAATTGTAAATTGTGCACTGGTAATAATATCAATCCAACAAAAAATAGAACTCATCGTCAAAATAAAATTACCTGAAGTTTGTTGCCTGTGTCGTTGTAACAACCTCGTCATCGGCCTCTCCATCAGCATCTCCATCGTAGTCCTCCCCTTAGTCATCATCATCACGCATCGGTGAACCTTGGCGTGCCAGCTCGTCCTCCTGCCTAGGTGCATTGTGGTCTGTCACCTCGCACGCTTGCTCAAATGCATTGTGGTCCTGCTCTAGCATAGGTCCACTTGAGCCTATCGCCTCACGCTCCGGCTCAAGTGCATTGTGGCCTACCACCTCGCGCTCTTGCCCAGGTGCACTATGGCCTGCCACCTCGCGCTCTTGCCCAGGTGTATTATGGCTTGCCACTTCGCACCCCTGCTCCTCCATGCAACCAAGGAGCTGCTCTAGTCGTTGCCTTGACGCTGTAGAGCCCTACAAACATAATCAACAATGAGATATATCAAGTACTCGAAAATAAGGTGATAATACTATTACATACGTAGAAGAAAAGAAAATAAAACAAATTAAATACCTGGAACAACATAGAGGATGTATCCCCACCACCTGAACCCCTAGTCGACCGTGACCTCGAGGAGTCACCACGGTCACCGCGCTTCTTCCCTTTGAGCTTGTCCATGACCCTCATCATCTGCACAAATTTCATTACAAGAATTTAATTTTATATACTTTTAGTATTGAAATAGGAATGCATATACAAGAATTTAAATATATATACTTTTCAAAAATCATCGGCATCAGAATCTGCTTCAGCAACGCGCTGCTCAATTATTTTAAGTCTTTGTTGTTTTTCAAGAATTCTCTGTGACCTACGAGTCCTTACCCTAGAAGGACCTAGTTCTTCTGCCATCAAATCTATGGCGAGACTAGCTACTTCATTGAGCCCTAAATCCTCAGATATAGTAAATTCTCTATTTTCTGACTGATCGCCTTCTTCTTGATAAATATTAACAGAATCATCATCTTCGTTATTTGTGTTGTAATAATCATATCGTAACAGATGGACTTCAGGATTAATTTTGTATACAACCCAACAAGACTTCAAGTTTTCGTGAGGATATGTTAGATAGTACACCTGTTGCGCTTGATGTGCAAGCACAACATTGCTATAATCGCTGCCTTTAAACCGTGATTCATGCTTTACCTCCACAATTCCAAATTCATCCTCTCGCGTTTGTTGAGGGTCAAACCATTCACAATCAAATAACACAAACATGAACTCTTTGGCCCCACCAAGAGTGTACTCCGTTATGTCTTGAAGAACACCATAATAGTCATGAGTGCCTCCGTCTGCATTTGTGGCAGTTGCTACTACTCCACTGTTTGTCGTGGCTGCCTGCGGGCGGATTTTTTCTAATTTTGATGTTCGAAAACGGTATCCATTAATATCATAGCGGCTATATTTTCTTGCTTTCAACTGACCATGTGATATCTGTCGCAAATCATCCGAGACTAGAGAGTCAAGTTTCTTACACTACATAGAGCAGAAAAAAGATATAGGTAAATAGCAAGTCGTATGTGCAAACTAAGTACACAAAGGAAAATTATAAAGAGATAATTACATGCTCGTGGAACCATTCAACGAAACATGGACCTCTATTCATCCCTTTCATACGTAGATTATCCAGTTCCTTTGGTGTAGGTTTGTGGCCAGCTAAATATATGGAATCAAACATTTCAAAGTATGGATCAAGTTCCTCCATGTTGGTATACAAGTAGAGCATGGTGAAATTACGCTCTCTTACGTCAACATAATGTGCAGTAGAAGCCCCGACCCCTTTCCCCTTCCAGAGAAAAACACTAAGGTCGGTCGAAGGACCTTCTTCTTCAGTATGATACCGTGTTGACTGAGCATTCACATTGTTAGTGTGTGATAAATACTATTGGGGACTTGTTCTCAAATGCTATGAATTAAGAACAAGGCAACACAAAAATGTTAAGTATTAATGCCCTTCGTCCGCTGAAGCATTATCTCCCCAAGGATTTAATGAGCTTCGGACGAAGGTCATGAGTAAAATATCACGAAGATCTCACCTTCGTGATCAGGCTTGTAAAACAATGAACAATGAAAAATGAAATATAAAGTATAAAACATTTAGGGGAAAAAATGTACCAAAAACAAATAATATTATTCACATATTTTATTATATGAATATAAATATTAAAACATAGTATTTTGGGCACATTTATACCTTCGCCTTGACGGAAAGCAATAATTCAAGCGTAATGTGCCAGTGATTACAGGATTGTGTGAACAGTGTTGGGGTACTGTTCACCTATTTATAGGCACATGGTGCAACCTGCGTAAAATTACATTTATGTCCTTTACAATCGACTACAATAATGACACAAAACATCATGGGTCTTTAAGTCAATCCATCTTTAAGTCGGTTCGGCCCTTCATCTTGAGATCTGTCACCGTGCCGAAGCTCTATAGGTAATAGCTTCGGCGCTTGCTCCTGAGAAGATCTTTCGAAGGTGTTCTCTTTCTTTAGGATCTTCGGCTACAAAGCATACCCCCAACAGTAGCCCCTTCGCGGTGCTAGATCGTTTTTCGTAACGAGCTTGATCCGTGAAAAAGTCTTCTAGGCTTCGGGACGCCGAAGATCCAAAAAACACCTTCCCTGAGCTCGTTGGCGAGAAACGATTAAAATAATCGTCGCGCGCGCGGTGGCCCCAACTTGCAGCAATTACGCGCGCCCCAGCGATTCACCTTCTCGGACCCTGTGGCCCACCGTTCAGCGAGTGCGGGTGACTGTTTGTTCGGTGCGGGAGACCTTGACGATTCACCTTCCCACCCGCGGCACTATATAAACAGACGGGTAGGTGTGAAGTTACCACAGCATTCATTGCTATTGCACTGTTTTGCTGTCAAAATTTTAGTCATAGCCGAAGCTTAATCATCGTGCTCAGACGAAACTTCGCTTTTGATTCTGCTTCGTCACAAGAGGAAGAGCTTCGGGAAAATCAGAAAAGTCAACAACAAAAATTTCAAGAAAGTCATAATCAAATGGCCAGAGTTTGCTCCACTGCTAGGGTTGATCGTGAGGGAGATGAGACCGAAGCTACTGAGACTGTTCTGATTTCCGAAGCAATGAAGCGGTCTGGGCTGGTAACATCGGAGGACGTCCCTGCCGCTGAAGCAGAGCAAGCTGATGTTGAGGAGACCGATTCTGAAGATGATTATAGCAGCGCGGTGCCGAGCAAACCCAGCCATCTGGATTTTGGAAAATCCAGTCTCCGAAGGTGACCTACCTAAGATGTTGAAATTGGGCTATTTTAATGAAGAAAAGAAAGAGCTGGTTCGCTTTGGTGGAGAGGAAACTACTCCGAAGCCAGAAAAAGATGAAATAGTAGTTTTTAAGAGTTTCTTCAAAGCTGGTTTGAGATTCCCTTTGAATAAGATGATTGCTGATGTGCTGAAGAAGTTTGGGATCTACTTTCATCAGCTAACTCCTAACGCTATCGTTAGGCTTAGCGTTTACATTTGGGCTCTCCGAAGCCAAGGGGTGGAACCGTTTGCCGAAGGTTTCTGCCGAGTGCATGAGCTGCATTACCAAACCAAGGCTAGAAGAGATGGGTTGCATGAAAACTTCGGCTGCTACAATTTTGCCTACCGGAAGACTACAAAATTTCATGTGATCAGTTACCGAAGCAAGTGGTCGGCTGGCTGGAAATCAGAATGGTTCTACGTCAAAGTTGACGATGATAGGGAGAAGCTGGTCCAGAGTCTGTTAGAGCTGATCTTCATAGAGACCAGACCTCCGTGTAATATGACACCATAGGGTCCAACCCAAATTGCACTGGCTGAATTCAGGATTACCGCAGAGCACATCGGCACTAGGGACTTAGTGCAGGAATTTTTGTCTTTCAAAGTGTTTCCAACTATGAAAGAGTGGGCCATGCCGAAGCTTGAAGGAAAAAAGGAGGGAGAACTTGTCCGGCTGCCCTACCACTATAAATTCAAGAGACATTTCAAAGTACCCTGCCAAGAATGGCTGGATACAATCGAAGTAATGTGCAACGAAATTCTTGGAAATTATTCTAAAAAAGAAGATCAATTGATGACTGCAGCCTTCGGCACCCGTCCGAAACGAAGGCTAAACCGAGTGATGGATGCTATAAGTTTTGAATATCCTGACTACGAGCGGTTGGACAAGGGTGCCGAAGGCCAAAAAAGAAAAAGAGTAGCTAGTGCTCTAAATAAGGACGATGAAGATCAATCAAAGAAGAAAAAACAAGAGTCTGAGGCAAAAACAGTTGCTTCGAAGAAAAGAAAGGCTTCGACTCTGTTGGGGGCCTTCGGCTTCCGAAGGTCCTCAAAAATATAATTGACTATGTTCTCCAAAAGAAATATGTGAACAGGTACCTTCGAAGTCAAGTTGCGAGTATACAAAAGCATGGTTAAGACGAAGCTCAACTGAGCCGGCAATCACGACGAAGGATAAGACGATCACGAAGCTGTGCGCAGAAGAGCTTCGGAATAACGGCGGAAAGGGAAACCGACTTAAAGATGAAAAACCAGATTAGACCTCGAAGAATTATCATAGAGTTATTGATAAATGTAAAGGGCATTAATGTAATTTTGCATGGGCTGCGACCCGTGCCTATAAATAGGTGAACAGTATTCCCGTACTGTTCACGCGGACTTGGCATTCACTTTTGCGTCACGCCTGTATTTCCTTTCCTTCAAGCCGAAGGTACATTTGTAATTTATCTTTATCTACACAAGTAATACAAATAGAAATATATTAATAATAATGTTTACAGAAATTATGTTACTTTCTGTATTTTGCTTGAATGTTCTCCATTTTTTATCATGATCATGAAGGTACGTCCTTCATGACCTTCGTCCTGAATTCGTTATATCTGAAGGGAAATAATGATTTGAAGGACGAAGGGCTTTCGATATTGAACATTTTATGTTGCCTTGTTCTTGATTCATAGCATTTGAGAACAAGTCCCCAACATTGGCGCCCACCTCCGGTGAACTCACTTCCATTTTTTGAGTCTTGAACACTTTCGGCAAGCATCACCTTCGTCATGCCGCCAAAAAAAGCTTCAGCGACAGGGGCTGGTACTTTACAGCCGCTGGATCCCAATCAGGACGTTCTTTCTCTTAGAGAGGCCCGAAGCCAGAAGAGGAAGGTTGTTAGTCCAACACCTCTGGAGGATGACTTGGATCAGGAGATCCAAAACCTGGAGATCCTTCAGCAACAGGTGCAGCGCAAGAAGGAGAAGATGGCTCGTCTAGCTGACCTTCAGAGGCAGATAGACGAAGCTTCCGAAGAGGTTCGTCATCTTGTTCAAGATGATCAGAGCCGAAGGCCTCCACGCAGAGAGCTCCATCAGGAAGGCTTCCACAATGAAGACGACTGGTATGAAGATTTCCATCATGGAAACTTTGCTTTCGATGATGCTTCTTCTCTCTCAACAGAATTGCAGGCTACACCATGGCCCCAGTCTTACAAGCCACCCCAGCTCCCCATGTATGACGGTCATACAGACCCGAAGCAATTCTTGATGAGCTATGAAGCAACTATATCTTCTTATGGTGGCAATACTGCAGTCATGGCAAAATCTTTTGTCATGGCCGTCAAGAGCGTTGCTCAGACCTGGTACTCTTCTCTTCGGCCAGGGACAATTACTTCTTGGCAGAAGTTGAAGGATATGCTGATAACTAGCTTCCAAGGGTTTCAGACGAAGCCAGTCACTGCTCAAGCTTTATTTCAGTGTACCCAGGATCACGAAGAATACCTCCAGGCGTACGTCCGAAGGTTTCTACGTCTGAGGGCACAAGCCCCAACAGTGCCCAATGAAATTGTCATTGAGGCCATGATTAAGGGGCTTCGGCCGGGACCTTCAGCGCAGTACTTTGCCAGGAAGCCACCACAAACGTTGGAGAAGCTGCTCCAGAAGATGGATGAATACATTCGAGCTGACAATGACTTCCGCCAAAGAAGGGAGGAAGCATTCAGGTTCTCTGAAATGACCAGGGGCTTCGGAGGAAGATTTCACCCGAGGCACGTTAGGTCAATTCACAACTCTGCTCAAACTGATGATCGAGGGAGTCAGCAGCAAAGGCCACAATACTCTTCATAAGCTTCGGGCCAGCAGCAAAGTTCTTTTCGGCCGCCAGCGCCAAGGGGCAGAGGCGCCAGGGGCTTCGGGGGAAGGTTTGGAGATCAGCCAAGAAAAATTTATTGCCTATTCTGTGGTGAAGACAAGGGCCATACCACCAGGATGTGTCACGTTACCATCCAGAAGCAGAAGGAGATAGCAGAAGCAGCTGTGCAATAAAGTCAGCCGAAGCAGGTCATGCATACTGCTTCGTATCATTCGCCTTATATTCCAGAATATGTAGGCAACCACCCCGCAACTTCTGTTGCTTCGGCAAGCCAACCCCAAGCATCTTGGCAGCACCCTCCACCACCACCACCGACGCAGCGAGGACAACAGCCAGAAGGGAGTCAGAACAATCATCTTCAGAGAGACTTCAGAGAGGAGTCCGAAGCTCGCACAGTCAATAGCACTGTGCCAGAGTCAAAGCACATTTATTGATAAATATCCTACCTCAACAGCAATTTTTTCGTATTTTTACATTCAGTACTACCTTTTTGTTAATAAGGAACAATTATGAGAAGTTTAAGTGTCTTTTATCGTTTTTTAATTTCTTGTAACACTTTCGTCTTTTTTACCATAATAAAAATATGTCCTTTCCATAGGCTTGAGTTGCCGAAGCATACGAATTTATGGTGGCATGAAGGACCTTTGTATTATCAAAAATTTGTTCTAACGGACACAGTGCAAATTCTGCAAAATAGTGAAAAGTCGTTCCTAAGGGAGCGCAGTGTAAGTTTTCTGAACCTACAGCGAAAAATAAATGCTGATTCCGCTGAAAGTAAAAGGCGAAGAAGCTCCTAAGGGAGGCTTACAGCGAAAAATAAACGCTGATTCCGCTGAAAGTAAAAGGCGAAGAAGCTCCTAAGGGAGGCTTACAGCGAAAAATAAACGCTGATTCCACTGAAAGTAAAAGGCGAAGAAGCTCCTAAGGGAGGCTTACAGCGAAAAGTCAGCGCTGATATAAAAAGTATGTGTGCTCTATTGCAGGGACTTATATCTGTGGCACAAATATCATTTTGCATAACATAACATCATCACATCATTTTTGCATAACATAAGCATCATACAGCATATTGCATGTGGAACAAGAAGGGGATACAGTGTTGATCTTCGGAGAATATTTTGGAAAAGAGAAAATCGTGCTAAGGCACAAGACGAATCGAGACGAAGAGTAGCCTCATTAGAGAGGCAACACAAAACTTTTTTATAGCTTTGGAGAATATTTCACGAAGCTTGGATGTTCTTCATCAGAGAAGTAAACAAATTCTTGTGATACAGAAAAGATTTTCTTCACGAAGCATGAAAAGAAGGGAAGGTATTTTTTTCGCCGAAGGCTCAAAAAATGGTATGTATGCAAAATTTCATGCATCGTAAAGAATATATTACATTCAAAGTTACAATATATTACACATTTTACTTTTCAAATGTTTCTACAATAGCATTCAATCCTCCTTAAGCACTATTTCTGCAGCTTCATTCAATAGTTGGTCGACAACCTTGTCCATAATGGCTTCGGCCATTTTTCTAATTTCATCGTCCCCCTTCGGGTGGGGGCCCGGAGATGCTTCAGCAGGTTCTGAGGGAAGAAAATATACGGCTATATTACTATTACAAACTGCGAACAAAGTCTGGAATTAAAAATTACAGCATAATAAAAACCACTAACTAGTACCTATCTGCCCTTCAGGCTCTATACTTTTCTCGGCAGCTTCTGCTACTTTTCTAGCATCGTGGATACCTTTTTCACTCTTTTGAATAATTTCTTGCGCCATTTCTCGGCCGTCGTTGTCCCAGATATCGGTGAAGAATTTCCCGCCGACCATGCTCGCTTCGGGTGAGGGGTCTTTAATGTCTTCAGAGGACAAGGTAGCTTCGGTCTGCGCTAAGGATTTTACATGCTCGCAACCTTTCCTTTCCAAAACAGTAGCAATCCCTCTAGCACCCGAAAAAGCGTAGATGTCACCGCGGCTATTCAGGATTTCCTCGAAGGCTTCTGCTTCGTGACTAATCCATTCCATTGGACCTTCAGGATTGCCTCTTGAGAAGTTCTCTTCACTAGAGAATGCGCCAACGTTGGCGAAGCTAGATTTTATCTTCTTAACGCACTCTATGGATTTAACATAGCATTTTCTCTGGGATGCACGAAGCTCTTTAACACTTATCTCTAAATGATTGGCCAATTGATCACTAAGCTCTCGTTTTGTCTCTTCAAGTATACGTTCTTCTTTGGCTCTAGCTAGCTGTTTCTAAAGACCTTTAATTTCGCGTTTTTGGGCTTCGGCCTGGGCCTTTGAGGCAGCTTCGTCCTTTTTTACCTTGTCCACCAATGTAAGCAGAATTTTATCCTTTTCCAGAGCTTCGTTTCTCAGTTTAATAACCTCTGATCGTAGGTTGTTGAAAGCAATTTCATAGCTCTCGTCTTCGGCATTCTTTTGCGCTCTCAACGCGTTGCTTAGTATTAAACCCTATATGTAAAAGAGTTGGTATAAGAATAAAAGAATGATTTTCAAATCATAAAATTTCCAAATGCGCAGTTCTCATACCTTCAGGCTATTGTACGCAAGACTATCTGCAAGATCGTCCTTCGTCATAGCGCATAATCCAGCTTCAAGCTTCGGAAATCCCATACTTCTAGCCATCTCCCGACAGACGGATAATTCTTTGTTGTCTGGGAGGCAGTATAGGAAATCTTCTTCGTTCGTCCCATTGAACACTAGTGCTCCCTTCGGATATTTCAATTCTTTGGCATAGTGATTAGCTTCAAAAACTTCTTCTTCCGATAACTTTTTCCCCGAAGCATGTCGCACGATATAATCGTACATTTTGGAAGATGCTTCGGGGGCAGCGGTATCAATTTCTTCAACCAAAGTTGGCTCTGTCATTTTCATTTTTTCGGTTGCCTTTGCAATTTTTGTTTCTTCTGCTTCCAAAGGCATTACCTTGGTTGGTTCTGAAGGCCCTGTTTCAACTCCAGTCTGTTGCTTCGGAGCTTCAGCAATGGATACTTCAGCAGGCGCCTCAGAAGTTTCAGCAGTCTTCTTTGGGGTTGTGCTTGGAAGTTTAATTGTTTCCAAAACATCTAACACATTAACCATTCTTTTTCTTTTTGGGGTCACTGTTGGACCCTTTTTAATTTTTGCTGCTTCAATTTCTTCTGAAGGACCTAAAATTTCTGATATCTTCACTCCCTCAACTGATGCTTTCGCTTCTTCCGTCTTTGGTTCTTCCATCTTTTCTGTCGCTGGCACTTCGGCCATTTCTTTGACTTCTGGCAGCAGGGTTGGCTCTTTAGCCTCGATGGCCGAAGAGGTCTCACCGGTGAACTCAGGCACCGTGGCTGGTTCAATATAGCGTGGCCGGTGTGTGAGAACTTTTACCCTTTTTCTCTTCGGCGCTGGCTCGCTAGGAGCAGCTGCAGCTGTTTCTTTCGTAGAAGTTGTACCTTTTCTTTTTTGCCCTCGCACTGGATAGCGGTAGTCGGGGTAGACAAACCCGACTGCATCAAACACTCGGTTGAGTCTTTTCTTTTTTCGGCCTCCGAAGGCCGCTGACAATGCAGTGTCTTCGGCCTTCGAATATACCCCAAGCAATTCATCACTTACAGTCTCAATGCTCTTTAACCAATCATCATCTAGCTCAACGAATTTGTCTCTGTATTTGAATGTATACTTCAGCCTGACTAGCCCACCTTCGTCAGTTTCTTTAACAGTTTCTTTTGGCATTTCCCAATTATCTGCAAGAGGCCACACTCTGAAGGCAATGTGTTCTTGTATTAGATCCCTTGTCCCAATAAAAGAGCAGACTACGCCGAAGGCCCGTTGGCATTCTTCGGCTACTTCATCCATTTCTACCTTCGGTTTCCGGAGTCCGAAGCGCTGCCAGATGGGGCACATGATGATATCCTTAATATCTTCTCGAACCTCCAAATCGTTTTTTACATAGAACCATTCTTTCATCCATTCTCCGGGCCATCTTTTCCGGAAGGTTGGCACGGGACAGCTTGATCCAGAGCGAGCACCGAAGCTGTAGCAACCAAAGTTGTTATGATATTGCTCTTTACCCCAGGGCTTCGTCTCGTATAATAATTCATGTATATTGCAAAAGCTTTTCGCACTTGGCTCTAGGCCCTGGCTCTTCACAGCCCAGACGAAGATTCCCATTCTTATTATTGCTTCAGGGGTAAGTTGATGAAGGTAAACCTGATATATTTTCAGAACTTCTACCACAAACTTACTTATAGGGAATCGTAGCCCAGCTTTAAAAAAGCTTTGGAAGATAACGACTTCATTAGCTTCGGGAGTCGGCACAGTTCTCTCTCCGTCATCTGCCCTCATGATGGACATATCTCGAAAATATCTCCCCCTCATGTTTTCAAGGTGACTTTGCCCAATAGTTGATTTTCCGAAGACTGAATGGCTTGGTCGCCATGGTCGATCTTCGGAATCCTCACCCCCACTGTCCGCATCGTAACTATCACTTTCACCAGTATCTTCAGATAAGCCTTCGAAAATCTCCCCAGTGATTTTCTCTGTATTTGTTTTTGCTATTGATTCAATGAAGCCCAGATTTTTCTCCCCAGAAAGGCTCAGCTTCATCTCGGCAGCAACCTTCTTCTCCTCAGACATCCCTTTGGAATTCCTGCCTCTCGCTTCCGAAGCTTAGAACTAGGGAGGCAACCAAATATTTGTGGGCAGAAAGCTATTTGAGCAGGCAAAACAGATGGCAAGAGAGCGTGCCAAATAAATTGTGGCGAGCCTCTATTTATACACCCATTATGTCAGAAACTGGAGGGTCCCACTTGTCAATGACTGTTGCTATTCTAGCAAAAGGAAGGTGTTTTTTCGGACCTTCGGCTCATAGCCTTCGTCCATTTCGCAATATAAATTTATCTTTACAGCAAATTAATATTGCGAGGGGCTACTGTTGGGGGCCTTCGGCTTCCGAAGGTCCTCAAAAATATAATTGATTATGTTCTCCAAAAGAAATATGTGAACAGGTACCTTCGAAGTCAAGTTGCGAGTATACAAAAGCATGGTTAAGACGAAGCTCAACTGAGCCGGCAATCACGACGAAGGATAAGACAATCACGAAGCTGTGCGCAGAAGAGCTTCGGAATAACGGCAGAAAGGGAAACCGACTTAAAGATGAAAAACCAGATTAGACCTCGAAGAATTATCATAGAGTTATTGATAAATGTAAAGGGCATTAATGTAATTTTGCATGGGCTGCGACCCGTGCCTATAAATAGGTGAACAGTATTCCCGTACTGTTCACGCGGACTTGGCATTCACTTTTGCGTCACGCCTGTATTTCCTTTCATTCAAGCCGAAGGTACATTTGTAATTTATCTTTATCTACACAAGTAATACAAATAGAAATATATTAATAATAATGTTTACAGAAATTATGTTACTTTCTGTATTTTGCTTGAATGTTCTCCATTTTTTATCATGATCATGAAGGTACGTCCTTCATGACCTTCGTCCTAAATTCGTTATATCCGAAGGGAAATAATGATTTGAAGGACGAAGGGCTTTCGATATTTAACATTTTATGTTGCCTTGTTCTTGATTCATAGCATTTGAGAACAAGTCCCCAACAGACTCCGAAGCAAAAATCAATTGATGAAAAAGAAAGGACTTCTGCGACATCCTCTGCTACTGAAATAGAGGAAATCTTAAAGGTAATGACTGAAACTTTGCCTGTCAAACTAAGTCCACTGGGGCTACATCTGACGAAGCTTTTTCAGAAGGAAAAGGAGCCCACAAAAACGAAGGCACCTAGGCAAAAGAGGCAAAGAATCGTTACTGTGACAGAAGTTATTGAAGCAACACCACCAGGAGCTTCAGCTCCGAAGGTGCCAGCTATTGAAAGCATGACAGCTATTGAAGTTGTACCTTCGGAGGCTGACGCAGAAGAGGCCAGAGCCGAAGATGCCAAATCCGAAGATATTAATTTAGATAGCATAGCTGCTGATATAGACAAAATGCTACTAAATATGGTCGCGGAAGAAGCTGCCGCAGCCACCGAAGAGACTACGGCCGCAAAACCCGAGAAGGAAGAGAAGATCGAAGATACTTCGAAAGATGAAACTTTTGACTTTCAAAACTTAGTTGGCCAAGAGCTGACAAAAGCTAAAAAAGAGGAACTAAAAGAATATGCTATATCTTGCGGGTATCGGCCGGGAGCGCTTCTCTTCGGTGGCATTGATGACGAAAGGTTAGGCTGCATACGAGATCAGACTGGCGCGAAGGTTATCAGTACTCTATCAAAGAGTATCGGTTTCCCGAAGCTCGAAGCAGATATCAGCCGCTACCGACGACAACACATTGTCGGCAGTTTGTTTTATTCCAATTTTAAGGTAAACAACTTTTGTCTAACCTTTATTATTTGTAATATCAAAAATGTTTTCTAACGAAGGTTATCTGTCCGCAGAGTATGCTTTTGAGCAAGGCTTTAAAAATGCAACAGGACTTAGAGGATAAAAAGCACGAAGTTATAATTGAGAACTTGGAGAACAAGATAAAAGAGCAATCAGTTGCCATCGAAAAGAAAAACTTCGAGCTTCAAACAGCCGAAGGCTTATTAGCGGATGCTGAAGCCAAAATAACAGAATTAAATTCGAAGCTTCTTTCTCAATCAGAAAATTTCGAACAAGAAAAGCTGAAGCTTGATGCAAAACTTGAGGCCGAAGTCCAAAAAAGTTCGGAGCTGAAAGAATCCTTGACACGCCTTCAAAATAAATGCCTGGAGTTCAGCAATCGATGCGTTCAACAGCTGAGGCAGGTGTTCTATTTTGTTGGAGCCAGCAGCGAGAAGTTCATTCCTTCGGCTGAAGACCTGCCTGGTGCCTTCGAGCATATTGAAGGTGAAATTAATGATCTTGACGAAGTCATAGCTAGGCACGGTGACTTATGTGCCCTGGTTGCTTCTCGGGGCACAATTGTTGCCTTTTTGAAGTCTGGCTGTGAACACGGAAAAGTTGTCAATAGACCCAACTTCAGCTTGTCACCAGCAGACTTAGATAACATTCCCAACCTGGCCCGAAGTATTGTGAATAGATTTATAAAATTAGTATGGTCAAAGGGTGGACGGAGCAAAGTTGGTGACGAAGCTCGAAGCCACCTTAAGCCGGTAACAAAATCATACCTTATGCTTACCTTTTCTTTTGAATTTTGAATTTAGCTTATAATACTTACATACAGGATGACCAAGCTGAAGCTGGGGCTACGGAGTAGAAAGACGAAGCTCCATAAATGCTGACGAAGCTCGAGTAGTCTGTAGAAATAGCTCAAAAAACTCCTGTGATAACTTGTATAAAGTATGATGTAATTAAATCTCACTTTGTGAACTTTATCCATACCTTGTAATATAATCTTACCTTTCCGTCAATGTATAAAGTGCTTTGGTGTGGACAAAATTAATATTTTTGAGCCGAAGGCGAAAAACACCTTCCCTTCTTTGCGTACACAGCAAAGCATAAAATTGCATCTTTTTCCCTTTTTCCGAAGCCTTCTCTTTCAAAGCCGAAGCAAGTGTGTATGTTATGATGATGATGATCCTATGTATGTCTAAGTGAATGTTTATGAATGCAAATGTATGATGTAATGTATCGTGCAAATGAATGTTCAAAGACACATACGAAACCATAATCACAACTCTTATTCCCTTAGGAATAACAATTTTTTTGTCGTTTATTTTCGGCTTCACCGCTTATTTTTCGGTTTATCAGCGCTGACTTTTCGCTGTAAGCCTCCCTTAGGAGCTTCTTCGCCTTTTATTTCGATGGTATTCGCGTTGACTTTTCGCGCTTCGCCTTATATTTTGGCGGAATCAGCGTTGACTTTTCACTGTAAGCTCTGCATTCCCTTAGGAACGACTTTTGAGCAGAAAACTTACGCTGCGCTCCCTTAGGAACGGTTTTTTGTAGCTTCATCGTGCTCTGCATCCCCTTATGGATGTCTTTCGAGCTTCTCCCTGTTTTTCCTTTTTCTCTTTGCACTCGATGGTGCATGCCCAGTTTTTACATTTACATCTTCGGGGGATATTGCTCTTGTAGAGCTGATATAAGAAAAAGAGAAATTACATGCTATGGCCCCATTAAAAACCTTTCTCCCCCTTTGGAAAGGAAAAGGGTGCCATAGGAAAGAATAAAAAAGATTACATCAGGTTACACATAATACCACCGCAGCTCATCCGCATTCCAAGATCTAGGAATGTCGTTGCCGTCCATATCCTTCAACCTGTAGGAACCGGGTCTTGACGAAGATACTACCAGGAAAGGTCCTTCCCACTTCAACTGTAGCTTGCCTACTGTATCTGGGTTGGCAACTCTCCGAAGTACCAAGTGTCCTGGCTTAATATTTTTTAACCGAACCTTTCTGTCACGCCATTTTATTGTTTCGGCTTGATATTTATTGATATTCTCCACAGCCTGAAGCCTGATCCCTTCTATAGCATCATTTGCCATAGAATAATCATCTTCGTCCTCTGCCGAAGCCACTGTTCTTATTGATCCCGCTTTAGCTTCTTCCGGGGTTATTGCTTCGTCACCAAACAGCAATTTGAATGGTGTAAAACTTGTTGACCTTGACATTGTTTTGTTGTGGCTCCACACCACTTTGATTCATTCGTCTGGCCACTTCCCCCTGGGCTGGTTGAAGATTAACTTCATTATTCCTGTCATTATAATGACATTAGCTCTTTCGACAAGTCCATTTGACTCCGGATGCCGAACCGATGCAAAATGGATCTTCGTGCCAATTTGTTCACAAAACTCTCTGAAAGCTTCGTCATCAAACTGTGTTCCATTGTCCACGGTGATGGCCTTCGGCACTCCGAAGCGACACACAATATTTTGCCAGAAAAACTTTTGAACAGTTACCGAAGTTATTGTGGCCAAAGGCTTCGCCTCAATCCACTTAGAAAAATATTCTACTGCCACTACAACATATCTTAAATTCCATTGTGCTGGTGGAAGTGGGCCTAGCAAATCAAGGCCCCACCTTTGCAATGGCCAAGTGGGTTGTATTAATTGAGTTAGAGACGAAGGTTGTTTTTTATCTCTTGCACATTTTTGATAACCTTCGCATTTTTGGACCAATTCTGCTGCATCTGAAGCTGCCTTCGGCCAATAAAATCCTTGACGAAAAACTTTACCCAACAAAGGCCTAGATCTAATGTGAGATCCACACAGGCCTGCATGTATTTCTTTCATTAGCTCTATACCTTCAGCTCTGGATAAACATTTGAGTAATGGAGAACAGACTCCATGCTTATATAACTCCCCTTCTATTATTACATATGGACGGGCTCTTGCCGCTATTCTCTTATGATAAGCTTCGTCATTTGAAAGTAAATTGCCCTGAAGAAAAGACATGATCTCAGTTCTCCAATCTTCGCTATAGACAGGAGATATATTGAGCACTGCTCTTTCAAGAAGGTCAACCGAAGGTGCTTTTATTGTTTCAAAGAATACTTCCGAAGGTAAGGACAGCCCCTGTGCCACTGACTTGGCTAGTAGATCAGCGTGCTCATTTTCTCCTCGTGGAATGTTCTTGACAGAAAACCCTTCGAAGGAAGCTTCAAGTCTTCGAACTGTATCCAAATATTTCTCAAGCTTCGGGTCTCTTGCTTTGCAACTTTTGTCAACATGGCCAGAGATAACTTGGGAATCAGTTTTGAGAACCGCCCTTCTTATCCCCATTGCCTTCAACTTCTGAAGACCCAAAAGCAAAGCTTCGTATTCAGCAATATTATTTGTACAAATGAAATCAAGTTTCACTGCGTAGCATGTTCTGACTTTGGAAGGTGCAATTAAAACGGCAGCTGCACCTGCCCCGAAGGTTCCCCAGGAACCATCGCAGAATACTATCCAAGCTTCGGCATCTTTACTTGCTTCTTCCTCCTAAGCCCCTGGCGTCTAGTCGGCGATGAAATCTGCTAGCGCCTGGGACTGAATCAAAGATCTATGCACATAATCAATGCTGAACTCATTGAGTTCCGCAGCCCACTTTCCAATCCTTCCAGTAGCTTCTCTGTTTCTCATAATATCCTTCAAAGGTTGTGATGAAGGAACAATTATATGGTATGCTTGAAAATAATGTCGAAGCTTCCTGGAGGCCATTAAAACATTATACAACACCTTCTCCAATTCTGTATAGTTTTTCTTTGATAAACTGAGAACTTCGGAAACAAAGTATACTGGAGCCTGCTTTTTCAATTGCCCTTCAAGCTTCTCCTGAACAAGCGCCGCACTTACTGCAGAGTGCGAAGCTGCCACATACAGCAGCAGAGGAGCTCCTGGCGCTGGTGGAGTTAGAGTTGTCAAATCTATCAAATACTGTTTCAGTTCTTCGAAAACTTTTTGTTGAGCTGATCCCCATTGAAAAACTTCGGCTGACTTCAGCACTTCAAAGAATGGTAAATTTTTCTCTGCTGATCTGGATATAAATCGATTCAAAGATGCTAGTCTTCCTGTTAGCCATTGAGCCCCTTTCTTTGTGCTTGGCGGCTCCATCCGAAGGATAGCTTCGATTTTATTTGGATTAGTTTCAATCCCTTTTGTTGAAACCAAACAACCAAGGAATTTCCCCTTCTTTACCCCAAAGACACATTTTTCCGGATTCATCTTCAGACCAGCTTGCCTAAAATTAGCGAATGTCTCCTGCAGATCAGCAATGTGATTTTCTTGCTTCATGCTTTTTACTATGATATCATCAACATATGTTAACATGTTTCTGCCTATCTGAGAATGAAGAACCTTTGTTGTCATTCTGCTGAAGCTTCCTCCAGCATTCTTGAGCCCCTCAGGCATCCGAAGGTAACAATATGTACCGCTGGGGGTGATGAAGCTGGTTTTTGGCTCGTCTTCCTTCTTCATCCAGATTTGATGGTAGCCTGAATAACAATCTAGTAAACTCATGAGGTCTGACGAAGCTGTTGCGTCTACCAGAGAATCCATCCTTGGTAATGGAAATTCATCCTTCGGACAAGCCTTGTTGAGATCAGTAAAATCAATGCACATTCTCCATTTACCATTGGCTTTCTTCACCATAACAGTGTTAGCTAGCCATTCTGAGTATTTTACTTCTCTGATGACTCCAGCGCTGAGGAGTCTTTTACTTCATTCCGAGCACCTTCGGCTTTGTCATCAGACATCTTCCGAAGCCTCTGCTTTCTGGGTCTGAAGGATGGATCAACATTGAGCGAGTGTTCAATAACATCCCTGTTGACACCACAGAGATCATTAGCTGACCATGCAAAGACATCTTTGTTGTTGAACAGGAACCTTATTAGGGTTTTCTCCTGCTCTTCAGACAATTGAGATCCCAATAGCACCTTCTGCTCTGCTATATCGTCACATAAGAGCATTGGCTTCGACTGATCAGCCGAAGCAGCCTTCTCCCTTCTGTACTTGTATTGCTCACAAGCTTCGGCTCCATCTATGTTATGGATTGCTTTTGAATCTGTCCAATTTCCTTCGGCCGTTCTGGCAGCTTCCTGACTTCCATGAATAGCAATAGGCCCTTGATTCGAAGGTATCTTCATGCAAAGATATGCTGGGTGAAGAATTGCTTCGAACGCATTGAGTGTTCCATGACCAATGATTGTGTTGTAAGGGTATTCCATGTCAATAATATCAAACACAACTTGTTCAGTCCTTGTATTGTTGATAAATCCGAAAGTTACTGGCATCGTGATCTTGCCGAGTGCTACAATCTGCCTTCCTCCAAAGCCACAAAGGGGATGTGTAGCATCATGGATCTTATCTTCAGGATCTTGCATCTGTCTGAAGGCCTTAGCAAATATAATATCCGCTGCACTGCCTATGTCAACCAAAACATTGTGGACCAGA
This sequence comes from Zea mays, assembly GCF_902167145.1. Taxonomy (NCBI): domain Eukaryota; kingdom Viridiplantae; phylum Streptophyta; class Magnoliopsida; order Poales; family Poaceae; genus Zea; species Zea mays. The sequence goes on along the minus strand of NC_050096.1, from coordinate 246,742,837 downwards.
AATCCTTTGATAACACAAGAAATAACCATAGCATCGTTGTGAGGGTAATCCTTGAGCTGAAGGTCCTCTTGGGAGAAGGTAATCGGGATGTGGGACCATCTTGACTTGATGAAGGGTCCTTACACCCCGACATGTTGTACCCTTCTCTATGCCTCCTTCTTCTGCTTCTTGTTGGCTGGCTCTGAGCATGAACCGCCTGTTATCGGGAGTACCAGCTTCGGAGCCGAAGCAGCTCCAGCTTGGTTTTTGAACGAAGCCATCAGCTCAAAAAAGTGGAAGTGAGTTCACCAGAGGTGGGCGCCAATGTTGGGGACTTGTTCTCAAATGCTATGAATTAAGAAAAAGGCAACACAAAAATGTTAAGTATTAATGCCCTTCGTTCGCTGAAGCATTATCTCCCCAAGGATTTAATGAGCTTCGAACGAAGGTCATGAGTAAAATATCACGAAGATCTCACCTTCGTGATCAGACTTGTAAAACAATGAACAATGAAAAATGAAATATAAAGTATAAAACATTTAGGGGAAAAATGTACCAAAAACAAATAATATTATTCACATATTTTATTATATGAATATAAATATTAAAACATAGTATTTTGGGCACATTTATACCTTCGCCTTGACGGAAAGCAATAATTCAAGCGTAATGTGCCAGTGATTACAGGATTGCGTGAACAGTGTCGGGGTACTGTTCACCTATTTATAGGCACATGGTGCAACCTGCATAAAATTACATTTATGTCCTTTACAATCGACTACAATAATGACACAAAACATCATGGGTCTTTAAGTCAATCCATCTTTAAGTCGGTTCGGCCCTTCATCTTGAGATCTGTCACTGTGTCGAAGCTCTATAGGTAATAGCTTCGGCGCTTGCTCCTGAGAAGATCTTTCGAAGGTGTTCTCTTTCTTTAGGATCTTCGGCTACGAAGCATACCCCCAACAAATACTGACTTGAGAAGATTGTGATCTCTTTAGCTGCAAAGGCCTCTGCGATACACCCCTCAACCCTTGCTTTGTTCCGCACAGTAGCTCTAAATTTTTTCAATTCTCTTTCTTGACTATACATCCATCGGAACTGCACTGGTCCTCCTACCAATGCTTCATAAGGTAAGTGCACTAGCAAATGTTGCATCACATTCATAAATCTAGGCGAAAATACTTTTTCCATCTTGCATACAAGCACCGCGATTTGTTTCTCAAATTGAATCATCAATTTCTTTGAGATATGCTTAGCACATATATGTCTATATATGTAACTAAGTTCAGCAATCATCTTCCAGAGAGGAGGCTTCAAATAGCCACGGAACATTACCGGCATAAGTCCTTCCATCAAAATATGATAATCGTGAGCCTTCAAACCATTTAATTTATTAGTGCCGAGGTTAACAATACATTTTATGTTAGCTGCATAGCGGTCTGGAAACTTCAACATTTTCAACCATCTAAATACTTCATTTCGCTCTTCCGGCTTTCGACGGTATGGAGCTCATGGTGTCCTCTCCTTTCCATTAGGATTTAATTTGACCTCAAGGCTAGGGCGATCGCAAAGATTAGCTAAATCTTTCCTGGCATTGATGTTGTCTTTTGTTTTACCCTTAATGTTTAGACACATGGTTATGATGCTTTCAGCAACATTGCGCTCTTGGTGCATCAAATCTATGTTGTGTGGTAAAATCAATACCTTCGCATACGGAAGTTCCAAGAGAAAAGAAATATGAGTCCAGTTGTGATCTTGACCGTAGCCTTCAAACTCATGACCTTCTGCAGCCCTTTGAAGGGCACGATGTTGTATCATGATATCTTCACCCATTAAACGTTTTGGTGGACCGTCTTTAACTTTTATGCCTCTTCTAAATGACTTCGTATCATTTCGAAACAGGTGATTGGATGGAAGAAACCGTCGATGACAATCAAAGAATGAGACATTTTTACCATGCTCCAATCGATATGCTTGTGTGTCCCCCATGCATATGGGACAACACAGTCGACCGTGGACACACCAGCCAGACCAGATACCATATGCAGGCAAATCATGAATTGACCACAAATATACAACACGTAAGGTAAATTCACGTTTTAGATGATGTTGGGGTATGCTTCATAGCCGAAGATCCTAAAGAAAGAAACACCTTCGGTAGATCCTCTCAAAAGCAGTGTCGAAGCTATCGCCTATAAAGCTTCGGCACAGTGACATGTCTCAAGATGAAGGGGTGAACCGACTTAAAAATGAAATGACCTAAAGACCCATGATATTCTGTGTCATTATTGTAGTTGATTGTAAAGGGCATAAATGTAATTATACACAGGCTGCGCCTTGTGCCTATAAATAGGTGAACAGTACCCATGTACTGTTCACGCTATTTTGTAATCACTGGTACATTACGCTGGAATTATTGCTTTCTGCCAAGGCGAAGGTATAAATGAACCTATATATTATGTTTTAATATTTAGGTTTGTATAATAAAATATGTGAATAACCTTATGTGTTTTTGATATATCATTCCCTTATGTTTCATATTTTTTATATTTCATCCTACATTATTTTATAACTCTAATCACGAAGGTATGACCTTCGTGATATCTTGCTCATGGCCTTCGTCCGAAGTTCATTAGATCCTTGGGAAGATAATGCTTCAGTGGACGAAGGGCATTAATATTTAACATTTTATGTTGCCTTGTTCTTAATTCATAGCATTTGAGAACAAGCCTCCAACATTGGCGCCCACCTCCGGTGAACTCACTTCCACTTTTTGAGTTGATGGCTTCGTTCAACAACCAAGCTGGAGCTGCTTCGGCTATGAAGCTGGTACTCCCGATAACAGGCGGTTCATGCTCAGAGCCGGCCAACAAGAAGCAGAAGAAGGAGGCACAGAGAAGGGTACAGCATGTCGGGGTGCAGGGACCCTTCATCAAGTCGAGATGGTCCCACATCCCAATTACCTTCTCCCAAGAGGACCTTCAGCTCAAGGATTACCCTCACAATGATGCTATGGTTATCTCTTGCGTTATCAAAGGATTTTGGGTTCACAATGTTCTAGTTGATACAGGCAGTGCAGCGGATATTATATTTGCTAAGGCCTTCAGACAGATGCAAGAGTCAGAGGATAAGATTCATGATGCTACACACCCTCTTTGTGGCTTCAGAGGAAGGCAGATTGTAGCGCTCGACAAGATCACGATGCCAGTGACCTTCAGATTTGTCAACAATACAAGGAATGAGCAAGTTGTGTTTGATATTGTCGACATGGAGTATCCCTACAATGCAATCATTGGTCGTGGGACACTCAATGCTTTTGAAGCAATTCTTCATCCAACATATCTATGCATGAAGATACCTTCGGATCAAGGGCCTATTGCTATTCATGGAAGCCAGGAAGCTGCTAGAAAGGCTGAAGGAAACTGGACAGATTCAAAAGCAATTCATAATATAGATGGAGCCGAAGCTTGTGAGCAGTACAAGTACAGAAGGGAGAAGGTTGCTTCGGCCGATCAGCCGAAGCCCATGCTCTTATGTGAAGATATAGCAGAGCAGAAGGTATTGATGGGATCTCAATTGTCTGAGGAACAGGAGAAAACTCTAACAAGGTTTTTGTTCAACAACAAAGATGTCTTCGCATGGTCAGCCAACGATCTCTGTGGTGTCAACAGGGATGTCATTGAACATTCGCTCAATGTCGATCCATCCTTCAGATCCAGAAAGCAAAGGCTTCGGAAAATGTCTGATGACAAAGCCGAAGGTGCTTGGAATGAAGTGAAAAGACTCCTTAGTGCTGGAGTCATCAGAGAAGTAAAATACCCAGAATGGCTAGCCAATACTGTTATGGTGAAGAAGGCCAATGGTAAATAGAGAATGTGCATTGATTTTACTGATCTCAACAAAGCTTGTCCAAAGGATGAGTTCCCATTACCAAGAAAAGATTCTCTAGTAGATGCAGCAGCTTCGTCAGAGCTCATGAGTCTACTAGATTGTTATTCAGGCTACCATCAAATCTAGATGAAGAAGGAAGATCAGCCAAAAACCAGCTTCATAACCCCTAGTGGCACATATTGTTATCTTCGGATGCCTAAGGGGCTCAAGAATGCTGGAGGAAGCTTCCGTAGAATGACAGCGAAAGTCCTTCACTCTCAGATAGGCAGAAATGTGCTAACATATGTTGATGATATCATAGTAAAAAGCACGAAGCAGGAAAATCACATTGCTGATCTGCAGGAAACATTTGCTAATTTTAGGCAAGCTGGCCTGAAGTTGAATCCAGAAAAATGTGTCTTTGGAGTAAAAAAGGGAAAATTCCTTGGTTGTCTAGTTTCAACAAAAGGGATCGAAGCTAATCCAAATAAAATCGAAGCTATCCTTCGGATGGAGCCGCTAAGCACAAAGAAGGGGGCTCAACGGCTGACAGGAAGACTGGCAACTTTGAATCGATTCATATCTAGATCAGCAGAGAGAAATTTACCATTCTTTGAAGTGTTGAAGTTGGCCGAAGTCTTTCAATGGGGATCAGCTCAGCAGAAAGCCTTCGAAGAGCTGAAGCGATACCTGATAGATCTAACAACGTTAACTCCACCCGCGCTAGGGGCTCCTCTGCTATTGTATGTGACAGCTTCGCACTCTGCAGTGAGTGCGGCACTTGTACAAGAGAAGCTTGAAGGACAAAATAAAAAGCAAGTCCTAGTATATTTTGTCTCTGAAGTGTTAAGCTTATCAAAGAAAAATTACACAGAGTTGGAGAAAGTGTTGTATGCTATATTAATGGCTTCCAGGAAGCTTCAGCATTATTTCCAAGCTTACCATATAATTATTCCCTCGTCACAGCCTCTGAAGGATATTATGAGAAACAGAGAAGCTACTGGAAGGGTTGGAAAGTGGGCTGCGGAGCTCAATGAATTTACCATTGATTACGTGCATAGATCTTCAACTCAATCTCAGGCGCTAGCAAACTTCATTGCTGACTGGACGCCAGGGGCTCACGAAGAAGGAACAAACAAGGATACCGAAGCTTGGACGGTGTTCTGTGATGGTTCTTGGGGAACCTTCGGTGCAGGAGCAGCTACAGTCCTAGTAGCACCTTCAAAAGTCAAAACATGTTTTGCAGTCAAACTGGACTTCAGTTGCACAAATAATAATGCTGAGTACGAAGCACTTCTTTTGGGGCTTCGAAAACTAAGGGAAATGGGAATAAGAAGGGCCATCCTAAAAACTGATTCTCAAGTTATTGCTGGCCATGTGGATAAGAGCAGCAGGGCACGAGACCCGAAGCTAGAAAAATATCTGGATGCAGTCCGAAGGTTGGAAGCTTCCTTCGAAGGGTTTTCCGTCAAAAATATTCCAAGAGGTGAAAACGAGCATGCAGATTTGCTAGCCAAATCAGCGGCTCAGGGGCTCCCTTTACCCTCCAAAGTATTTTTTTGAAACAATAAAAGCACCTTCGGTTGAGCTCATGGAAAGAGCAGTGCTCACTATTTCTCCAGTGCACAGTGAAGATTGGAGAACTGAAATAATATCTTTCCTTCAAGGAAATTGTCTTTCAAGTGACGAAGTTTATAACAAAAGAATGGAGGCAAGAACAAGACCATATGTCATAATAGAAGGGGAATTGTATAAACATGGAGTTTGTTCACCACTCCTCAAATGTTTATCAAGAACCGAAGGTATCGAATTGATGAAGGAGATACATGCAGGTCTGTGTGGATCTCACATCAGATCTAGGCCCTTGCTAGGAAAAAATTTCGTCAAGGATTTTATTGGCCGAAGGCAACTTCGTATGCAGCAGAGTTAGTTCAAAAATGTGAAGGCTGTCAAAAATGTGCAAGAGATCAGAAACAACCTTCATCTCTAACTCAGTTAATACAGCCCACTTGGCCGTTGCAAAGGTGGGGCCTCGATTTGCTAGGCCCACTTCCACCAGCTCAAAGAAATCTAAAATATGTTGTAGTGGCGGTAGAATATTTTTCCAAGTGGATTGAGGCGAAGCCTTTAGCCACAAAAACTTCAGTCACTGTCCAGAAATTTTTCTGGCAAAATATTGTTTGTCGCTTCGGAGTGCCGAAGGCTATTACTGTGGACAACGGAACACAGTTCGGTGCTGAAGCTTTCAAAGAGTTTTGTGAACAAATTGGCACGAAGATTCATTTTGCATCGGTCAGACATCCGGAGTCAAATGGACTTGTTGAAAGAGCTAATGGCATTATAATGACGGGAATAATGAAGTTAATCTTCAACCAGCCCAGAGGAAAGTGGCCAGATGAATTGATCAAAGTGGTGTGGAGCCACAACACAACAATATCAAGGTCAACAGGCTTTACACCATTCAAACTATTGTTTGGTGACGAAGCAATAACCCCAGAAGAAGCTAAAGCAGGATCAATAAGAAGAGTAGCTTCGGCAGAGGACGAAGCTGATTATTCTGTGGCAAAAGATGCTATAGAAGGGATCAGGCTTCAGGCTGTGGAGAACATCAATAAATATCAAGCCGAAGCAATAAAATGGCGTGACAGAAAAGTTCGGTTAAAAAACATCAAGCAAGGGCACTTGGTACTTCGGAGAGTTGCCAACCCAGATACAGTAGGCAAGCTACAGTTGAAGTGGGAAGGACCTTTTCTGGTAGTATCTTCGTCAAGACCTGGTTCTTACAGATTGAAGGATATGGACGGCAACGACATTCCTAAATCTTGGAATGCGGATGAGCTTTGGCGATATTATGTATAGCTTGATGTAATCTTTTTATTTTTTCCTATGGCACCCTTTTCCTTTCTAAAGGGGGAGAAAGGTTTTAAATGGGGCCATAGCATGTAATTTCTCTTTTTCTTATTTCAGCTCTACAAGAGCAATATCCCCCAAAAATGTAAATGTAAAAGCTAAGCATGCACCATCGAGTGCAAAGAGAAAAGAAAAAACAAGGAGAAGCTCGAAAGACGTCCCTAAGGGGATGCAGAGCACGACGAAGCTACAAAAAGCCGTTCCTAAGGGAGCGCAGTGTAAGTTTTCTGCTCAAAAGTCATTCCTAAGGGAATGCAGAGCTTACAGCGAAAAGTCAACGCTGATTCCGCTGAAATATAAGGCGAAGCGCGAAAAGTCAACGCGATACCGCCGAAATAGAAGGCGAAGAAGTTCAAAAGACATTCCTAAGGGAATGCAGAACTTACAGTGAAAAGTCAGCGCTGATACACCGAAAAATAAGCGGTGAAGCCGAAAAATAAACGGCAAAGAGACTTTGGTTATTCCTAAGGGGATGAAGGCTATGGTTGTGGCTTCGTATGCGTGTGTTGGGACATTCATTTGCACGACACATTACATCATACATTTGCATTCATAAACATTCATTTAGACATACATAGGATCATCATCATCATAACACAGGTAGTTGCTTCGGCTATAAAGACAAGGCTTCGGCAAAAAGAAAAAGAAGCAGTTTTTATGCTTCACTGTGTACGAAAAGAAGGGAAGGTGTTTTTCGCCTTCGGCTCAAAAATGTTAATTTCGTTCACACCGAAGCACTTTATACATTGATGGAAGGGTAAGAATATATTACAATGTATGGACAAAGTTCACAGAGTAAAATTTAGTTACATTATTCTTTACAAAGGTTATTACAAGAGTTCTTAGAGTTTTTTCTACAGTTATCTATTCAAGCTTCATTAGTATCCATTAAGCTTCGACTTCGTCGTCCGTTAAGCTTCGGCTTCGTCTTCTTACTCTTTAGCTTCATCGGCTTTGTCATCCTGTACATATTAAAGTATTGTAAGGAAGATTCAAGTTTGAAGGAAGAGGTAAGCACGAGGTATGATTTTGTTACCAGTTTAAGATGACTCCGAGCTTCATCACCAGCTATGCTTCGTCCACCATTTGTCCATACCAGTTTTATAAACCTATTTGCTATGCTTCGGGCAAGGTTGGGAATATTATCCAAATCTGCTGGTGATAAACTGAAATTGGGTCTATTGACAACCTTTCCATGTTTGCAACCAGATTTCAGGAAGGCGACAGCTGTGCCCCGAGAAGCTACCAGGGAGAAGTCACCATGTCCAGCTATAACTTCGTCAAGGTCATCAATTTCACCCTCGATATGTTCCAAGGCCCCCGGCAGGTCTTCAGTCGAAGGATTAAATTTTTCGCAGCTTGCTCCAACCGAATTGAAGACCTGCTTCAGCCATTGTACACATCGATTACTGAACTCCAAACATTTGTTTTGAAGCCCTGTCAATGATTTTTGCAAATCTGAACTTTTCTGGACCTCGGCCTCAAATTTTGCATTAAGCTTCTGCTTTTCTTGTTCGAAGCTTTCTGACTAGGAGAGAAGCTTCGTATTTAATTCTGCTATTTTAGCTTCAGCTTCTGACAATAAGCCTTCGGTTGTCTGAAGCTCGAAGTCCTTCTTTTCAAGAGCAGTTGATTGATCTTTTATTTTGCTTTCTAAACTCTCAATTATAACTTCGTGTTTTTTATCTTCAAAATCTTGCTGCATCTTCAAAGCTTTACTCAATAGCATACTCTTCATACAAACAACCTTCGTTAGAGAACATCTTTGTTGTTAAAAACAATAAAGGTTAAAGAAAAGTTGTTTACCTTGAAATTGGAATAGAATAAACTACCGACGATATGTTGTCGTCGGTAGCGGCTAATGTCCGTCTTGAGCTTCGGGAAACCAATACTCTTTGATAGAGTACCAATAACCTTCGCTCCGGTATGATCCCGGACACAGCCCATCTTTTCGTCATCAACGCCACCAAAGAGAAGTGCCCCTGGCTGATACCCGCAAGATATGGCATATTCTTTTAGCTCTTCTTTTTCAGCCTTCGTCAACTCTTGTCCAATTAAGTTTTGAAAGTTGAAAATTTCATCTTCCGAAGTGTCTTCGGCTATTTCTTTCTCCTTTTCGGGCTCTGAGGCCATAGTCTCTTTGGTGGCTGGAGCAGCTTCTTCTGCGGCCATGTCTAGCAGTAACTTATCAATGTTAGCAATTGTGCTTTCTAAGTGAATATCTTCGGTTGTGGCAGCTTCGGCAGCTGTAGCTTCCGAAGGTGCAGCTTCGGTAGCTGTTGTGCTCTCAACAGCTGGTGCCTTTGGAGCTGAAGCTTGTGGTGGTGTCCCTTAAATGACTTCCGTCATTGTAATGATTCTTTGTTTTTCGGCCTAGCTGCCTTCTTCGTTTTTGCGGGCTCCTTTTCCTTCTGAAAAAGCTTCGTCAGATGTGGCCTCAGTGGACTTAGCTTGACAGGCAAAGATTCAGTCATTACCTTTAAGATTTCCTCCACGTCGGTGGCAGAGGGTGTTGCAGTAGTTTCTTCTTCTTGATCAATTGCCTTCTGCTTCGGAGCTATAGCTTTTCTCTTCTTCGAAGCATCTGTTTTCGGCTCAGGCTTCAGCTTTTTCTTTTTCAATTGGTCTTCATCGTCTTTCATCGATTTAGTAGCTTCTTTATTCAAAGCATCAGCCACTCTCTTTCTCTTCTGCCCTTCGGCATCCTTGTCTAGCCGCTCGTAGTCGGGATACTCAAAGTCCAGAGCATCCATTACTCGGTTCAACCTTTGCTTCGAATGGGTGCCGAAGGCTGCAGTCATTAGTTGATCTTCTTTTTTAGAGTAATTGCCGAGAATTTCGTTGCACATTACTTCAATTGTGTCCAGCCACTCTTGGCAAGGCACTTTGAAATGTTTCTTGAATTTAAAATGATAAGGAAACCAAATAAGTTCCCCCTTCTTCTTTTCTCCCTCAAGCTTCGACATGTCCCACTCTTTCAAAGTTGGGAACACTCTGAAAGCCAAGAATTCTTGCACTAAGTCCCTAGTGCCAATATGCTTCGCAATAACTCTAAATTCAGTCAGAGCAATTTGGCTTGGACTCCCTGGTGTCATGTTGCACTGGGGTCTGGTCTCTCCGAAAATTAATTCTAGCGGATTCTGAACCAACTTCTCCTTTTCTTCGTCAACTTTGACGTAAAACCACTCAGACTTCTAGCTAGCTGGCCACTTGCTACGATAGCTGATCACTGGAAATTTTGTACTCTTGCGATAGGCAAAATTGTAGCAGCCAAAGTTTTCATGCAGCCCATCTCCTCTAGCCTTGGTCTGATAATGAAGCTCGTGCACTCGGAAGAAGCCTTCGGCAAATGGTTCCACCCCTTGGCTTCGGAGAGCCCAAATATAAACGCTAAGCCTAACGATAGCGTTAGGAGTTAATTGATGAAGATAGATCCCAAACTTCTTCAAAACATCAGCAATCATCTTGTTTAAAGGAAATCTTAAACCAGCTTTAAAGAAGCTTTTAAAGACCACTACTTCATCCTTTCTTGGCTTCGGAGTAATCTCCTCCCCGCCGAAACGAACCAGCTCCTTCTTCGCTTCACTGAAATAGCCCAAATTCATCAGCTTCGGCATGTCACCTTCGGAAATGGTGGATTTACCAAACTCCAGGTGCCTGGGTTTAGTTGGCACTGCGCTGTAATCATCTTCTGACTCAACTTCCTCAGCATCAGCCTACTCAGCTTCAGCGTCAGGTGTATCCTCCGATACTACCAGCCCTGAACGCTTCATTACTTCAGAGATTGGAGCAGTTTCGGCACCTTCGGTTTCCTCTCCGTCGCGAGTAACCCTAGCTGTTGAACGTACTCTGGCCATCTGATGATTGAATTTCTTGTTTTTCGAATGAAGTTGAAAATTTTTAACTTTGCTGAAGCTCTTTCTTGTTACGAAGCTTGAGTAAAACAAATAGCTTCGGATGAGGATGCAATAAGCAAGCTTCGGCTTTGGTCAATATTTTGGCAGCAAAACAGTGCAATAGCAATCAATGTTGTGGTAACTTCACACCTACCCGTCTGTTTATATAGTGCCGCAGGTGGGAAGGTGAATCGTCAAGGTCTTCCGCACCGGACAAACAGCCACCCGCACTCACTGGACGGTGGGCCACAGAGTCCGAGAAGGTGAATCACTAGGGCGCGCGTAACTGCTGCAAGATGGGGCCACCTCGCGCACGGATTATTTTAATCGTTTCTCGCTAACGAGCTCAGGGAAGGTGTTTTCGGATCTTCGGCATCCCGAAGCCTAAAAGATTTTTTCACGGATCAAGCTCGTTACGAAAAACAATCTAGCACCGCGAAGGGGCTACTGTTGGGGGTATGCTTCATAGCCGAAGATCCTAAAGAAATAAACACCTTCGGCAGATCCTCTCAAAAGCAGTGCTGAAGCTATCACCTAAAAAGCTTTGGCACAGTGACATGTCTCAAGACGAAGGGGTGAACCGACTTAAAGATGAAATGACCTAAAGACCCATGATATTCTATGTCATTATTGTAGTTGATTGTAAAGGGCATAAATGTAATTATACACAGGCTGCTCCCTGTGCCTATAAATAGGTGAACTGTACCCCTGTACTGTTCACGCTATTTTGTAATCACTGGTACATTACGCTGGAATTATTGCTTTCTGCCAAGGCGAAGGTATAAATGTAGCTAAATATTATGTTTTAATATTTAGGTTTGTATAATAAAATATGTGAATAACCTTATGTGTTTTTTATATATCATTCCCTTATGTTTCATATTTTTTATATTTCATCCTACATTGTTTTATAACTCTACCTTCGTGATATCTTGCTCATGGCCTTCGTCCGAAGTTCATTAGATCATTGGGGAGATAATGCTTCAGTGGACGAAGGGCATTAATATTTAATATTTTATGTTGTCTTGTTCTTAATTCATAGCATTTGAGAACAAGCCTCCAACAGATGACCATCATAAGCCTTTACCCCTACCCATAGCTCTTTTAACTCTTCAATCAACGGTTGCATGAATACATTGATCTTCTTTCCAGGATGTTTAGGCCCTAGAATAATAAGGGCAAGAAATATGAACCCTTCTTTCATGCATTTGTTGGGAGGGGGTTGTAGGGCATGATGAAAACCGGCCAACAAGAGTATGAAGTTGAACTGTTGTCATAAGGAGTGAAACCATCAGTGGACAAGCCTAGACGAACACTCCTAGCGTCTCTTGCAAATTCTGGGTCAAAACGATCCAGAGCCTTCCAAGCATCGCCATCTGATGGATGCATCATAATGTCTGGGTCTTGGATCTCACGTTCTCCTTCCTTATGCCACAACATTAGCTTCGCAGTTTCTGGGGTTAAAAACAGACGTTTAAGCCTTGGAGTGATGGGCATATATCGAAGCTGTTTAACTGCCACTTTTGTAGCAAAAGTAGCTCCATCCTCTTTTAGTACCTCTGCATATCTTGATTTACCGCATTTCTGACAATGGGTGGTCGCTTCATATTCCTTCCAGAACAACATGCAATTATCTTCGCACACATCAATCTTCTTATACTTCATCCCAAGACCGGACACAATCTTTTTAGACTGGTATAAGTCTTTTGGCATCTTATGGTTCGATGGGATGAGATCAATAATCAGATTGATTATATCGTTATAGAAATTATTTGAGAAGTTATACTTTGCCTTCATTGCCATAAGACGTGTAACCACCTGCAACACGGTCACAGTGGTGTCGTCATGCACTTTTTCCTCTGACGCGTGAAGAAGCTTATAAAACTCCTGCACTTCATCTGGTGTAGCCTGTTCTGAGGCCAATGTTGGATACTCTCTACTAATATCAGCCACCAAGTCATTCATCCGATCCTCCTCCTCATTATCAATTCTTTCTGACTCTGTGATATTTTGCTCTACTTCTCCATGTGAGCGCCACACAAGATAGTTATGCATAAACCCATTCTTGCAAAGGTGATGCTCCAGTTCTTCGATCTTTTGCACATACTTAAAATTCCGACACTTGGTACATGGACACTTCACCACACGAGGTCCACCGGAAAATGCGAGATCCACGAATTGGTTTGCAACCCTAACCCATTCCTTTGAGTGACCTAGAGTCACGCTATTGAATCCATCATACATCGCCCTTCTTCTATTGTCATCCATTTCCAAAACTAAATAACTCAATGTATAAAAATATGTAAGTAAACATCATTAAGCATACAAACATAAATAAAAAATGTGTAAATAAACATCATTATGCATACAAACATAAATAAAAAATGTGTAAATAAACATCATTAAGCCCTTCTTCTATTAGGAAGGATCACTAGACATAAAAAAATTAACCACACATTGAACCTAACATCGAATAATTTACAATGAACAAGAAATTATGCATCAATTGTAACAACTACCCAAAAATCATGCATCAAATTTTAACTAACAAACTAATTCTAATAATATACATCAAAGAAAGAAGAAAAATACCTTCACGGAGATCGTTAAGGTGGTGATGATCGAGGAGACGCGGGCCGGCCTGTAGTTAGAGTGGAGAGAGAGACTGGAGACTAGAGTCAAATGGGCCTACAATTAGATGGAAACACGGCTTTAGGTTTCATAAAAAATGCAACAGTCAATGCAAGGAGGTGGGGTGTTGCTTGCTGCTTGTGTACAGTGCTACTGCTATCTATACCATCGTTGACAACCACAAGCAGCTGCAAGGACTCCTTGGGGGATCTGTGGACAGCAAGGGGCAGTCCAAGATAGGTGTAGGGTAACTCCTTAATGTTAAGCCAGAGTTTCCACCAATAACAGCCTATCCTCATCAGAGTAATGAATGGGAACAATGGAGCTTTTAGATAGGTTAGTATGCAGTCCAGGGATGTGGCCAAACATATCAAGAATATGCTTGATAACAAGTAAATCAGTTTAAAAAGACCTTAAAAACGGCTGCATCATCTGCATAAAAGGAAATCTGATGTTTGGCATGATGGACAGCAAGGGGCTGAAGCAGATGGTTATTTGTAGCATAATTAACCAAAGAACTCAGAATATCCATGACCAAGATGAAGAGCATGGGAGAGAGAGGATCACCATGGCGAAGGCCTCGATGATAAATTGGCAACCCAGGCTCCCCATTCACAAGAATGTGGGTGGAAGAGGTGAACAGCAGCAGACTAATGAGATCACACCAACGCTGTCCAAAACCCACATACTTCATAACCTCCATAAGGGAAGGCCAAGAAATAGAGTCAAAAGCTTTAGATATATCTAATTCGAGAAGCACATGTGATTCATTCTTCTTATGCAAGGCTTTCAACATTTGCTGCACAAAGAGAAAATTATCATGAACATTCCTTCCACATTACTACTTTCTACTGCCAATTTTTAGTTTATTTTGCAATGACATAAGTGATATGTTATGTGATGGAATTGAAATGACAGAAGTGGCAAATTTTTGGCAGGTATCCATCACTTAGGGTCACCTATATTGATGAAGTTGAAGCACCCAGCAAAGATAGAATCAAGAAGATTGAAAAGGTTTACTACTCAGTGTTAGTGAAGGGTTCTGTTACAAAACCTAATGAGCCTGGCCAGAGCCTTGATCAGGTATTGAAAAACTACACTATTAATTTAGTATTTACTTGTGACATTATTCTGCTTTATCATGGTTTATGTTTTGGTCGATTATTTTTACTTTACTGAAACTGCAATGTGATGCACTGGAATTGGTGAAGAATGCTCAGGAAGATGGAATAGGCTTGCCAAGAAGATTATCTTGGATGTGACATTTATTTTTATGTTCCTAACGCCTTCTATAGATTAGCAGCTGAAGAAAGTCATGGTTCATTTTCTTTATCTAGGTTGTCCATTGCTAGAAGTGCCTGATTACGTGAACCCTTTGAACTTAAATACTTGTTTTTATTGTGTGTGTGTGTGTTGGGAGCATTCTATGTTTAATTTGAAATAGTTCAAAATCTTTCTGATGACTCATCCAATTTATAGTATCCACAGCCTCAGTTGTGCAAATTTGTGTTGCATTTATGCACCACCTATCTTTTTCGTGTAGGTTGTCTACAAGATAAAGTACCAGGTAATGCCATTTTAGGTGAAGGAAAGCCAGAAAACCATAACCATGCAATAATATTCACACGAGGCAAACTGATTAGTTAATACGACACTGGAAGCACTGCTAACAGTGATGCTAGGGACCCATCAAATACGAAATCCAGCACTAAAATTGTTAGTAGTTGTACATAAGTTAGAGAGGATCTGGGGGGTTACTTGGCGGCGGATCTAGGGGTTAGCAGCAATGCTATAATACACTGTAAATCTTATTACCATAGCATTTCGCTAGTGCTGCAGCAGCAGCAGTGGAAATTGTTAGTAGTACTTACACGGAGGCGAGTGGAGCTTGGGCGGCCTTACGGCGGAGGACGACCGGCGACTGCGGAGGACCGCGGAGGACGATGGCGGAGAACGAGCTTGGGCGGCCTTGCGGCGGCGAGGTGCTGGCGGCGGCGCGGCCAGCTTTGGCTGCGGGGCGGCGGCGCGATGAGGTTTCCCTGCGGGGCGGCGAGCCGAGGATGGGAAAGGGTAGGTGAGAGAGAGGTTGTGGGGTGGCGAGTCGACCTTGGGCGGTGTAGCGGCGACGGTGTAGCGGTCGGCGGGGCGGCGGTCTATGTTTAGGCGGCGGCGCGCTGGGCGGGAAAGGGCAGGTATGAGAGAGGCTCGGGGCGGCGCGGGTTAGGGATTTAGGTGTCTTCGGTTAAGTTCAACAGTGTCCAGTTGGCCCACGAACTTAACTTAAGAACGTGGGTACCCACGTTCCTAATGAGTTAAGTTCGACGGTTTTGGCTGGGGCCCACGAACTCAATTTAAGAACGTGGGTACCCACGTTTTTAACTAAACCCATGAACTTAACTCATTTAAGAACGTCGGTACCCACATTCTTAGTTTTACCCACGAACATTTATCAGTTTCTTGTAGTGATTCTAATCATTCCCTACGACCACATTAGTAAAGCATATTTGAGCATATCCATTTTTTATAACATGCTCAAGGAAGATGTTTTTCAGACCTTCGGTGTAAGGCCTCATTCATCTCAACTTATTCGTGGGTTGAGCCTATTTAGAAAATTATCTAAACCTGTTAGGGATGTTTCTTTATTGAAGGTCCTCAAACCGTTGAGCTCTATTCATTTCCACGTCTATTTGAGGGTTAACCGTGGCTTCATCTATGAGAGCTCCATCACCAAGAAAGGAGTTATATCTTTGTAACTAGATCTTGGAGGAAGGACTCTAAAAGGACTGAATGTCGCCCTTGGTGTCACGAGAGCGAAGGAGGATTGAGGATACTTACACAACATGTTTTGCGAAGGAGAATACAACAATTCCCTCATCGATGTAAATCATGCACATAGAGTTTAAGGGCACAAACGTAATTTCATGTGAAGTTGTATGTCACCTTATTCTTATAAATAGAGATACAGTGCCCATGTAGAAGCACATGCTTTAACAATTCACGTGCTCACACAACATTGAAACACTCAGCCTTCGAAGCTTCCGAGTATGATTACCTTCTCACACTTCAAACGTGTATCTCGAAGGTAACTTTGTAACAACTTGTAATCATAATAACGGTAACGAAGGATTACAGATGTTTCACGAGATTTCTATCTTTACATTTTTCCTTCATGTTGTTACTCAACCTTTCCCTACATCTTATCCTCTATTTATAAGTAGAAGAAGGGAGAAGGTATGGTCGATTTGTGTTGTCCTATCTTGGTTTCTCGTAGGAGCCTTTAAAGGTGCCTAGTCCCAATGTAGCAACCTACTAGACGAGTAGGGATGGCAATGGGGAATTCCTTGTGTCACACCCGGTTTAGAAGGCAAACCGAATGCGAACCATGTATGTGCCAGGATCAGAAATTCACGTACACAGTAGTTACATAACCAGACATCATCACACAATGCTTAATTAATAACATAAAAGATGGTAATAGTTGATTACATCATGATGTCTAAGACATCCACATAGTCATTAACAATTATAAAAGTGTAGAAATGAAACGTAGAGAAACACGGCCTTCACAGGCAGTCGACTGGGGGTTTGCCGCTACCCCATGCCTAGAACTCATCGTACTCTTGGAACTCCTGGAAGTCTTCCTTCACGACTTCATCCTCTCCTGAGTAGTGGTTGCAACATGGACAACCTGGGGGAGGGGGGTTTGGTGTGTAAAGCAAGGGTGAGTACACATCAACATACTCAGCAATTGTCCCGTTTTGGCTGTAGTGGACTAGCTTTATGTGGGGTTTTGAGGTCAAGCAGTTGCTTTTAGTTGGTCAGGTTATTAATACTAGTAGAGAGCCAGGTTTTAACATTAACCCAAGTTGTTAACCCAAAAGTGCCCTTTCCAAACGGAAAGAATACCAGAAACCATAACCATAATCATAATCAAAACCATCATCCTCATTATTACCTGTGAACAAACATCTCTAATCAATGTGTCTCTAATCAATGGAGCACCCTTGGCCGCTCATAACAGCGAGCACGGCAGATATATCAGTTTCATAACACTCTGCAGAGGTTGTGCACTTTACACACAAGTCGTGATTCCCTTTGCCTCAGGCCGATCAAACCCTTAAACACTACCAAGGTGAATAGGCAAGGTTTCACTACGTAGCCTTTACAAAGATTCCCTGAGGCTGTAGCCGCCCGTTAGGTTTCCTAAATGTACCACACTCCTCTCCAAGGGACAAACCACCCTTGGCAGAGCGAGCCGCATACACCAAGCCCCATTGACGGCACGATGGCGAAGCGAACTACACCTCAGTTCCTAGAATTATTCAGCTAAGGGCATCCCATACCACCCTCATGGTTGTACTATTTTCCCGGGTGGTCATCCAATGAACTAGTCTTTATGGAGAGACACTCGAGAAACCGCTTGAGTCCCCTTAAATGTCACAATATCATCATCATAATCAAAAGGTAAAACAACGTATCATAAATAATCTCATCATGTTCATTGATTAGTGTGAAGCTCTAGCATAAAGCTAAACCAAAATAACCCAACCCACATAGGTAAACAAGGACAAGATGAACAAAGCTAGTCAATCCTTAGGTATGAATTGTATAAATACGCGGAGTGAATTATAATATGAGTAGGACATAGATGGGTCAAGGGACACTTGCCTTCACCAACCAGCTGCTGCTCAGGGTCTTCACCTGCAACTCCTTCAGACTCCGCCAACTGACAGTTATCTATACGAGTTCAAACATACATTCCACAAATTTAATATAAAAAGAACAATACACCACGCAGTAGAGTATAACAAATAAGCAGACGCTTGGCGTAGGGCTCGCACCTACGACTAAGCGAGAAAGAGAAAATAACGGTCGAGGCTATGGTCGAAAGGCGATTATGTTAAGCAGTTATGGATTAAAGTACTTGTGTAAACATAGCCATATTAATTTGATAATCACGATATGCATAAAATAAAGTTACGCTACGTGTTTAATTATTATAAATGATTCAAGGTAATTTAAAAGGATTCTCGCGCGGCGAAACGCACGACGACACACGTGAATTAAACCGAAAACTGGGACAAGTTGCCGCGCGACAAAGCGCGCGACAGCACGCACGAACTAAGCCAAAAATAAAATGAGTCGTCGCGCGGAGAAATACGCGACACAACACTTAGACTAAACTGAAACTAAACGAATCGTCGCGCGATGAAGCGCACAATGAAACACTTGAATTAAAACTGAAAATAACGTAAAGCATCGCGCGACAAAGCGCACGACGACATATGTCACTTACATTGAATTTAGAATAAATCGTCGTGTGATGAAACACGCAACACAACACATTAAATAATCTGAAATTAAAATGAATCGTCGCGCGACGAAGCGCGCTGCGCAACACACTAATAAATCTGAATTTAAAATAAATCGCCGCGCGACGAAGCGCGTGACGCATCACATAAATTAAACTAAATTTAAAACTAATCCAACTAAAATTTAAACACCTCGCGCGCTAGGGCTGCACGCGCGGGGACAGGGCTGCGCGCTCACGCGGATGCGCTGCGCGCAACGGGCCGCGCCGGGGCACGCAGGGGGCCGTGCCGCTAGACCGCGTCGGGCGAGCCGTCGGGGGGGCCGCGCTGCCGGGCCACGCCACAGGGCCGCGCCAGGGGGCCACGCCGCGGGGCGATTCACTGGGGTGCCGCGCCAGGGGGCCGCGCCATGAGGGCCATGCTGGGGCGAGCCACCGGGGGGCCACGCCAGGGGGCCACGCCGCCAGGCCAAGCGCAGGGAAGGGGAAAGGGGAGGGAGAGGGAGAGAGAGAGGGAGAGGAGAGGGGAGCTCACCTTGGGATCCAAAAACCGGCGATAACCATCCACCGGATCACACCTAGGGCAAGGAGATGGGAAAGAGGTGGAAGAGAGGGAGTTGCTGCGCGGGAAACCAAAATGAGAGAGAGGGAGGGGTGTGCATGGAGTGTGGGGGCCAGGGGCGCCAGGCCATGAGCTGGGTCGCGGGCTGGGACGGAAGCCCACAACACACACGACCACTGATCGGAATCCAATTGCGAATCAAAAACCCCAAAACGAGGCGAGACAGATGCGCAATTAAACACAATCATCAGACAAAAGAAATATGCTTTGACATGATGCAACACCCATATCAACTTAGGTTTTTGTTTACACGCGATACAGACACCAGTCACTATACTGCTTTGAAATCGGGAAGGAGCAAAATGGGAAGAGAAAAGAGAGTAATGCCTCGAAGAAGAAAAATTCTACCCCCCCCCCCCAATTCAGGGCATTACAAACATATCCCCCTTAAAAGAATCTCGTCCTCGAGATTCAAGGCTGGCCAGCAAAGAGTTCGGGATACTTGGCCATCAGATCATCTTCACGCTCCCAAGTTGCTTCTTCCTCGGAGTGGTGGCCCCATCTGACTTTACACATTCTGATAGTGTTCCTCCAAGTGACCCTGTCTGCAGTCTCAAGAATCTGTGTTGGCTTCTCTATGTAGGTCAAGTCTTCTTGGACTTCCAGACCTTCCACTAGCAACTGCTCTTCTGGCACACGCAGACACTTCTTCAACTGAGACACATGAAATACATCATGCACCGCTGACAAATCTTGTAGCAAACTGAGCTGATAGGCCACTTCTCCATGCTTCTTGAGAATCTGATACGGATCAACATATCGGGGCGCTAGCTTGCCTTTGACTCCAAATCTTCTGACTCCTCTGATAGGCGATACCTTCAGGTAGACAAAATCTCCGACTTTAAAACTCAGCTCTCTCCTTCTAGTGTCTGCATAATTTTACTGCCTTGATTGCTATCTTCAGATTCTCCCAAACCATTTTGATGTTTTCTTAAACTTCGAGCAAAATGTCTGGCCCAAACACTTGCTTTTATCCAGGCTGATCCCATTGCAACAGAGTTCTACAACTCCTCCCGTAGAGCGCCTCAAATGGTGACATCTTCAAGCTAGCCTGGTAACTGTTGTTATAGGAAAATTCTGCATAAGGTAACCTCTTGTCCCATCTGGACGGATCTTGCAGCGCACACGCTGTCAACATATCTTTGAGGATTTGATTAGTTCTTTCAGTCTGACCGTATGTCTACGGATGATAAGCTGAACTGAAATTCAAATGCGTACCCAAGGCTTCATGCAACTGCTACCAGAAATGAGAGGTGAACTATGTTCCTCTATCTGACACTATCTTCTTTGGCACACCATGAAGACAAACGATCTGGGACATGTACAGCTCCGCCAATACCACACTGCTGTAGCTAGTCTTGACATGTATGAAGTGGGTTGACTTGGTCAAGTAGTCCACCACTACCCAAATGGAATCGTAGTCGGCTCGAGTGCGAGGCAACCCGACTATGAAATCCATCCCGATTTCATCCCATTTCCACTGAGGAATTCGCAACGGCTGCAACAACCTGGCTGGCTTCTGATGCTCTGCCTTGATCCTCTTACAACTATCACATATAGCCACGTGCTCTGCAATTTCCCTTTTCATTCCGTACCACCAGAATTTCTTCTTCAGATCCTGATACATCTTCTCACTTCCTAGGTGTATCGAATAAGCTGTCTCATGAGCTTCCTTGAGGATCAACTCCCAAATAGACTGGACATTGGGAACACACAAGCGGTCCTTGAACCATACCACACCTTCTGCATCCTCCCAAAAATCTTTGCCTCTTCCTTCTAGAATCAGTTGCCGGATTTCATTGATCTTCTCATCATTATTCTGTGCTACTTTGATTTCCCATTCTAAGGTGGGTTCTAACTCGACTGTTACTCCTCGCATGTTATTCAGAAATCCGAGACTCAACCTGTCAAATTCTTTGGCCAACTCATAAGGCACCGGACGAGCGACCATCATATTGACTTGACTTTTCCTGCTTAAAGCATCTGCTACCACGTTCTCTTTGTCTGGATGGTAGTGAATTTCCAATTCATAGTCTTTGATCAACTCTAACCATCTTCGTTGTCTCATGTTCAGCTCCGACTGAGTGAATATGTACTTCAGACTCTTGTGGTCTGTGTAGACATCACACTTCTGCCCGTACAGATAATGCCTCCATGTCTTCAATGCATGAACCACTGCTGCCAACTCTAGATCATGGATTGGATAATTCTTCTCATGAACCTTCAGCTGCCGGGACGAGTAAGCCACAACTCTCCCCTCTTGCATCAATACACATCCCAAGCCAGTGTAGCAAGCGTCGCCATACACTGAGAAGGGCTTGTGCACATCAGGCAAGACTAAGACAAGCGTTGTAGTCAACTTCTCTTTCAGCGCTTCAAAGGCCTCTTGGCACTTCTTGGTCCACTTGAACTCCACTTTGTTTGCTAGCAAAGCTGTCATCGGTCTCGCAGTCTTTGAAAATCCTTCAATGAATCACCTATAATATCCGGCCATTCCAATGAAGCTCTTGATTCCTCGAGTATCTGTTGGCGCTTTCTAGTTCAAAATGTCTGCCACTTTCTTCGAATCCATAGCCAATCCATCTTTGTTTATTACGTGACCCAAGAATAGGACTTCATCAATCCAGAACTCGCACTTGCTCAACTTTGCATATAGCTGGTGCTCTCGTAATCTCTGCAAAACCATCTTCAAATGATCCACATGCTCCTCCTCACTTTGAAAATATATGAGAATGTCATCAATAAATACCACCACAAACTTGTCGAGATAATCCATGAATACATTGTTCATAAAATTCATGAAGAAGGCTGGTGCATTCTTCAGGCCAAAAGACATAACGGTGAACTCATACAATCCAAACTTGGTAATAAATGTCGTCTTTGGAATGTCCGAATGTCGGATCATGAGTTGATGATAACCTGACCTCAGATCTATCTTTGAAAACACGCTGGCTCTTCTCAGCTGGTCGAACAGATCTTCTATTCTGGGCAAGGGGTACTTGTTCTTAATTGTGACTTCATTCATAGCTCGGTAATCAATGCACATCCTCCTAGTGCCATCCTTCTTCTCCACAAATAAGACAAGGGCGACCCAAGGTGAGGTACTTGGTCTGATGTAACCCTTCTCTGACAGCTTATCTATTTGCTTCTTGAGCTCAACCAACTCTGGTCCAGATATCATGTAGGCTCTTTTAGAAATGGGGGCAGTTCCAGGAAGAAGCTCTATGTCAAACTCAACTTTTCGTTCAGGTGGCATACCTGGTAAATATTTCGGGAACACGTCCGGAAATTCTGACACAACCTTGATAATCTTGAGTGGGTCTGCCTCCTTGCTATCAATAGCCATATGGTGACAACCTCCTTTCCTTGGCTCGGGCGAGACTAACTCAGTCACCACTTCTTCTCCTAGTGGGGACACCAACTTAATTGTCCTCTTATCATAGTTGATAACTGCTTGGTACTTATCTAGACAATTCATCCCTAGGATGACATCTATTCCCTGAGTACCCATTACATTACTATGAGGTTAGCGGGGAACTCTATCACCCTTATTTTCACACTTACATTCAAGCATACACTATCGGCTTGAACTTCACCACCGGCTGAATCGATTTGGATGGGCATTGACATGGTAGTTATTGGAAGATTATGCGCTTCTACCCATGACGCAGTAATAAATGAATGTGTTGCTCCAGTATCAAATAACACTTCTGCAATATTGGATTTGACTGGAAACATACCTACTATCATGCTTGGTGTTTCCTAGACTGCTTCAGCCTCCAAATGGTTCAGTCTCCCATGGTTGTAACATGTCTGGGCGCGATTGTCTGCTCCTGGCTGAGACACATTCTGCTTCACTGGGGCACTAGGGTCTGGCTGCTGCTGAGCTGCCTTCTTTGGACAATGCATCACCTAATGGCCTTGCTCTCCACAATGGAAACTTGCTCAGCCTCCTCCATGCACTGGGGTTGCTTGACTGCTCTGGTTGGTTGCTGGGGCAGGAAGACGAGGTGCCTGTTGATTCTGCCTCTGGAACTGACTTCCTCCTGACTGATTGTTCTGGTGATTCTGTTGCTGATGCTGAGGGTACTGCCTCTGAAACTGCTGCTGAAGCGGGCGCTGATTCTGCTTGAACTGTTGAGGTGGGTTGCCTGAGAAACGAGGGCGATTTCTGCTCCCAGGCTGAGGTCCACCAATCTTGCGCTTGTGATCCTCCATCTCCTTGCGCTTCTTCTCTATCATGATTGCTCTGTCAATTAAGTGCTGAAATGTGGGGAAGGTATGATTCATCAGCTGATAGTGCAGGGGATCAACTAATCCTCTCAAGAAACGGTACTGCCTCTTGGCATCTGTGTTGACATCTTCATGAGCATAGCGGGACAGCTGCAAAAACTTGTCTCGATACTCACTGACTGACATGGGCCCTTGCTTGAGCGACAGGAATTCCTCTTTCTTCACTGTCATCATACCTGCTGGAACATGATACTGACGGAAATTGTCTCTGAATTCCTCCCAAGTGATGGTGTCGGGGTTGGCGTGGGTGGCGAGGTAGGACTCCCACCAAGACTGGGCTGCTCCCCTCAACCGATGGGGACCATACAGAACCTTCTCTCTGTCATCACACTGAGCGGTGTGCAACTCCCGCTCCACGGTACATAGACAATCTTCAGCATCCATGGGGTCTGCAGAGTGAGCGAACACTGGGGGATGACCTCTCATGAATTCAGCACGCTTGTCTCTAGGCATCTGAGGCATCTGCACTTGCATCTGAGGTTGAGGTGGGGGCTGTTGCTGCTGCATAGCGGCCAGAGTCTGACCAATAGCTTGGACTGCCTGATTCTACATCAGAAACATCTGCTCTATTGTCATCGGGGGTGGTGGTGGCAACTGCTGCTGAGGTGCCTCATCTTGTGGTGCTTGTTGCTCCTGCTGAGCAGCCTTCCTCCTCTGCGCCTGTTGTCTGACATCTGCGGAATGCAATTACACATCATAACTGATCTTGCAAATCTTGCAGCATAAGAAAAGAGTATATAATTCTTCCACAATACTGAACCGATAAGCATCTTCACTGACTCCCAACACAGGTAAACACAACTTCTCAGATAAAGAGGAAAGTAGAATAAAAGGCTTCCCAACTAGATAACTAATTTCATTATCTTTAACAGGTAAACCAAAGTGCAGGGGGTACCCACACTATGGCGATAGTCATTACAAAGATCCAAATCCATCATAGTTCATCATGACAAACATAAAAAAACACAGGATAAGCAAACTACCCTGCCTAACTAAGACTAACTAAGAGTAAGACTAAAGCTAAGACTTCTATTTTAAACATTAATTACAAGATCCAATGCTGACGATCTATGGTCCTAAATTTATCCTAGTCCTGCAGTCGGGGTTGCCATAGACATGGTATCCACGCTGAGGTGAGCGGTACGGGTGTTGAGTCCCGATGGGGCGGGGGAGCCATCCTCCAGGTGACGGCGCTCCGCGCGCCTAGCCCGCAGCTGGGCGATCTCAGCACGAGCCCTACTCAGCTCATCTAAAGCATGGTCCAGCTCCGTGTTTAGCACGGCGTCTAGGTTGACTGTGCTGCTCAACCTAGGATTGTCCTCCCCAACAGGTGAGCCAATCACGCCTCCTGTGCTGCCATGTGGACGGCGGGGGTAATACCTCAAGTCAAGACCATCAGTCACCCCACCGAACACTTTGCAATAGTGCGAAAGCGCATGTCGTGCGGCATCTTGTATGGCTGCATCAGTTGAGTCTCGCTCAGAGATAGAATAATGCTTCGAGCAGACCTCTGCACCCCGGAGACTATCCTCCGGACGGTGAACCAAACAAGTCGCCTCCCAGCAGTCCGGGTGAACCCCGTGACTGTGCTGGAAGACAACACAGCGATACTCGATGGACTAAGTGCGTCAGTCGAGTGCCTGGCGCAGCAGGGTGTCGAGCGCATCGTGGAAGTGACACCCGCGAGCGGCATCACGAGTGATGGGTCGAGCAACCCATCCCTCCGTCTCCTGCTCCTCTGAAAGGTCGGTGCTGTGGCTCAAGCTGCTGTTGTCACCTCCGTCGTTGGGGTCTCCTCCAATAGCTACTCCAGCAATCGGGACGCCTAGTGGTGGTGCAGGGGGCGCCTCCAGTGGGGGCATAGGAGAGCAGCTCCTCACAGACTCCACCTCCTGCTGAGGCGAGGAAGAAGAGACCTGCTGCTCCAACTCATGTCACCGACGCTCCTGCTCCTCGTTGAAAGGGAAATGTGCCTTTGGGCCATTTCTATAATGTTTTGGTGATTAAGTGCCCAACACATATTCTTTAAGTCCTAATGTGCCAAAGATTGAAAAAGTGCAAATCAAGGCATGAGGTATGTTTCTAGACTTAGTACATTTGTTTTTGAATACTAATGAAGTTATCTATGTGCTAGAAACAGTGAGAAAAGAAGAAGAAAAGAAACCAAAAAGACTTGGCTCGGTGCAGGCAAAACTCAGCTCAGTCTGGCACACCGGACAGTGTCTGGTGGTGCACTGGACAGTGTCCGGTGCGCCAGGCTGGTCTCCGGTGAAAAGGTTGCTCTCAGGAAAAGATCAGCGGTGTACGGCTATAATTCACCGGACTGTCCGGTGAGCCAACGGTCGCCAGCGCAACGATCGATCATGTAATCCACGGGCGACGTGTGGCCCACACCAATGGTCGGCAAGGGCACCGGACTGTCCGATGCGCCATCGGGCCCGAAGCTGCAACGGTCGACTGCGCCCAATTTGGAAGGCGATTAGCACCGGACAGGCTACAGTAGCTGTCCGGTGGCGCACCGGACTATCCGGTGCGCCACTCAACAGAAGGCAAGGATGGCCTTCCTTGTTGGCCTCCAACGGCTCCTAGCTGCCTTGGGGCTATAAAAGGGACCCCTAGGTGCATGGAGGAGCAACCCAAGCATTCACTAAGCATCATAAGGCATCGAGACTCTGTTCCCGCGCATTCGTTTCGTTGTGTTAGAGATTTGAGCTCTATTCGAGTCAAGGACTCCCTGTGTTGTTATTTGAGATCAAGTCTTCTCTTGTGTGCGTGTGTGTGCTGTGATTTGTGTCTTGTGTGTGTTGCTCATCCCAACCTTACTCCGTGCTTTCATTGTGATCTTTGTTGTAAGGGCGAGAGACTCCAATCTTGTGGAGATTCCTCGCAAACGGGAATAATCATCTAAAGGAATAATCGTGGTATTCAAGTTGATCATCGGATCACTTAAAAGGGGTTGAGTGCAACCCTCTTCCATTGGGACGCCACAACGTGGAAGTAGGCAAGTGTTACTTGGCCGAACCACGGGATAAAAATCGTGTGTCTTGTGTTGATCTCTCTGTGATTGTTTGTGTTCACAAGAACTCGCTTCAAGTTATTTAGCCGTACAAACACTCATAACTAAGTTTTGTGGTTATTAGTGTTTGAATTTTACAGGATCACCTATTCACCCACTGTGACACCCCAGTGTCACCTAAGGTTTCTCTCAAATGCTAAACCAAGAACCATTATTTTATGTGAGCCAAAGTAAGCATGAGCATCAAAATAACTTAAGTAATAAAGAATTCACCAAGTACATGCTTAAAAAGTATCATGATCAAACAATTGAGACTTTTAAAAGATAAGAATGTGCAACCCTAATTAAAAACCCTAAGTGAGCCCTATGAGCAAAATTCAAGAAAATAAGAAAAAGGGTATGAGAAGTTTAAAATTATGACTTGAGCCAATTATAAAAATTAAAGTATATTTAATGAGCAACAAGAAATGTTGAGAAAACTTAGCCAAAATAACTCAAATAAAACCCCAAATCAAGCTTCTCATGTGGGGACTTAATGGGATTTCTGAATTTCAGAATTCTGAAATTCAGACCTTGAGCCAAAGATCAGGGATGTTCACCTTGATCCCTAACTTGAATCCTAATGGCCCCATTGACAAAATTGTGTCTAACTAACCCCTCTGTCGTGTGCCAAAAGATGGCATTGGGACGCGAGCCCTAGACACGACAAAACCTTGGATTTGCCTCGGGTTTGGGTAGGGAGACAGACCAGATTTCCTGGCTCCATATCTCTGCAACCAGTAGGCAAAATCCTATGACCCCCACACAAGAATGGTAGCTTGTAGGGAGGAGAAGAGGTTTTGTGCACTGACCAAGGCGAGAGCAGGCTCGGATGAGCGACCACACGCGCCAGAACTTGGGCAGAACGCACGGGCACACGTGTTCGACCCTGGTCGGCACGCCAGAGCTCGCCCAACCCGCGCGCGCTCACCCCGGTGTCCGGTCAAGTCCGCCGCGCGTCCATGCCCTCGGCCGTGCCCGCCCGCGCCTATAAAGCCTCCCCGGGCGCACCTCTCTTTGCCCCGCACTCACCCTCACTGGCCAGCCACCTTTCCTTAGCTCCGGCGAGCTCAATTCTGCCCGCCATGGCCGCCAGAGCTTCGGCCACCGTGGCCAGCCCACTCCAGCCACCCCCAAGCCAAGCTAGTGCTTCGGCTAGCTCCGCCAGTAGCCCGTGAAGCTCGCCAAGCCCTTGGACCCGACCAGACTTCACCGGAGGCCCGAGATCGACCTCACCGGACTTCGGTCTTCCACCGCCGCGCGTGGACCGAGCTATCCAGTGAGTCCCCGCCCAATTCCTTGCGCTCATGTCTTCTCTGGCATCCCGTGGACCTCCCTGACCTATTTGATTGAACTATCTCGCCGTGACCAGGCCGGTCTCCTCGCCGCCGACGAGCATCCCCGCCTGCGTGCGTGGACCGACCAACTCCGGCCATCTCCGACGGCGTTCCGCACACCGTTGTGATCACCGAGACCTCCCCTTCGTCCTCGACCACTTCACCGGAGCAATCTCGCCGCCGGTAAGCCCCTCCGCCCTTTCTTCCGCCGCGGTTACTGTTTGAGGTAGAAGAAGGACCTTGGGTTAGGATTTGTAGAACCCGAGGGGTTTTCTGTAACGTCAGTGACTCATGTGAATAGTAGCCTAAGGACTGATTCGCGAAGAAAACTTAGAAAACCCGCCAGGGACCCCAGTGCAAAGTGGATTTCCATTTAAACCAATTCTGTTATTCTTTTAAAAATGACCAGAGAACTTAGAAAATCCATAACTTGATGAAATCTTAATAAAAAGTTGTCAAACCAATTTTACTAGCTCCAGTATATTATAATCTATCATTTAAAAATAATAGACCCTAAACTTTCTGTTCAAAATTTTAGAATTTAAAATTAAAAACAGAAACCCACTAAACCTTGTTTAATTAAGGAAAATTAGTTTTTCTTCTGTGCTGAACTTAAGAAAATTTGTAGGTGTGTAAACCTCATTTAGACACTGTTTAAAAATAATGGGAACCCCAGCATTGAAAAATATGATATAGTTTCTCATTTAAAGCTGTTTTGTCCAAAACTTAGAGAAAATAAGAAAGACATTAGAAATTAATGAACAGTGATTAAGATTATTTTTCCTAATTTACTTATGTAACAGAGAACCTAGGAAAAATGCAGAGCCTATTAATTTGGACCAGATTTGAATTAAAATGATTTATTTAACCTTATATAGACTGAAAATCAATTATTAGAGAGGCAAAACTATAACCAAAATGCTTAATAAAAATCCAGTGTACTTACAACCACCAGAACCCCACTACAAAAATACAGAGCACCTCAGCCCAACTTTAAGTAAGGAAAATAAATACAAAGTGATAATAAGGCATTTTCCAACTAAATCATGAACAACCCCAAATAATGTGATAATGGGCAACCAAAAATTAGCTAAGTCCATGATGAGATAAACTACTAGAGAAAAATGCAAACCCATGAAAAGGGAGCAAACTCATACCATTTGCTAGTGATTTAAGAGAAAGGCCACTTAATTCAAATAATGCATACCACCACTTCCCTTAAGCAAAAAGAGGCCAAACTTCAAAATGATTGCTCTTGCACAAAATAATAACCCAGAAAAATAAGAACTCTGTTGTTTGATGTTTTTCAAATATAGTGGTAGTAGAAAGCACTCATTTGGCTAGAAACTTGAGAAAACCATAGGAAAATAATTAAAAGGTATTAATGACTAGAAATTTGTATCAAGTCATGTTATAACACCTAAAAGCCAGCAAAAATGAGTTTTAGAGAATTACCCACTGTTAAATAATAGTTGTAGTTCAAAGCACCCCTTCTGCCCTAAAATTTAATAATTTTTTCCAGAGAAAACTATTCACTTTCTGATCCCCAAATTTTGAGACAGAGAAACACACACCAGTAACCAGCCACTATAATTTTTGCAGAATTTTTGGAATTTTATAAAGGCAACTTGTAGTTCAAACCTACTCCAAACCTTAAGAGAATAAAAGAAAAGAAGAAGAAATAAACCTCACCCCAATAAGTCTAACTTGAGAACTTAATCAACTCTCACCAAGACTTAAAAGAATTCAGTGGAACCCCAAAAATTTAATCTACTTACCTTAGCTAAGTCTAACCCAATTTACCAAGTATACCACTAAGGGTCTTACATACGTAAAGTTAACTTGTTTAAACTCAAAAGATCATACACCTTTAAAGTTGTAATTTCTAAAAGCATATATCATATGATGCATATATCTTACGCATTGCATTCATTAGATTGTAATCTTGCCGACGGAGAGTACATGCTCATCCCCGAGCAAGGACCTGTCCGAGAAGAGGACCAGGAGCAGGCTTCAGAGGCTGCTATTGAGGATCTCCCCGCAGCCCTAGCAATTGAAGGCAAGCCCCGGTTTTATGCATAACCTGTTAATTATGCTATTTTACTACACTTAATGCTTGTAGGATTGCAATGTGCACTTAAGTGTAGGAGTTGCTTGAAACCTCTAGTTGCATGAACTTAGGATTCCTTTTTGAGATGAATACTAGTATGCTAGGTCGAGTAGCTGCTTGCTAATCAGGATCTCGGTAGAAGTCGAGTGATTTTTCTAGCGCTCGCGCGAGGTCAGGAATTGATTGTATTCATCTTGATAACGGGATCTATGTTGGTCTATGGATTTGGATCCAGGGAGGATGCCTTGTCCATGAGACGGGAAAAATGAATTAAGGATTAATGTGTGGATACCTGAGTCAAGCTTTTGAACGTACTAAGCACATGCCGGGAAAAATGGTAACCGGTAAACCTAGTACCTGAGTGAAGCCGGGCGCGGACTTTATCCCTCATGCGACCTGAGACTGGGTCTCCCATGCTAGCTATGGTGGGTACAAGTGCGGTCACTGCACGGCGGCAGCCGGGGTCAGTGGAGCATTGTATGCCAAGGCGGTGAGGCCTGGACGCGAACAGGGAATCAATGGGGACGGTTGTCATGTGTGGGGTCGGAGTACCCTGACATGCCGTGTGTTTAGGTTTACCTTGCAAGGTTAAAACTCGATTCGAATCGTCTGCTTCTCGCAGCTAATGAGACTGCTTGATTCCTTGTACTGCATCGAGTAAGAAGTGAAATGTGGTTACATGAGATAACTTGTTGATTGAACTAAATGCTTGTTACCATGTATGCTTAGAAGGAGCAAATCTAGCTAAGTTAATGATGGTATAATTTGAAAAGCTAAAAATTGATTTTAGAAACAGCTAGTGCTTTTGGCAAACCAAACCCCTCAGCCAAACAGCTGCATAGTCTAGAGGTAAAGGAGTAGACTCCTCACACCGGTTAAGTCTAGCTGAGTATTAGTATACTCAGCCTTGCTTGTGGCACCATTTTTACAGGTCCCATTCAGGAAATGGTTGATGGTGTGACTTGGCCTACCACCCTGCCACCGGGTTGGACGGTCGAGTGGGATGTTGCTCCGGCAGGAGAGGAGCATGAGGAGTAGTGGGCTAGGCCTCGCCCATTTCCTCATTACCGACGACATCGATTATCCGCTGCACTTTATTTCATGAACTTTATTTGCTACTCAAAAACTCTGATTTATGTAATAATTCCACACTTAATTTGAGGTTTCCTGTTTTATTGTATTTCTTCTGTGACTCGCCTTCGAGTGAGATTGTGGAATTTGAACCTGGTTAAGTGGCTCTATCAGACTAGATCTGAAGGACTGACGGGTTATTTCGATTTAAGTGTGTTACAGCCCCTGAGGCGTGACTTAGGCACTTAAGCTGGAATAATTCGGGTGGTTCTGCCACAGCTGGTATCGGAGCAAATTCCACCACAGAGAAGGACAATAAACCATGAATACCAATTTTTAAAATCTAAAACTTGCCTAGAAACTACTACAGATCGTCAGGACTAGACCGCTAGACCTAGGACGAAAGGCCTTAGGCGTAGAGGGAGAAATAGGTGGCTAACTAATTAGGCCCTGTGGGCCAATACTTATATTTTAAGGATGCCCTAAAAAGGCACCCTATCTTTCTCTTGAGAGGCAACGTTTCTTCCAGCATGCATGCATTATAAACACCAAGAAAAATTAAAATTTGAGCTAACCCCCTTTCTTTAAAACCATCCGGGCTCTCTTTTTCTTTTTCCTTCCACTATAATCTTTACCTTTGATTCCCTTCCGCAGATGAATTCACCCACCCCCGCCAGTGGAGGAGACTCTTGTTTCAGTTCTGACTTCCTTTCTCGCGATGGCTTTCCTTCCATCTTGTGGGAAGTGCTTAACTCCGCCGGTTACCCTACGCCCCCTTTGTACACGGTGCAGTTGTATGAGGAGCATCGGGTACCTCGTTGTCGGGTCTGGCTGGCTTTGGAGGCTCATCCCCTTCAGCCGGGTTGGCGTTCTCTTGATTCTGAGACGATTGGACTCAGGGCGGACAACACCGTTGAGGCAGCAGCCATGAAGACTCTGAGGACTTTTTGTGGCTACCATCCCCTGGAGATGGTGATGCACCCTTTGGGACTCTTCCCTGCTGAGAAGAAGGATGATCCCATGTGGTGTAACCGCGTGAGCCATGTGAAGGATGTGTGGGCAATGTATCCTGACTTGGTTGGGAGGGTCACTGTTCAGTGCATGAGTGCGTTGTACCGCCTTTAGGCCCTTCAGAGCGATGCTATGGCACTCCTTGCTAACACCGCTCAGACTGCCAAGCTCACTCTCGACAGTCGGGAAGATTTTGTGGTCGACCTATCCACAGAATTGGTGGAGAAGGATCTGCAGGTGGAGAGGCTGAGCCAGCGTATCACCACCCTGGAGCAGCAAGTGGAGATCCGAGACAACACTATCGATGTCTTGGAGAACCAGCTTCATGATGTGCAGAGGGAACTTGAGGAAGCAAACGACCACTTGGACATGCACCAGCTGGAGATGGAGGCCAATGAAGCAGGAAGCGAGGGAGAAGAGGCTCCCGAGGAGCTAGGACCAGCCCCTGGTGTCAATGGGACTACCTCCGCGATGCCTCCTTCGCCCGTATCCAGTGTCGCTTCCACCGCTCAGGGTTAAGCAGTCACTTCGACACTTTTAGGCGGATAGAAACCTATGCGAGCTTAGTTAATATCAGATTTTGGACTAGGCTTATGGGTACTTTCCCCTGATTGATGTAACCCTGTAACTTTTGAAATCTGTGGGATATTTGTCACCATGTTACCTTCATTTCGAACCCAATATTATGATTATGGCATTTTCCTTCCATATGAGATGATATCTTGCCGTTCGAAACTGTGAGTTGGGATAACAATGGCGACAATCTCTGTTTTCATATGGCAGCTAGGCAGCGTCGCGGGCAGAACGAGCAAGCTCCCCCGCCACCTCCTCCAGCTCCCACAGTGCAGGAGCTGATGACCCAGCAGAATGAGATTCTGCGACAGCTCTTGCAGCGCCAGCCCCACCAACAGCAGCATGGTGGAGGCCAGCATCAGCGACCTCCGGCTATGGCAACTTACCAGGAGTTTCTGAGCACGCAGCCGCCTTTGTTCACCAAGGCAGAGGATCCGTTGGACGCCGACGTGTGGCTTCGCGTCGTCGAGTCCAAGTTTCCCCTCCTCACAGGAGACTGCCCTGATGAGGCCAAGGCTCGTTTCGCCGCACAGCAGCTTCGCGGCCCTGCTCGGACTTGGTGGGACCACTTCCGTGCTATGCTCCCCGATGATCGTGCAGTATCTTGGGAGGAATTCAAGACTGCCTTCAGAGGACACCACATCCCAGCTGGCATTCTTGATCGGAAGTTGAATGAATTTCTGGCCCTTAATCAAGGAACCCGCACGGTACTGTAGTATGCACAAGCCTTCAACGACTTATGCCAGTATGCAGGGTATCATGCTGATTCTGATGAAAAGAAGAGGGATCGCTTCCGCAGGGGTCTCAATACCAAGCTGCGGGAACGACTCAACACTGTCCGGGCTGATAGCTTCAATGAGTTGGTCAACATGGCCATCTCCCAAGAGGATTGCATTGTTGCTCACCGGGCAGAGAAGAAGAGAAAGGCACCAATGGCAGCACCATCCGCTCAGGCTCAGAGGTTCCGGATTGTTTCTCACAATCAGAGCAGGGGTTTTCAGCAGCAGGCAGGCAGATGGGTGATCAGGCCACCTCAGCAACAGCAGCAGCCGGCACCCAACCGCTATCTAGCTCCCGCCCCAAGGAACAATCAGCCTCCACAGCAGCAGCAGTTCCGCCAGGGCAATGGGAACAAGTGTTTCACTTGTGGCAATGTGGGCCACTATGCCAAGAATTGTCCCAGGAACCAGCAGAGGCAGATGCCAGCACCAAATCAAGACAAGGGAAGAAAGCAGAAGGTGCAAGTCAGGCAAGGGAAGCTCAACTTCACTGCTCTAGAGGAAGTACCAGAAGGAGCTCCTATCATGACCGGTACCTTTTCAGTTTATAATCAACCTGCTTTAATTCTGTTTGATTCTGGTGCATCTCATAGTTTCATTAGCCAAAAGTTCAGTGCTAAATGCAAACTGCCATTCTCTCACTCAAAAGGGTCATTCATGATAGTCACACCTGGGGGTAAAATTGCAACTAATCAATTAAACCAAAGTGTGCCTATTCAACTGGGAAGCCACATTATCAAAACCACTCTTCTTGTGTTGGGATTGGAAAATGTGGACATCATTCTAGGGGCAAATTGGATGACCTTGCACCAAGTTGTGCTCGATGTAGCCAGTCGTACCGTGGAGGTTAATTCTCCGTTCTGCGGGAATTTCACTTTAATTCTGCCTAGTCAGGGTTCTTCTCAGTCATGTGCTTTCTCTATGATGGAGTTACCCCTGAAGAAGATCCCAGTGGTCCGTGAGTATGCAGATGTCTTTCCTGATGAATTGTCAGGAATGCCACCGGACCGGGATATTGAATTCGCCATCGAGTTGCAACCGGGGACGGCCCCAATTTCCAAGAGGCCCTACCGAATGCCACCCGCTGAGTTGGCAGAGTTGAAGAAGCAGTTGCAAGAGTTGCTGGATAAGGGTTTTATTCGCCCAAGCACTTCGCCTTGGGGATGTCCAGCACTGTTTGTGAAGAAGAAGGATGAAAGCTTGAGGCTGTGTATAGATTACCGCCCTCTTAATGCGGTAACTATCAAGAATAAGTATCCTTTGCCTCGTATTGATGTTCTCTTTGACCAGTTGGTCGGGGCCAAGGTGTTTTCCAAGATAGACCTTCGCTCTGGCTACCATCAGATCAAAATACGAGCAAGTGATATTCCGAAGACGGCATTCTCAACCAGATATGGGCTATATGAATTCTTGGTGATGTCATTCGGGCTGACAAATGCACCAGCATATTTCATGTATCTGATGAATTCTGTTTTTATGCCGGAATTGGACAAGTTCGTGGTGGTTTTCATCGATGATATTCTGGTGTACTCCAAGAACGAAGAAGAACATGCCGGGCATTTGCATGTAGTGCTTCAACGTCTGCGAGAGCACCACCTTTATGCCAAGTTATCCAAGTGTGATTTTTGGCTAAAGGAAATCAAATTCTTGGGTCACACTATCTCTCAGGCTGGAATAGCTGTTGATCCTGATAAAGTGCAAGAGGTGATGAACTGGAGGCCACCAACAACTGTTCGCCAGATTCGGAGTTTTCTGGGATTAGCTGGTTATTACAGAAGAATTATTCTGGACTTCTCTCGAATTGCAAAGCCTATCACTGAGTTGCTGAAGAAAGAAGTCAAGTTTGTGTGGAGTCAGAAGTGCGAAGATGCCTTCCATGCATTAAGGCAGCATCTGACCACAGCACCAGTATTGGCGCAACCCGACAGCAGCAAGCCTTTTGATGTGTATTGTGATGCCTCTGGCACCGGGCTAGGTTGTGTCTTGATGCAAGACAACTGAGTCATTGCTTATGCCTCAAGAGCACTCAGGCCTCATGAGCAAAACTATCCCACTCATGACCTCGAGTTAGCAGCAGTGGTTCATGCATTGAAGATGTGGAGGCACTATCTAATGGGAACCCACTGCAACATCTTCACTGATCATAAGAGCCTTAAGTACATTTTTACTCAGGCTGATCTCAACATGAGGCAGAGAAGATGGCTAGAGCTGATCAAGGATTATGACCTGGAGGTACATTATCACCCAGGAAAAGCTAATGTGGTAGCAGATGCCTTGAGTCGGAAGTTGCAATGCAATTGTATTCTGATGGATTCTCGCATTAACGCCTTGTGTGATGAGTTGAGCAAGATGCAGATTGAAGTGATTCCTTCTAGTTCTTTGTCTCACATTTCTGTTGAGCCAGCTTTGCAAGACCAGATTATCATGGCCCAGCTCAGAGACAAGGGAGTGCAGATTATCAAGAAGAATCTCCATCAGAAGGTTGAGAAGTATAATTGTTTCCGCCAGGATGAGAAAGGTGTGTTATGGTTCAAAAGCAGATTGGTAATTCCTAAAGACCAAGAGCTCAAGAGGAAAATTTTGGATGAGGCTCATCTCTCCAAATTCTCTATGCATCCGGGAAGCACCAAGATGTACCATGATTTGAAGCTTTTGTACTGGTGGACCAGAATGAAGAGGGAGATAGCCCAGTATGTATCAGAGTGTGACACCTGTCAGAGGATAAAGGCAAGCCACTTGAAGTCAGCTGGAGCTTTGCAACCACTATCCGTACCTTCGTGGAAGTGGGATGACATCAGCATGGATTTCATTGTGGGTCTGCCCAACACCTCTCGTCATCATGATTCAATTTGGGTTATTGTGGACCGATTGACGAAAGTGGCACATTTTCTTCCTGTGCACACCACTGATAAGGCTCAGAAATATGCAGAATTGTATATTGACCGGATCGTGTGTTTGCACGGATTACCTCGGACCATTGTTTCTGACCGAGGAGCCCAATTTGTTGCCAGATTTTGGGAACAATTGCAGGAGTCTTTGGGAACCAAGCTAATCCGGAGTTCAGCTTACCACCCACAGACTGATGGTCAGACGGAAAGGGTAAACCAAATCCTGGAGGATATGCTGAGAGCTTGTGCGATCGATTGTGGCAAGAACTGGGATAAGCACCTCTCCTTGGCAGAGTTTGCTTATAACAATAGTTATCAATCCAGCCTAAAGATGGCACCTTTTGAAGCTCTCTATGGAAGAAGGTGCAGGACACCACTCAATTGGTCTCAACCTGGTGAAAGAGAAGTTTTTGGACCTGATTTAGTGATGGAAGCTGAAAGGAAGGTCAAGCTAATCAGGAAGAATCTAGAAGCTGCTCAAGCCAGGCAGAAGAGCTATCATGATAAAAGAAGGAAACCTCTCCAGTTCGAGGTGGGAAGTTTTGTATACCTCAAGGTATCACCCACCCAGGGAGTGCAGAGGTTTGGGATCAAAGGCAAGCTAGCCCCTCGTTACATTGGACCTTATGAGATCATAGAAGCATGTGGACCCGTGGCATACAAGCTGAAGTTACCTTCAAAGATGTCTGCCATTCACAGTGTTTTCCATGTATCTCAGCTGAAGAAGTGTGTTCGATTGCCGACCGAGATCATAGCAGAGCCAGAATTGGAGATAGAGCCAGATCTATCGTACCAAGAGTACCCCTCCAAGATTCTGGATTGCAAAGAACGATCAACTCGGGCTAAATCGATCAAGATGTTCAAGGTCCAGTGGAGTAATCACTCAGAGGAGGAAGCTACTTGGGAAACCGAGGAATTCCTGAGATCCAACTTCCCTGATTGCCTACCTAAGGAAGCTGGTACGTAATCACCCCCAACCCCTCCTCCTGCCCTTCGAATCTAATTTCCAAAAATATGATCTTAATTCAGAATGAAGTAACTGTGAAGTAAAACTTAAAAGGACTTCCTTCTGAAATTGCAAAGAGAATGACATTCGAAGAGCAGTTTTACCCTAATAATAACAATAATCACCCTTTTCCTATCAGTCTCACCATTTGCTTCACCCTGGGAGGACTCTAGCCCAAATCTCGGGACGAGATTCCTTTAAGGGGGGAAGGCTGTGACACCCCAGTGTCACCTAAGGTTTCTCTCAAATGCCAAACCAAGAACCATTATTTTATGTGAGCCAAAGTAAGCATGAGCATCAAAATAACTTAAGTAATAAAGAATTCACCAAGTACATGCTTAAAAAGTATCATGATCAAACAATTGAGACTTTTAAAAGATAAGAATGTGCAACCCTAATTAAAAACCCTAAGTGAGCCCTATGAGCAAAATTCAAGAAAATAAGAAAAAGGGTATGAGAAGTTTAAAATTATGACTTGAGCCAATTATAAAAATTAAAGTATATTTAATGGGCAACAAGAAATGTTGAGAAAACTTAGCCAAAATAACTCAAATAAAACCCCAAATCAAGCTTCTCATGTGGGGACTTAATGGGATTTCTGAATTTCAGAATTCTGAATTTCAGACCTTGAGCCAAAGATCAGGGATGTTCACCTTGATCCCTAACTCGAATCCTAAAGGCCCCATTGACAAAATTGTGTCTAACTAACCCCTCTGTCGTGTGCCAGAAGATGGCATTGGGACGCGAGCCCTAGACACGACAAAACCTTGGATTTGCCTCGGGTTTGGGCAGGGAGACAGACCAGATTTCCTGGCTCCATATCTCTGCAACCAGTAGGCAAAATCCTATGACCCCCACACAAGAATGGTAGCTTGTAGGGAGGAGAAGAGGTTTTGTGCACTGACCAAGGCGAGAGCAGGCTCGGATGAGCGACCACACGCGCCAGAACTTGGGCAGAACGCACGGGCACACGTCTTCGACCCTGGTCGGCACGCCAGAGCTCGCCCAACCCGCGCGCGCGCTCACCCTGGCGTCCGGTCAAGTTCGCCGCGCGCCCATGCCCTCGGCCGTGCCCGCCCGCGCCTATAAATCCTCCCCGGGCGCACCTCTCTTCGCCCCGCACTCACCCTCACCGGCCAGCCACCTTTCCTTAGCTCCGGCGAGCTCAATTCCGCCCGCCATTGCCACCAGAGCTTCGGCCACCGTGGCCAGCCCACTCCAGCCACCCCCAAGCCAAGCTAGTGCTTCGGCTAGCTCCGCCAGTAGCCCGTGAAGCTCGCCAAGCCCTCGGACCTGACCAGACTTCACCGGAGGCCCGAGATCGACCTCACCGGACTTCGGTCTTCCGCCGCCGCGCGTGGACCGAGCTATCCAGTGAGTCCCCGCCCAATTCCTTGCGCTCATGTCTTCTCTGACATCCCGTG
The DNA here is from genome assembly GCF_902167145.1 of Zea mays. NCBI lineage: Eukaryota > Viridiplantae > Streptophyta > Magnoliopsida > Poales > Poaceae > Zea > Zea mays. Next base: position 246,704,068 of record NC_050096.1, on the reverse strand, counting down.
GACCTCCCTGACCTATTTGATTGAACTATCTCGCCGTGACCAGGCCGGTCTCCTCGCCGCCGACGAGCATCCCCGCCTGCGCGCGTGGACCGACCAACTCCGGCCATCTCCGACGGCGTTCCGCACACCGTTGTGATCACCGAGACCTCCCTTCGTCCTCGACCACTTCACCGGAGCAATCTCGCCGCCGGTAAGCCCCTCCGCCCTTTCTTCTGCCGCGGTTACTGTTTGAGGTAGAAGAAGGACCTCGGGTTAGGATTTGTAGAACCCGAGGGGTTTTCTGTAACGTTAGTGACTCATGTGAATAGTAGCCAAAGGACTGATTCGCGAAGAAAACTTAGAAAACCCGCCAGGGACCCCAGTGCAAAGTGGATTTCCATTTAAACCAATTCTGTTATTCTTTTAAAAATGACCAGAGAACTTAGAAAATCCATAACTTGATGAAATCTTAATAAAAAGTTGTCAAACCAATTTTACTAGCTCCGGTATATTATAATCTATCATTTAAAAATAATAGACCCTAAACTTTCTGTTCAAAATTTTAGAATTTAAAATTAAAAACAGAAACCCACTAAACCTTGTTTAATTAAGGAAAATTAGTTTTTCTTCTGTGCTGAACTTAAGAAAATTTGTAGGTGTTTAAACCTCATTTAGACACTGTTTAAAAATAATGGGAACCCCAGCATTGAAAAATATGATATAGTTTCTCATTTAAAGCTGTTTTGTCCAAAACTTAGAGAAAATCAGAAAGACATTAGAAATTAATGAACAGTGATTAAGATTATTTTTCCTAATTTACTTATGTAACAGAGAACCTAGGAAAAATGCAGAGCCTATTAATTTGGACCAGATTTGAATTAAAATGATTTATTTAGGCTTATATAGACTGAAAATCAATTATTAGAGAGGCAAAACTTTAACCAAAATGCTTAATAAAAATCCAGTGGACTTACAACCACCAGAACCCCACTACAAAAATACAGAGCACCTCAGCCCAACTTTTTAAGTAAGGAAAATAAATACAAAGTGATAATAAGGCATTTTTCAACTAAATCATGAACAACCCCAAATAATGTGATAATGGGCAACCAAAAATTAGCTAAGTCCATGATGAGATAAACTACCAGAGAAAAATGCAAACCCATGAAAAGGGAGCAAACTCATACCATTTGCTAGTGATTTAAGAGAAAAGCCACTTAATTCAAATAATGCATACCACCACTTCCCTTAAGCAAAAAGAGGTCAAACTTCAAAATGATTGCTATTGCACACAATAATAACCCAGAAAAATAAGAACTCTGTTGTTTGATGTTTTTCAAATATAGTGGTAGTAGAAAGCACCCATTTGGCTAGAAACTTGAGAAAACCATAGAAAAATATTTAAAAGGTATTAATGACTAGAAATTTGTATCAAGTCATGTTATAACACCTAAAAGCCAGCAAAAATGAGTTCTAGAGAATTACCCACTGTTAAATAATAGTTGTAGTTCAAAGCACCCCTTCTGCCCTAAAATTTAATAATTTTTTCCAGAGAAAACTATTCACTTTCTGATCCCCAAATTTTGAGACAGAGAAACACACACCAGTAACCAGCCACTATAATTTTTGCAGAATTTTTGGAATTTTATAAAGGCAACTTGTAGTTCAAACCTACTCCAAACCTTAAGAGAATAAAAGAAAAGAAGAAGAAATAAACCTCACCCCAATAAGTCTAACTTGAGAACTTAATCAACTCTCACCAGGACTTAAAAGAATTCAGTGGAACCCCAAAAATTTAATCTACTTACCTTAGCTAAGTCTAACCCAATTTACCAAGTATACCACTAAGGGTCTTACATACGTAAAGTTAACTTGTTTAAACTCAAAAGATCATACACCTTTAAAGTTGTAATTTCTAAAAGCACATATCATATCATGCATATATCTTACGCATTGCATTTATTAGATTGTAATCTTGCCGACGGAGAGTACGTGCTCATCCCCGAGCAAGGACCTGTCCGAGAAGAGGACCAGGAGCAGGCTTCAGAGGCTGCTATTGAGGATCTCCCCGCAGCCCCAGCAATTGAAGGCAAGCCCCGGTTTTATGCATAACCTGTTAATTATGCTATTTTACTACACTTAATGCTTGTAGGATTGCAATGTGCACTTAAGTGTAGGAGTTGCTTGAAACCTCTAGTTGCATGAACTTAGGATTCCTTTTTGAGATGAATACTAGTATGCTAGGTCGAGTAGCTGCTTGCTAATCAGGATCTCGGTAGAAGTCGAGTGATTTTTCTAGCGCTCGCGCGAGGTCAGGAATTGATTGTATTCATCTTGATAACGGGATCTATGTTGGTCTATGGATTTGGATCCAGGGAGGATGCCTTGTCCATGAGACGGGAAAAATGAATTAAGGATTATGTGTGGATACCTGAGTCAAGCTTTTGAACGTACTAAGCACATGCCGGGAAAAATGGTAACCGGTAAACCTAGTACCTGAGTGAAGCCGGGCGCGGACTTTATCCCTCATGCGACCTGAGACTGGGTCTCCCATGCTAGCTATGGTGGGTACAAGTGTGGTCACTGCACGGCGGCAGCCGGGGTCAGTGGAGCATTGTATGCCAAGGCGGTGAGGCCTGGACGCAAACGGGGAATCGATGGGACGGTTGTCATGTGTGGGGTCGGAGTACCCTGACATGCCGTGTGTTTAGGTTTACCTTGCAAGGTTAAAACTCGATTCGAATCGTCTGCTTCTCGCAGCTAATGAGACTGCTTGATTCCTTGTACTGCATCGAGTAAGAAGTGAAATGTGGTTACATGAGATAACTTGTTGATTGAACTAAATGCTTGTTACCATGTATGCTTAGAAGGAGCAAATCTAGCTAAGTTAATGATGGTAGAATTTGAAAAGCTAAAAATTGATTTTAGAAACAGCTAGTGCTTTTGGCAAACCAAACCCCTCAGCCAAACAGCTGCATAGTCTAGAGGTAGAGGAGTAGACTCCTCACACCGGTTAAGTCTAGCTGAGTATTAGTATACGCAGCCTTGCTTGTGGCACCATTTTTGCAGGTCCCATTCAGGAAATGGTTGATGGTGTGACTTGGCCTACCACCCTGCCACCGGGTTGGACGGTCGAGTGGGATGTTGCTCCGGCAGGAGAGGAGCATGAGGAGTAGTGGGCTAGGCCTCGCCCATTTCCTCATTACCGACGACATCGATTATCCGCTGCACTTTATTTCGTGAACTTTATTTGCTACTCAAAAACTCCGATTTATGTAATAATTCCGCACTTAATTTGAGGTTTTCTGTTTTATTGTATTTCTTCTGTGACTCGCCTTCGAGTGAGATTGTGGAATTTGATCCTGGTTAAGTGGCTCTATCAGACTAGATCTGAAGGACTGATGGGTTATTCCGATTTAAGTGTGTTACAGCCCCTGAGGCGTGACTTAGGCACTTAAGCTGGAATAATTCGGGTGGTTCTGCCACACCCCCCCTCTAGGTGCTCTCACTCGTGCAGGCAGTGGTGTAGCCTCTCCAAATGGCTACACTGACCAATCACCGGACGGCGAAGCGGATGCTCCACGAGACGATAAGGCTAGAAAGGAATGACTGACTTTCGTGCGGTGTGTCTAAGACGAGCCATCTACAAAAGACACCATAAGCATAAAAGTGAGAACAAAACTAGTATGACCAGCAAGTAGACCATAAAAAATTAGGAATTAGAATAAAACAAAAATTTCAGCAAGGTACAATATATATAATAAAACATAGAATTGGTCTAGATGACCAACTTTTGAAGGGACACCAAGGTCAAGGTGAGAATAGGGGTCTATAGTACTTAGAACGATCATTCTACTCTAGGTTAGCGGTCCTACAGTCAGCACGGCTTTGATACCACTTATGTCACACCCGATTTTAGAAGGCAAACCGAATGCGAACCATGTACGTGCCAGGATCAGCAATTCACGTACACAACAATTATATAACTGGACATCATCACACAGTGCTTAAATAATAACATAAAAGATGGTAATAGTTGATTACATCATGATGTCCGAGACATCCACATAGTCATTAACAGTTATCAAAGTGCGGAAATGAAACATAGAGAAACACGGCCTTCACAGGCAGCCCAATGGGGGTTTGCCGCTAACCCACGCCTAGAACTCATCGTACTCTTGGAACTCCTGGAAGTCTTCCTTCACGACTTCATCCTCTCCTGAGCAGTGGTTGCAACACGGACAACCTGGGGGGGTTGGTGTGTAAAGCAAGGGTGAGTACACATCAACTTACTCAACAATTGTCCCATTTTGGCTGTAGTGGACTAGCTTTATGTGGGGTTGAGGTCAAGCAGTTGCTTTTAGTTGGTCAGGTTATTATTACTAGTAGAGAGCTAGGTTTTAGCATTGACCCAAGTTGCTAACCCAAAAGTACCCTTTCCAAACGGAAAGAATACCAGAAACCATAACCATAATCATAATCAAGACCATCATCCTCATTATCATCTGTGAACAAACATCTCTGATCAATGTGTCTCTAATCAATGGAGCTCCCTTGGCCACTCATAACCGCGAGCACGACTGATATATCAGTTTCATAACACTCTGCAGAGGTTGCGCACTTAACCCACATGTCGTGATTCCCTTTTGCCTCGGGCCGATCAAACCCTTAAACACTACCAAGGTGAATATGCAAGGTTTCACTACGTAGCCTTTACAAAAATTCCCTGAGGCTGTAGCCGCCCGTTAGGTTTCCTAAATGTACCACACTCCTCCCCAAGGGGCAAACCACCCTCTGCAGAGCGAGCCGCATACACCGAGCCCCATTGACGGCACAACGGCAAAGCGAACTACACCTCAGTTCCTCTAATTATTCAGCTAAGGGCATCCCATACCACCCTCATGGTTGCACTGTTTTCCCGGGTGGTTATCCAAAGAACCAGTCCTTACGGAGAGGCACTCGAGAAACCGCTCGAGTCCCCTTAAATGTCATAATATCATCATCGTAATCAAAAGAGAAAACAACGTATCATAAATAATCTCATCATGTTCATTGATTAGTGTGAAGCTCTAGCATAAAGCTAAACTAAAATAACCCAACCCACATAGGTAAACAAGGACAAGATGAACAAAGCTAGTCAATCCTTAGGTATGAATTGTATAAATGCGCGGAGTGAATTATAAAATGAGTGGGACATAGATGGGTCAAGGGACACTTGCCTTCACCAACCAGCTGCTGCTCAGGGTCTTCACCTGCAACTCCTTCGAACTCCGCCAACTGGCTGTTATCTATACGAGTTCAAACATACATTCCATAAATTTTATATAAAAAGAACAATACACCACGCAATAGGGTATAACAAATAAGCAGATGCTTGGCGCAGGGCTCACACCTACGACTAAGCGAGAAAGAGAAAATAACGGTCGAGGCTATGGTCGAAAGGCGATTATGTTAAGCAGTTATAGATTAAAGTACTTATCTAAACATAGCCATATTAATTTGATAATCACGCTATGCATAAAATAAAGTTACGCTACGCGTTTAATTATTATAAACGATTCAAGGTAATTTAAAAGGATTGTCGCGTGGCGAAACGCACGACGACACACGCGAATTAAACCGACAACTGGGACGAGTTGCCGCACGACAAAGCGTGCGACAGCACGCACGAACTAAGCCGAAAATAAAATGAGTCGTCGCTCGGCGAAACGCGCGACACAACACTTAGACTAAACTGAAACTAAATGAATCGTTGTGCGACGAAGCGCGCCACGAAACACTTGAATTAAATGTGAAAATAACGTAAAGTGCCGCGCGACGAAGCGCACGACGACATACGTCACTTACACTGAATTTAGAATAAATCGTCGCACGACGAAATGAGCGACACAACACATTAAATAATCTGAAATTAAAATGAATCGTCGTGCGACGAAGCGTGCGACGCAACACACTAATAAAGCTGAATTTAAAATAAATCATCACGCGACGAAGCGTGTGACGCATCACATAAATTAAACTAAATTTAAAACTAATCCAACTGAAATTTAAACTAAACGTCGTGCGCGCTAGGTTTGCGCGCTCACGCGGACATGCTTCGTGCGCCGGTGCCGCGTAGGGGTCGTGCCGCGACCGTGAGGCCACGCCGGGGCGAGCCACCGGGGGGCCGCGTCGCCGGGCCACGCCACGGGGTCGCGCCAAGGGGCCACACTGCGGGGTCGTGCCGGGATGAGCCACCGGGGGCCGTGCCGCGAGGGCCACGCCGCGGGGGCCACGCCGAGGCGAGCCACGCCGCCAGGCCGCGCGCAGGAACACGCGCGTGGGGGTGGGGGCAGGGACGCGCGCAGGGAAGGGGAAAGGGGAGGGAGAGGGAGAGTAGAGGGGAGCTCACCTTGGGATCCAAAAACTGGCGATAACCGTCCACCGGATCACACCTAGGGCAAGGAGATGGGAGAGAGGTGGAAGACAGGGAGTTGTTGCGCGGGGAACCAAAATGAGAGAGAGAGGGAGGGGTGCATGGGGGTGTGGGGGCACCAGGCCGGGCTGGGTCGGGCTTGGTCGGGTCACGAGACGGGACAGAAGCCCACAACACGCACGACCACTGATCGGAATCCAATTGCGAATCAAAAACCCGAAACGAGGCGAGATGGATGAGCGATTAAACACAGTCATCAGACAAAAGAAATATGCTTCGGCATGATGCAACACCCATGTCAACTTAGTTTTTTGTTTACACGTGATACAGACACCAGTCACTATACTGCTTTGAAATCAGGAAGAAGGAGCGAAACAGGAAGAGAAAAGAGAGTAACACTTGAATTTGGTGAGTATCAAAGAAGAAAAATTCTAGCCCCCAAATTTAGGGCGTTACACCTTGTCGGGGAATAGGTCTCCATCCCTGTCCCCACGATAAAAAAATCCCTGTGGAGATCCCCACGAAGGCTTGCGGGGGACGTTTCTTCCCCATCATGTTCTCCACGGGGATAAATCCCTAACGGGGATCCCTGTTGTCAGGTACCCAGGAACGGGGTACCCAGAGCAAAGCCCATAGTCCTTGTTCTAGCCTAGCACGCTCGGACCCCGTCGAGCAAGTCTGCGAGGTGGGACAGACGATCGAGTCCCCACCGAGCAAGTCTGCGGGGAGGGACAGACGACCAAGTCCCCACCGAGAAAGCCTACGAGGCGGGACGGAAGACCAAATCCCCGCCGAGGCGAGCCCAAGTTCTGGAGCCGCGGGTATACGTCAACCACAACAGGACACATCACTAGGAGCCTACGCGATAGTGTCAGCACGACTGTATGCCCCTTTCTTATAATATGAGCATACCATGTTGTCTGATGGGATGAAGCGCCCTCGGTCTGGGGCGACCTCAACACCGGAGTCTCCATAGTAGCCCGTATGTCAGAAGCTACAGGACGGGGCACCATATCGAATAGGCAAATCCATGCGCACGGAGGGACATCCCTCCGTAGGGACCATGACGACAGGAGAAAGCCAAGCCGTATAAATCAAGCCCCGAGGCTAAACCGTGGGACCCACCGCATGTCATCGCAGGGACGTCAGCCACGAACCCGCCGCAGGAACAGGTGTGACGGACGACACCATACCGGAAGCACAACTTTGCACGACCATAGGGGGGAGACCCACCACGACAAGCGAAGGACTCTCTCTCTCTCTCTAAGAGAAACAACGATGTAAGGCCTACTCCTTGAGATATAAAAGAAAAAGCCCCTCTTCCTCTCACACACAAGCATATTTGTTGTAACACGCTCAAGCAATACTATGATCAGCACTACAGTAGAGCCGGTGCAAACCCGAACCAGTATAAACCCCGAGTCTCAGATCTCTCGTTGAATCCCAACGATTCACCATTCATAGTGAGTCCGCGCTAGCATCCTCTGTCGAACACAAATATTATTATCCCCCAGTTTCCGGAACCACGACAGCCATCCCCGCTTAAATTATATTTAGGACATACATATTTTGTTATTAATATGAAATATTGTCACTTATATATATTATCATATATAAGAAATCATTATGTGTACATCAAAATGAACATATTTAAACAGTGAGTGGTCTTTTAATAAGGTAATTTTTTTGTCATTAACTAGTATACAAAAACTTAGTCACATGTAAATTTAACGGATCCCGCAGGAAACGGGGATAAGAAATACTTCTCTAGTCAAAATCGTAAAGAAGAGGATTTAATTCCCTTCAATCAACTCTGATCCCCTTGCAACCGAATATGCCTTAATTGAGGAATTCTCCATAAAGGGTCGGGGATCAGAGCCCATTGTCATTTCTATCGACGACTAGTGGCCTAACAAACACATCGGCGCTAGCACACCCAACAGTCGAGTTGCTCCTCGAAGTTGGTTGCACCGAGGAGTCTCTCTTGATGGAGAAATCACTACCGGACACAGCTCCTGTAACACCCGGTTTTAAAGGACAAAGCCGGGTGCATCTCATACATGCGCCAAGAAGACAACATATATAATAACAGAGTGTATAGAGATAAATGTCATAATACATCAGAGTATTTATTACATAGCGGAAGTCTTATTACAAAATAAAGATAAATATAAAACGAACTAAGGATCGTCGGCGCCAATGTCGACTGAGAAACGCCACCTAGATCAGATCAAACTCCTCGCCTTGTGGCTCCTCCTGAACCACCTGCTCTTCTCCTGTGGGGGGGGGTGTGAGACAGCAAGGGTGAGCTCACACATGATCATCGCTCAACAAGTTGTGGGGAATAATGTGACATGAACTCACCAAAGGTGGGAGCTCATGTGAAGTGTAAGGCTGATCAATGATAGGGGTTAAAGCTGAGCATTGCTTTTAAGTAGTTGGTCAAAATTTTATTAGCAGTTACTAAGTGTAAGTAAATACCAAACCTTAAATAAAGTAATTGAACAAATTAATAATAAGCCCATGCATATGCAAATGACAAAATTGAATTTAAGTTCCATAATTTAAACATCAGAGAGTCCTGAGCTGCTCATGACCGTGAGCTCGGCTAGTATACCAGTTTTACACTCTGCAGAGGTTGTACCCTTTACCCACAAGTCATGTTACCCATCTGCCAAGGGGTCATGAATCCCATACACCTCTACCTAGGAAGCGCGGCAGGGCAACACTACGAGGCCTTTACAAAGTTCCACTAGCTTCCGAAAACCCGCTACAGTTTATGGGAAGATCCAGTACAGGGTTCCTGGCTGACCGCCATCGCAGCAAAATCAACCAGGGACCTCCCCGCACTGACCTCTCCCCTACTGCCCTTGCCCCTTTCGGGTAAGGTAGTCTTCCACTAGCTTTCCTAGTTAATCAGCCAAGGGCGTCCCATTAAACCCTTGTGGTGGCACGTGGTTCTCAAGTTAAGCTCTATGTTCCAATTAACATTAATGATAACAACATGAACATAAACAGAATAACAACAAGAATTGGAACATAGAGGTGATAAATGATTATCCCAAAACCATATAAAGCAATAGCAAACTACCCAAGTGATTCAGGGGTAAACAAGGTAATGAGATAAACAATCTAGGGTGACCTATTGGGTCCCATCAAAATTAACCTATGCATGGATAAGTGATATTAAAGAACATTATTGGGTAAAAAGTGATCAAGGGCACAACTTGCCTTCAATGAGCTCCTGCTCAGCTACTTCAACCTGCTGCTCACCAGGATCCTCAGCAACGGGTTCTTCTACTCGCCACAATACAAACAAGCACAGTGCATATAGAGAAATTAACATTACACCAAACATATAAATAAAATACACAGTAATAATCTACATATTAAAATAAAAACCTAGGAACTGGAATCATAATTTTCTGAGTTATAGATTTTAAGTTATGCATTTTCAAAGGTTTTATGTGTTTAAAATAGGATTAAGTGATAAATAAATTTCTTACTGTTTTCATGACAAAACAGAGGTTCTAAGTGATAGAGAATAAAATTATAAAATTTTAGGAACTGGAATGAAGTGATTTGGAGTTAGTATGAATTTTCTATGAATTATTGAAGTTCTAGCATATATTTTTGTATTAAAAACCTATTTTCCAATTTAATTATTCCATTTTAAACAGCTCTGGACTGGGCCTTCATTTCTGAGAACCGCAGGGGCCCAGGCGCAAAAGATCCTACGACTCAGAATACTATGCAGTAGAACGGCGGGTTCTATTTCCAAAAAGTCCAGGGTCTCATAAGCAAAACGCCAGAGCGAAAGGGTATCGCTTAATATCGGCCGCCCGATCTCCTATCGACCGCTAGGATTAGATGTATCCCAAACCGAAACGGTACGCAATCATAACCGTCCGATCGACGACCGACGACGCGGATTTAAAATCCACCAACTCGCCCCGGATTCGCCCGATCGAGATCAAACGGCCCAGGTCAACCCAGCGAATTGGTACGCGCAGATCCGATCTAGACCGCACGTTTCTAATCCGACGTCCAGGCACCTTCCCCCCCCCTGACCCGACAGTGCCCCGGTGATGGAGCACAGCTCCCCGCGGCGGCGGAGCTCGCCGTTGAATCCCTCCCAGCGATTCTGGGCGCTAAATCCAAATTGAAATGCGCTAAACGTTGGTAGGAACTTGGGGAATATGGGGAAGGTCTGCATACCGATGATGACGCAGAGTAGGGAACTGGCCGCGGAAAGCCAAGATCCACGGCGGCTCTGATGCACCGGCGATCAATTTCCCCGGCGTCCCGAGTCTTCCGCGCCCGAGGAGGGGGTGTGCGCGATTTCCGCCCGGCTACGAACCCGTCGAGGCCCTTCACGCCGACTGACCGCCAACCACACTGGATTTTAGGTGCGGCGGCGCGAACACCCGCACCCTCGATGGTTCTGGTGGCGGCGGCGAGTATGTGGCGGCGGTTTTAGCTCGCTAGCGAGGGGAGACAGGGAAGAGGGGAGAACAACCATGGTACCCGAGCTTTTATCCTTGCGCCATCGGTCAAGAAGGAACGCGATTTGGCCGGAATTCCAGCCGCGGCGGCGATTTCGCGTAATGGTTACAGGGGAGAAGAACGTGCCGACAAGAGGGGCCCACAAGCCAGTGAAAGGGAAGGGGAGACGAGCGCGGCACAAGGGCTGGCATGCGGGGCCCAGACGTCGGCGCCTGGAATCCAGTAGGGCCGAGAGGAGGAAGGGACGAAGTGGGCCAAAATTGGGTTCCGAGGCCCAGTTAAGACTCCTTCCCTTTTTCTTTTTTTTCTTTTTATGTTTCCATTTTCCTATTTTGTCTTATTTTGAATTCCAAATTCAAAACCTCCATTTAAGTTCGATTTTGTGGGACATTTGTACTCAGACTAATTATCAATTTGATCACACCAAGTGTGCTGAAGTTATTTAATTATGATTTTATTTGTATTATATAAAATCTTCATTTCCTTCCTCTTTTCTAAATTCTAGAGTGCAATTAGGGTTAGAACTAATTCTTTCTTTTATGTATTCTTATCATCATTACCACTGTGTACAAATGCACAAACCAATAAACACCAGCATGATGCATGTATTGTTTGAGTGTCTTTTGTTAATTATTTATTTGTTTAAATGTGATTTTCACATGAAATGATGAATATAGGTAACACACATATATGTAAGGGAAAACTCTTTCTCCTTTTACACTTTCCTACAATTTGAGTATTACAAATCCTACCCCCCTTAAAAATAATCTCGTCCTCGAGATTTAGGAAGAACTAGAGAAAAGGTGGGGAAAATCTATACGAAGCTCTTCTTCTCTTTCCCAGGTTGCTTCATCTTCACCGTGGTGACTCCATTGCACTTTGCACATCTTTATCACCTTATTCCTTGTAACTCGAGTCAATGTATCCAAAATCTTGATCGGGTACTCCGTGTAAGTCAAATCACCCTGAACACTAAGCTCTTCCATTGGTAACTGTTCCTCAGGGACACGGAGACACTTCTTGAGCTGAGATACGTGGAACACATTATGCACATCCGATAGAGTAGCAGGTAACTCGAGTTGGTATGCCATCTCCCCAACTCGCCTAAAGATCAAGAATGGTCCAATATAACGAGGGGACAATTTGCCCATAACTTTGAATCTCCTCATTCCCCGAAGTGGTGACATCTTGAGGTACACATGATCTCCTTCTTCAAATTCCAGTGGTCTCCTTCTATTATCAGCATAGCTCTTTTGCCTGGTTTGAGCCACCCTCAAGTTCTCTCGAATTATACGAACTTGTTCTTCTGCTTCTTGAATCAATTCAGGACCAAAGAACTGTCTCTCTCCAGTCTGATCCCAATACAAAGGAGTCCTGCACTTCCTCCCATATAAAGCTTCAAAAGGTGACATCTTCAGACTGGCTTGATAGCTATTGTTATATGAGAATTCAGCATAAGGTAGACTTTTATCCCAACTTCCTCCATGCTGAAGGGCACATGCTCTCAACATATCTTCCAACACTTGATTTGTCCTTTCAGTCTGTCCATCAGTCTGAGGGTGATAAGCCGTACTAAAATTCAACTTTGTACTCATATTCTCATGAAAGCTTCTCCAAAATCTTGAGGTAAACTGCGAACCTCGATCAGACACGATCTTCTTTGGTACTCCATGTAAACACACAATCCGAGCCATATATAACTCTGCTAGCTGAGAACCTTTATAAGTAGTCCTCACAGGAATAAAGTGAGCCACTTTAGTCAATCTATCCACAATCACCCATATTGCATCATATCCTTTCTGGGTGCGAGGCAATCCAGTAATGAAATCCATACCAATCTCTTCCCACTTCCACTCGGGTATCTTAAGTGGGTGCAATAGTCCAGCTGGCCTCTGGTGTTCAGCCTTAACTCTTTGACATACATCGCACATAGCCACATGTGCAGCTACATCTCTTTTCAATCCATACCACCAATACTTCCGTTTCAAATCCTGATACATCTTGGTACTACCAGGATGAATAGAGTAATCCGAGTCATGGGCCTCTTTCAATAGAGTCTCTCGAAGGCTTTTAATGTCAGGAACACACATCCTGTCCTTGAACCATACAGTGCCCTGTTCATCTTCCGTAAATTCCGGTACTCGACCTTCAGTAATCAGATCCTTAATCTCTTTTATTTTAGCATCACCAATTTGTCCTTTGCGGATCTCTTGCTCCAAAGTAGGTTCCACATCAATAGTAACTCCTTCAGTATGAGCAACTATCCCCAGGTTAAGTCTTCTGAAGTCCTCAACAATCTCATCGGGTAGCTGGGCAACAACAGCTGAATGAACATGCTCCTTGCGACTCAAGGCATCTGCAACCAAGTTTGCCTTGCCCGGGTGATAGTGAATCTCCAAATCATAATCCTTAATAAGCCCCAACCAACGGCGTTGCCTAAGGTTGAGATCCTTCTGGGTGAATATATACTTCAAGCTCTTATGGTCCGTGTATACTTGGCACTTAGTTCCCATGATGTAGTGTCTCCAAATCTTAAGCGCATGCACAACGGCTGCCAATTCCAAGTCATGAGTAGGGTAGTTCAATTCATGCTTGCGTAACTGACGAGAAGCATAAGCGATCACATGTCCTTCTTGCATGAGCACACATCCTAAGCCTTGGCCACATGCATCGCAATAGATATCAAATCCTTTCTGTAGGTCTGGCATAACCAATACTGGTGGCGACATCAACCTCTTCTTCAATAGATCAAAGCTGTCTTGGCACTTCTCGTCCCACTTAAATTCTTTTCCCTTCTCCAAAAGTGAAGTCATAGGCTTAGCAATCTTAGAAAATCCTTCAATAAATCTCCGATAATAGCCTGCTAATCCCAAGAAACTCCGAATCTCAGTAACTGTAGTGGGTGCTCTCCACTCCATTATCTCCTTAACTTTAGCAGGATCCACTGAAATTCCTCCATTAGAAATAATATGTCCAAGAAATGGCACCTCGCCAATCCAAAACTCGCACTTGCTGAACTTGGCATATAGTTGATTATCTCGTAGCTTCTGTAGCACCATCCTCAGATGTTCCTCGTGATCACTATCACTCTGAGAATAAATAAGAATATCGTCGATGAATACCACGACGAATCTGTCCAAATACTCCATAAACACCTTGTTCATCAAGTTCATAAAATAAGCTGGTGCATTGGTTAATCCAAATGACATAACAGTAAACTCATATAATCCATATCTCGTCGAGAAAGCTGTCTTAGGAATATCCGATGGTCTAATCCTCATCTGATGGTAACCCGATCGGAGATCAATCTTCGAAAATACTCTAGCACCTCGCATCTGATCAAATAAATCCTCAATACGGGGCAACGGATACTTGTTCTTCACTGTAACATCATTAAGAGATCTATAATCCACACACATCCGCTGCGATCCATCCTTCTTCTGTACAAACAAGACCGGTGCTCCCCAAGGTGAGGAACTCGGACGAATGTACCCAGCCTCTTGTAACTCAGTTAACTGCTTCTTAAGTTCCTTTAGTTCTTCTACGGACATCCTATATGGCCGTTTAGAAATAGGGGCGGTTCCAGGTAAGAGGTCAATAACAAACTCAACTTCTCTCTCAGGTGGCATCCCTGGTAACTCCTCTGGAAAGACATCCGGAAAATCTCTAACCACCCGGATGTTGTCACCAGCAAACTCCTCAGGTATAAAGAACATTGCACGCATGGGTGAGGAGGTTACTGCAATATTAACTTGAAACCTTTCTCCTTTAGTGGTAGTGAGTTCTACGGTACCTCTACCACATGCTATAACGGCCTTTGCCTTCCTTAACCATGACATACCAAGGATCAAATCTATACCGCTTGACTCCAATATTATAGCAGTGGCTCCAAATTCTCTACCCATAATGGTTAATGTCAATCTACGTGTCATTTGATTCGCCTCAACATGCCCTTTAGGTGTAATTACTATCATGGGTTTTCTCATATTTAGCAGTGGTATTTCATTTGCGTTGGCATATCTAGCAGACATGAATGAATGTGTAGCACCAGAATCAAATAATATTGTTGCAGGAATTGCATTAACATAAAACATACCAATTACGAGGTCCCCTCCATCCGGAGTAGCATCAACGCTGACTTGATTAACCTTGGCGATAGAATATCCCTTGCTAGAACCTGGTGTTTGCTGCCTGTTCTGAACTGGTGTAGTAGCAATCCTCTGTGGGCAGACATTTGCATAATGACCAATCTTCCCACACTTGAAACATTGAGTGCCCGGACTCTGTCCTGAAAACTTCGTCGGGGTGCCAGTGGGAGTAGCCTGTCGAGGGGGTGTCCTCAGTGGTGACTGCTGAACTGGGCGTGGTCCTCCGGGTCGAGTCGGTGTACCCTGTGGTGAGCTATAGCGAGGACGAACAATGCTGCTTCCTTGTCCTTGAGATATTGCCTTTCTCTTCAAATCTCCCAGCTGAACACGCTTGTGTTCAATAGCAAGTGCCTTATCCAACAGTCTCTGAAATGATGGAAATGTGTGTGCCACTAGAGCATACTGCAGGGGTCCATTAAGTCCTTCAATAAAATGCTCTTGCTTCCTCTCGTCTTCAGCAACTTCTTCAGGGGCATATCTGGATAACTGAATAAACTTGTCGCGGTACTCGCTGACTGACATACTTCCTTGCTTCAGCGACAGAAATTCCTTCTTCTTGATCTTTATCATCCCAGCTGGAATATGGTAGTTCCTGAATTGTGTACAGAACTCTGCCCAGGTAATAGTATCCGCAGCATCATGGGCAGCAGTATAAGAATCCCACCAGTCAGCAGCAGGACCAGTCAGACGTCCAGAAGCATATAAAACCTTCTCCCGGTCCGTGCACTGTGCAATATTCAGCATCTTTTCAACGGATTTCAGCCAATCATCCGCGTCCAGTGGATCAGGTGAGCTTGCAAATGTAGGTGGCTTATGACTCATGAATTCCCGATGCTTATCACGGGGTGGAACTGGTGGTGGTGGTGGAGGCAATGGCACTTGTTGCTGTTGTTGCTGTTGCATTTGTTGTTGCAGTTGCTGTTGTTGCGCCCTCCTTTCTTGGCGTATCTCATCTCTCTCCTGGCGCAGCTCCTGGCGTATATCTTCTCTTTCCTGACGCATCTCTTGGCGTTCTTGCTGCATCTGGGCACGCATATCAGCCATGGTATCCGCCATTTGCTGCATCACCGCCATCTGAGCAGCAACCAGTGGGTCAACTCCGCCTGGTGGAGGATTGGGGGGATTCATCTCTGCAGGCTGTGGCTGGGGTTGTCTGTATATCCTCCGAGTATGTCGATTAGGAGGCAAATCAATTCCACCACCCCGCCTGGTATTGACCATCTGAGTTAGATACTTATGGTAAGAAAATAGTAGCCAAGGCAGTAATTACAATCATGTTTATTTGGGGGATTTATTAGCTAAGTAGATTAGTGTGTCACCTACTAAAGCTAATACAATACCTTATAGTGGTACATGCTAAGATGTCCATCTATACTATTTCAATCAATCAAAGAAGCAAATCAGGCATTGATCATCAGAACAATCAACCAACATTTTTAATAGAGAAAATAGTTTTAATTTTGTCTTAGGCTTCCTATCTCTTAAAAATGTCATAGGGGTAGGGATTCCAAGGTGTGAAATCCGTCGTGTCTTGGAGTAGAAAAGGTAAGAATGATCAGAGTAGAACAGTAGAAGGTGAGACAGGATCAAGATAAGTGTAGAAAGAATCAGAGTAAGGTGAGTGTAGAATGAATCAGAATGAGATAAGTAGGTAAGGGTTTGTCCAGTCTATCTAGGTTTCGTCCTACAGTCAACATTTCCTCTGATACCACTTCTGTAACACCCGGTTTTAAAGGACAAAGCCGGGTGCATCTCATACATGCGCCAAGAAGACAACATATATAATAACAGAGTGTATAGAGATAAATGTCATAATACATCAGAGTATTTATTACATAGCGGAAGTCTTATTACAAAATAAAGATAAATATAAAACGAACTAAGGATCGTCGGCGCCAATGTCGACTGAGAAACGCCACCTAGATCAGATCAAACTCCTCGCCTTGTGGCTCCTCCTGAACCACCTGCTCTTCTCCTGTGGGGGGGGTGTGAGACAGCAAGGGTGAGCTCACACATGATCATCGCTCAACAAGTTGTGGGGAATAATGTGACATGAACTCACCAAAGGTGGGAGCTCATGTGAAGTGTAAGGCTGATCAATGATAGGGGTTAAAGCTGAGCATTGCTTTTAAGTAGTTGGTCAAAATTTTATTAGCAGTTACTAAGTGTAAGTAAATACCAAACCTTAAATAAAGTAATTGAACAAATTAATAATAAGCCCATGCATATGCAAATGACAAAATTGAATTTAAGTTCCATAATTTAAACATCAGAGAGTCCTGAGCTGCTCATGACCGTGAGCTCGGCTAGTATACCAGTTTTACACTCTGCAGAGGTTGTACCCTTTACCCACAAGTCATGTTACCCATCTGCCAAGGGGTCATGAATCCCATACACCTCTACCTAGGAAGCGCGGCAGGGCAACACTACGAGGCCTTTACAAAGTTCCACTAGCTTCCGAAAACCCGCTACAGTTTATGGGAAGATCCAGTACAGGGTTCCTGGCTGACCGCCATCGCAGCAAAATCAACCAGGGACCTCCCCGCACTGACCTCTCCCCTACTGCCCTTGCCCCTTTCGGGTAAGGTAGTCTTCCACTAGCTTTCCTAGTTAATCAGCCAAGGGCGTCCCATTAAACCCTTGTGGTGGCACGTGGTTCTCAAGTTAAGCTCTATGTTCCAATTAACATTAATGATAACAACATGAACATAAACAGAATAACAACAAGAATTGGAACATAGAGGTGATAAATGATTATCCCAAAACCATATAAAGCAATAGCAAACTACCCAAGTGATTCAGGGGTAAACAAGGTAATGAGATAAACAATCTAGGGTGACCTATTGGGTCCCATCAAAATTAACCTATGCATGGATAAGTGATATTAAAGAACATTATTGGGTAAAAAGTGATCAAGGGCACAACTTGCCTTCAATGAGCTCCTGCTCAGCTACTTCAACCTGCTGCTCACCAGGATCCTCAGCAACGGGTTCTTCTACTCGCCACAATACAAACAAGCACAGTGCATATAGAGAAATTAACATTACACCAAACATATAAATAAAATACACAGTAATAATCTACATATTAAAATAAAAACCTAGGAACTGGAATCATAATTTTCTGAGTTATAGATTTTAAGTTATGCATTTTCAAAGGTTTTATGTGTTTAAAATAGGATTAAGTGATAAATAAATTTCTTACTGTTTTCATGACAAAACAGAGGTTCTAAGTGATAGAGAATAAAATTATAAAATTTTAGGAACTGGAATGAAGTGATTTGGAGTTAGTATGAATTTTCTATGAATTATTGAAGTTCTAGCATATATTTTTGTATTAAAAACCTATTTTCCAATTTAATTATTCCATTTTAAACAGCTCTGGACTGGGCCTTCATTTCTGAGAACCGCAGGGGCCCAGGCGCAAAAGATCCTACGACTCAGAATACTATGCAGTAGAACGGCGGGTTCTATTTCCAAAAAGTCCAGGGTCTCATAAGCAAAACGCCAGAGCGAAAGGGTATCGCTTAATATCGGCCGCCCGATCTCCTATCGACCGCTAGGATTAGATGTATCCCAAACCGAAACGGTACGCAATCATAACCGTCCGATCGACGACCGACGACGCGGATTTAAAATCCACCAACTCGCCCCGGATTCGCCCGATCGAGATCAAACGGCCCAGGTCAACCCAGCGAATTGGTACGCGCAGATCCGATCTAGACCGCACGTTTCTAATCCGACGTCCAGGCACCTTCCCCCCCCTGACCCGACAGTGCCCCGGTGATGGAGCACAGCTCCCCGCGGCGGCGGAGCTCGCCGTTGAATCCCTCCCAGCGATTCTGGGCGCTAAATCCAAATTGAAATGCGCTAAACGTTGGTAGGAACTTGGGGAATATGGGGAAGGTCTGCATACCGATGATGACGCAGAGTAGGGAACTGGCCGCGGAAAGCCAAGATCCACGGCGGCTCTGATGCACCGGCGATCAATTTCCCCGGCGTCCCGAGTCTTCCGCGCCCGAGGAGGGGGTGTGCGCGATTTCCGCCCGGCTACGAACCCGTCGAGGCCCTTCACGCCGACTGACCGCCAACCACACTGGATTTTAGGTG
This sequence comes from Zea mays, assembly GCF_902167145.1. Classification (NCBI taxonomy): domain Eukaryota; kingdom Viridiplantae; phylum Streptophyta; class Magnoliopsida; order Poales; family Poaceae; genus Zea; species Zea mays. The sequence goes on along the minus strand of NC_050096.1, from coordinate 246,684,911 downwards.
CGGCGGCGCGAACACCCGCACCCTCGATGGTTCTGGTGGCGGCGGCGAGTATGTGGCGGCGGTTTTAGCTCGCTAGCGAGGGGAGACAGGGAAGAGGGGAGAACAACCATGGTACCCGAGCTTTTATCCTTGCGCCATCGGTCAAGAAGGAACGCGATTTGGCCGGAATTCCAGCCGCGGCGGCGATTTCGCGTAATGGTTACAGGGGAGAAGAACGTGCCGACAAGAGGGGCCCACAAGCCAGTGAAAGGGAAGGGGAGACGAGCGCGGCACAAGGGCTGGCATGCGGGGCCCAGACGTCGGCGCCTGGAATCCAGTAGGGCCGAGAGGAGGAAGGGACGAAGTGGGCCAAAATTGGGTTCCGAGGCCCAGTTAAGACTCCTTCCCTTTTTCTTTTTTTTCTTTTTATGTTTCCATTTTCCTATTTTGTCTTATTTTGAATTCCAAATTCAAAACCTCCATTTAAGTTCGATTTTGTGGGACATTTGTACTCAGACTAATTATCAATTTGATCACACCAAGTGTGCTGAAGTTATTTAATTATGATTTTATTTGTATTATATAAAATCTTCATTTCCTTCCTCTTTTCTAAATTCTAGAGTGCAATTAGGGTTAGAACTAATTCTTTCTTTTATGTATTCTTATCATCATTACCACTGTGTACAAATGCACAAACCAATAAACACCAGCATGATGCATGTATTGTTTGAGTGTCTTTTGTTAATTATTTATTTGTTTAAATGTGATTTTCACATGAAATGATGAATATAGGTAACACACATATATGTAAGGGAAAACTCTTTCTCCTTTTACACTTTCCTACAATTTGAGTATTACAGCTCCTTTGCCGTGTGTCTCAGACACTCGGCAAAGGCTATTTTACACTCGGCAAAGGCTTTGCCGAGTGTAACACTCGGCAAAGAACGCTCGGCGAACTATACATCGGCAGCGGTCTCTTTGCCGAGTACTTTTTGTCAGGCACTCGGCAAAGAAAAGTCACCGTCACGGCGCCAAGTGATGGTGACGGATCCTTTGCCGAGTGTCTTCTTTGGCACTCGGCAAAGAGGCCAATTTTGCCGAGTGTCTGCTATCATGGCCCTCGGCAAAGACGGGTCCAGTGGGCCCCACCGCCAGTCCCTGTGCCGAGAGCTCTCGTAGGCACTCGGCAAAGGAGGACTCTTTGCCAAGTATCTAGTGGACCGGCACTCGGCAAAGAGTCCTCCAGTGGGCCCCTTTGCCAGTCCCTTTGCCGAGTGCCTTAGCAACAGCACTCGGCAAAGATGGCTTTGCCGGTTCCCAGGTTTCCTTCTTTGCCGAGTGCCATGGTCAGCACTCGGCAAAGATGGCTTTACCGGTTCCCAGGTTTCCTTCTTTGTCGAGTGCCATGGTCATAGCACTCGGCAAAGCGACCCTTTGCCGAGTGTTACACTCGGCAAAGTGACCAGGATGTCCCTTTTTTATTTGTTTTTGCTGTTCCATCCAAACAAACAAAAGATATATATCATTCACATCACATTATATATCAATCGCATCACAGAATGAACACATTTATCATCAACACCATATATATATCACAAAGTCTCACTAATATAAGTCTCACAAATATAAGTTAGGATCATCACAAAACAGATATAAGTCTAGATCATCACTAACATCACCAAGTATCTCACAAGACCAAGTCTAGCCAAACATCACCAACACTCACAAGACCAAGTCTGGATCATCAACGAGGTGGGCATCTGGACTGGTTCGGCGAAGGGCTGGACGAAGCATGAGGGTTGTTCGATGCCGCCGATTGACCCTGCACAGAGAAGAGATTGTATGTGTGAGAACATATGAATATATATCATGCAGTACTAAAATTTTGATACTCACAGGAGTAGTGAACTCAGTAGGGTCAGTTGCAGGGAACAACGGAGGTGGTGGAGCATGACCCTGTGCGGCGCAAGGCTCTGCATGTACGCGAACATCTCCGCCATCCTCTTCTCCAGCTCCTCACGTTGCCTCCTCTCATCATCTAGCTGAGTCTGTAATATTTCGCCCTAATGTTACGATAATGCAAAGAGAAGATATATAATAATCAATGAACGATAAATAGATAAGGAATAACCTGGAGTTGCTGGATACGATGCTGTGAGCTGTCCTGCCGAGGTCGTATGGCTGGGCTCGCGCTAGTGCTCCTTGCTCGCACCTGAGAGAGAGTGGGAGTGGAGGACGAGTCGATTGCCCCATCGGCAATCCAGTACCACCCATGCCTCTTGCCTCCTCCAACCCTCATGAGGACATCTCCGTCGATGTCCTCGGTCCTCGGATCGTAATCTGGCCCATGGACCTCCTTGGTCATGGCGGTGTACTCACTGAGGCGGCTGTGGATGGTGGGGTTGGTGTACGCCTCGGGCCCATCATCCGGGTTGTAGGTGACGTCGGACGTCGCCTTCCCCTTGTGGGCCATAGCATATGCCGAGAACGTGGAGCAAGGCGCGCCACCATGTGCCGCCGACTGCGAGAAAACCAACGAGATGGTTAGAAATCATGTCTAATCGAAAGTTATATACCTAAATAAAAAAGAGCGCGTACCCATGCTTCCGCGTATTTGCCCAGGCTGCGGCTGCCTTGATGGTGGGAGGGACCTTGCATCATCAAACGTCGTTCCCGGCTAGCGTTGTGCGCCTCGTCCCACTCAGCCGAGCACCATCTCTGCACCATCTGCTCCCAGCACTCAGGATGCGCGGCGCACCAATGAGGAATCATCTAAAAAATACAAGTACACGGCATATCAGAAGATAAAATTAAGCATATTTAGTACCAATAATAAAGTTTTGTATTTACCTGCAAGTACTGGTCCGGAGTCAACGACATGGTTCGGGCGTCCTTCTTGCTCACCTTCTCCCCAAGGACGGAGCCGTGGTAAGTGACGATGGCCTGGATGCGCGCCTCGTAGTGCATGTCCACGACGAGCTTCTTACAGCTCGTGGTAGCCACCACATCCGCTCTGGCCTCGTATCCAGCCTCGCATCTGAAGAAATCCTACATACAAAGACGATGTATGCATACATTATTTCAAGAATATGCAACAAATGCGACTTATTAAACAATATAGTGCGAGGAAGACTTACCCACAGCTCTTGCTTCACCCGCTCCGCCTTGTTGTTGAATTGTCTGTCGTCCCGATCTACTGCATCGGGGGCGACGGCGTAGTGGTCGAAGGTGTATGCTAGGCTCGTCACTCCGGCGTACTCGACAAGTCCAGGGAAGTGTTCCCTGCATAGAAGGCCGAGGATGCCATTGGGGTTGCGGCCGTGACCCCCTGTAGTCTCCAAAACCATCCAAGACCTGTCCAAGTGATTAAGATGAAGTTTCTATTATTCATTTGAACATATAATATGAAAAAGCAGCAACAACATCTAAAGTTACCTACCTCTCTCCATCGGGTCATATCAGCGGACGTCTGTCATGAAGTATGGGTCACTTAGGGAGACTCGCGGGACCTCGCAGGTAGATACTCCTCGAACCTGAGGAGCCAGAACCTGAGACGTCCTGCTGAGCGGCGGCGTCGTCGTCGTCGTCGTCCTGCTGCGCCGCATCGTCGTCGTCCTGCTGTGCCGCATCGACAGCGGCTTGCTGCTCCACCTGCTGTTGTACGGCGTCGTCCTGCTGCGCCTCCTCCTCCGTCCTACGGGTGCTCCTCCTCCCCCTCCCCCTCCCCCTCCCCCTCCTCGTCCTCGTCCCACCGCCCACCATCTTTGTCCAACAACCTGCAATTAAGAGTAAACAATTAAGCACAGATAAAAAATATGTATTTAGAAACATATGCAAAATAAATGAAATATAGCATTACATCGATTTAAAATAATCTTCATATGTGTCCGGGTTAGCCGGATCATAAGTGTCATCATCACTATCAACCATTTCATAGTCAACATCATCTGAAGGCGCAATTTCGTCATTGGCATTGCCTTCAAGTATTTCTAAGTCATTCTCATTTTGCACCTCATCATCCTCGTCATCAACAACCATTTCAATATCTACTTCCATTCCGATCGCTTCGGTTAAGTCTATCTCAAATTGTCCTTCGAGCCCATCTTCTTGGAAGAACTCTCCGTCATATGTGTCCGGGTCTAAGTTATAATCTTCATCGTTTGGAACAGGTAATTTAGCGTGCGGTGATACCTTATACACAACATCCCAACCCTTAAGATGTTGTTTCGTTTGGCACGCATATGGAAGATAATACACTTGTGTGGCCTGTTGGGCCACAATATAGACATCGTCTCCTGGTAAGGTGGAATCCTGTCGAATTTCGACTAGCCCAACATTAGAATGTGTCCGTCTCGTAACTTCAGGGTCAAACCAATGACATTTGAATATCACTAGAGTAAGAGGTTTGGAACCATAAAAATTGAGTTCATATATTTCTTCAATTCTTCCATAATACTCGACCTCGTCAAGCCCGGGCGTAAAGACTCCAGAACACGTGGTTTTTCGATTGGGCCGACTTTGGTCGTAGCTTGTTGTGCGAAAACGGTATCCATTGACGTCATACCCAGAAAATTTCCTGACCCTATAGGCAAAGCCATTGGCTACTTGTCTCAACTCGGCACTCATAGACGGCTCTCTTTGGCCCTGCAAGTTCAAACACGCTAGATTGTTATATTATTCGCACGTAAGAGCAACTTCAAATGACAAACTAAGCACGTACCTTACGTTTAAACCAGGAAATGAAATCGGGCAATCCATTTCCCACACCCTTTCGAAGAAGGGTATCATATTCCTGTGGAGTTGGGTCCCTTGATCGACGCCAGAATTCATGAAAAAATTGCTCCATGTATGGCGTCACCTCTTCAAGGTTGGTCAATACATATAGCATGATATGGCGCCACTCTTCATGTCTCAGGGTCTTGGTGGTCGAACCACTTGCGCTTCCGAGTTGCCCTCGAAAAATGCTGAGGTTCGATTCATCGTCGCCATCATTGTAACGAGGGGGTGGATTATGCACGCTCGGCAGTTTGTCACCATAGTAAGTTGTTGTGAAGTTTGACACCTCCTCCAGTATGTATGCCTCTGCAATGGAAGCCTCGATTTTGCATTTATTTCTACATTTCTTTCGGATAGTCTTTAGACATCTCTCGATTGGATAGCACCAATGTCCCTGCACGGGCCCCCCCATTCGTGCCTCATACGGGAGATGAATAATCAAATGTTGCATCAGATTGAAGAAGCCGGGTGGAAAGATCTTCTCCAACTTACACAGTAACACGGGTGCCATCCTTTCCAAGTCTACAATCATGGTCCGAGCTAACTCTTTTGCACAAAGCTGGCGGAAGAAATAGCTCAACTCTGCAAGCGCTAGCCAGACATGCTCAGGAACATAGCCTCGAACCATCGCCGGAAGAATTCATTCAATCCATATGTGGAAGTCATGACTCTTCATCCCTAAGACTCGCAGAGTAGATAAGTTCACCCCCCTACTAAGGTTAGCTGCATACCCATCAGGGAACATTAACATCTTGATCCACGGTAGTACTTCCTTCCTCTAGGCCCTGCTCAGGACGAAATCGGCCTTAGGCCTTCTCCATGTCTTACCACCACTAGGCGGCTTCATCTCTTGGTTTGGTCTATCACATAACTCTGCCAGATCCACTCTTGCCTTTACGTTATCCTTTGACTTATCAGGAATCTCCATAATTGTTGCCCAAAGTGCCTCGGCGACATTCTTTTCAGTGTGCATCACGTCAATGTTGTGTGGAAGGAGTAGGTCATCATAATAGGGGAGCCGAGTCAAGCCCGACTTATGTGTCCACATATGTTGCTCACCATATCCCACAAAACCACCTTCTGGGTTGGCCACGAGACCATCTATCTGTTCGTGAACTTCGGCACCAGTCATCATTGCAGGTGGGCGGTCTGTCACCACGACACCTTTCGTAAAGTTCTTGATGTCTAATCGGAATGCATGGTCAGGAGGGAGAAATTGTCGATGTTTATCGAATGCCGAATATTTGCCACCCTTCTTCAACCAAATGAACCTAAGAGCTTCCTTGCAAAGTGGGCATGGGAACTTACCGTGAACACACCAGGCGCAAAATAGCCCATACGCCGGAAAGTCATGCATGGAGTACTGGTACCAAACATGCATTTTGAAGTTTGTCTTCGTAGCTCGGTCGTACGCCCATACCCCTTCCTCCCAAGCACGGACCAATTCATCAATCAAAGGCTCCATGTACACGCCCATTTTATTCCCCGGGTGTCCAGGAATTATCAACGACACGAATATGTTCTGTCTTTGAAAGCAAACGCCATGGGGGGGAGATTGATGGGGATAACGAACACGGGCCAACATGTGTATGGGGCAGCGGTCATTCCATAGGGATTGAACCCATATGTGGCCAACGCAACACGAACATTACGAGCCTCTTTGGCTTTCTCATGGTGAATGGCATCAAAGTGGGTCCATGCTTCACCCTCAGATGCGTGAACCATCTTGTCAGGATTGTATCGTTTGCCTTTTTTGTGCCATGTCATCTGTTTCGCGGATTCCTCTGTCATGTATAGACGCTGGATCCTCGGTATGAACGGAAGGTGGCGTAGGATTGTCACGGGGATGTCGAGCTGCCTCTTCTGTCCATCGCCAGAGTCTACCTCCATGAACCTAGACGATTTACACTTCGGACAGTACTTTGCCTCAGTGTGTTCTTTCCTAAATAGGACACAGCCCTTCGGACAAGCATGTATCTGCTCATACGTCATCTTGAGTGCACGAAGGAGTTTCTGTGCCTCGTACATGCTCTTTGGCAGAACGTGATCCTCCGGAAGCAGGCTGCCAATAACTGTCAACAAACCATCGAAGGCGTCTCGACTCATGCTATACTGTGACTTGAACGCCATTATACGCCCAATGGCATCCAGTTGAGAAACCTTTGTCTTGTCGTGAAGGGATTTCTGTGCCGCGTCAAACATGTCGTAGAATGCCTTTGCGGTCGCCTCTGGCTCGTCCTCCGTACGTCCTTCGGCGAACTGTGCCTCGTGATAGTCGTTCAACATGTCTGCTACCCCGGCATCAGCATCGTAATCCTCGACGTGTTGTCTCACCACCTCCTCTCTCGTGCGATGTGCTTCACCATGGAAGATCCACCGAGTATAGTCCGGCGTAAATCCATTCTTCCAAATATGTTCTACCATGGCCTTCTTTGGTTTTCTTTTCCGGTTGTCACATTTGTTGCACGGACAAGGGACTAGGCTAGCTCCTTTAGCAGCTTCGCCATATGCCCGTTCCACGAAAGCATCGGTCTTCCTAATCCATTCAGGGGTGACATCATTACGTCGAACGCGGCCCGTATACATCCACTCACGGTCCTCCATCCTCTAACGTATATAACCGAGTATAGTTTAATATAGAAATGTAATGCATGTACACTACGTTCCTACCTTCTAATAGGTGATGATAGGTCCTAATCCCACCCGCGGTTGCGTAGATGGAGTTAGTTTCCATGCTCTACTCCGATCCGAGATAGAATTTCGGCAGCACCTCCCCGCTGTTCTCCGGATACACGCCCTGGCAGGGAGAGTGTACTGTCCGGAGAACAACAGGGAGGTGACGCCGAAACTCTATCTCGGACCAGAGTAGAGCATGAAACTAACATCATCTACGCAACCGCGGGCTGTCCAAAAAACGTCGACAATTCGAAACTGATACATTTGTAGATATGCAAAGATCTGCATATCTACACCGTATCTCTTTCGAACGGGAGACGCCTAACTAGGTTACGTGATCTACGACCATGATGTGGAAATAAAGGTTATACCTAGGGTGGCGGTGGAGTCAGGCTAGTGGGGCTGTGGCGGGTCGGTGCAGTGGTGACGCGAGGCAGACCCGCAGCGGCTAGGAAGACCTCTGCAAAAAAATAAACAAGTCTGTCAACAAAAAAATTCGGCAGCACCTCCCCTGCACGGGGAGGTTTCCAAAACCTGCAAATAAAAGTAACAGCACGATGGCTGACATTCACACGTATACCAGGAGCACATAAAAGCTTTGATAATACCATTGAAGGCGACAAAGCATTTATGGGCATATGTTTTGAGCACATAAAAGATTTGATAATACAAGAACATATATACTAACGAAAGAACATATGTTTATACCAGCGTGGAGGTGCGGCGGCGTCGGGGCCGAGGTCGAGGGCGGCCGTGGGCCGCGGCGGCGTGGGGGCGTGGCGGCGTGGGGACGCGTGCGCGGGCGCGGCGGCGTGCGCGGCGGCGTGCCCGGCGGCGAGCGAGCGGCGCGGCGTCGTAACAGAGAGAGTGAGTGGAGAGAAAGGAGAGAAAGGAAGAACGCGCGAGAGCCGTTTATTTGCTTTCTTTGCCGAGTGCCCGTGATCTGGCACTCGACAAAGCTTTTTTAAAAATATTAAAATATTCTTTGTCGAGTGCCAGATCGCTGGCACTTGGCAAAGGACACTTTGCCGAGTGCCAGCTGGATGACACTCGGCAAAGAATCTTTTACAATCCTTTGCCGAGTGTCTCCCCGCTGGCAGAGTGTCATTTGTGGACACTCGGCAAATTACTTTTTTATTTTTTTATTTTCCCTACCAAATTTTTTGTGGTATGTTTCTACACTATATAGACCTACATGTACCATTTTGAGACAATTAGAACAGTATTTTCTATAGCTAGTACATTTAGTTTTTTTATTTGAATTTCTTCGAAAAACTCACATTTGAACAGCAGGTCACTCGAAACTTGGAAAACTGTGCATGCAAAAATAATATACATTCTACTTAGCACAAGTTACGACCAATTTCAAGATCGGACCGGAAACTTCGAGCACCATGCTAACTCAACATGGCCGTGAACTTGCCACACAGCTGTTTAAAAAATTTATAAAACACAAACAAACTTAGAAAATCATGAAACTTGTCCACATGTCATGATATCATATGTAGAGTCTGTGATAAAAAATTTAGAATGTTTGGAGAAAGTTGTGAGACATTATGTGTAGAAACCTAAGAGAACCACACATGAAATCATAGAGTTTCAATGTGGATCTCTTAGGTTTGTACACATAGTGCGTTACAGCTTTCTCGAAACTTTTTCAAATTTATATCACAGCCTCTACATATGATATCATGACACGTGGATATGTTTCATGATTTTCTGACTTTGTTTCTGTTTTATACAATTTTTAAACACCTGGATGGCAAGTTTACGGTCATGTTGAGTGAGCATGGTGCTCGAAGTTTCCGGTCCGCTCCTGAAATCGGTCGTAACTTGTGCTAAGTAGCATGGATATCATTTTTGCATGCACGGTTTTCCAAGTTTCGAGTGACCTGCAGTTCAAATCTGAATTTTCCAAAGAAATTCAAATAAACAAACTAAATGTACTAGCTATAGAAAACACTGTTATAATTGTCCCAAAATGGTACATGTAGGTCTACATAGTGTAGGAACATACCACAAAAAGTTTGGTGACCAAAATAAAAAAAATAAAAATATGCTTTGCCGAGTGTCTACATAGGACACTCGGCAAAGACTCTCTTTGCCGAGTGCCAGATATTTGACACTCGACAAAGACTGACGGCCGTCAGTTGTAGACGGCGCTAACGGCCCTTTGCCGAGAGCCATATTTGCCGAGTGCTTGATGCTCGGCAAAGCAGTCTTTGCCGAGTGCTTGGCTGTGCCGAATGTCCTGCACTCGGTAAATAAGCTATTTACCGAGCGCAGGACTTTGCCGAGTGCGGCGCTCGGCAAACTCGGCTTTGCCGAGTGCCCGATAAAAAGCACTCGGCAAAGCCGCCGGCACTCGGCAAAGAGCCGAATTCTGGTAGTGAATCGAGATCATGTGCTATAATCGAGGGTAGGCCTATATTAAGATTAGTGGGTGCGGATGTACTTACATAAAAACAAAAAATAATCACGACTCTTTTTCTTTACCGCAATTGTAATTTTTAGTAAAAAACTAATTTCTTACAACATGAGTGCATCTACTCGAATTTGCTCAACAATGTTTTAGTCCGCCCCGTCCACCCCACGCATCTTGTCATCGACCGGTGAGTTATTAGCTAATTGGTATTTAGTGGTTAGTTAGTAATAGTGGTTAGTGGTGTATTATCTTAGTGTTTAGTTAGTGGTTAGTTAGTATTAATTTAGTTTAGTACGTAGTATTGCATCGTCTTAGTGTTTTATATTTAGTTAGTAGTTTAGTATTACTTTACTACTTATCTAGCACATGTTTTGTAGTATATAGTTAGATAGATATTTAGTTGTTAGTGTATATAGTTAGCTAACTATTTAGTTGTTAGTATATTTATATGGAATGAGTATGTCAGCCATCGTGCTTTTGTTTCTTTGGAGGTTATAGAAACCTCACCGTATAGGGGAGGTGCTGCCGATTTTTTACTGACAATACTATTTTTTGGTACATAGGTGTCGGACTCGACCTTCGCCACCATGAGTTTGACTCATCCTCGATCTCTGGTATACCTTGTTTTCAAACATTATTCGTAGATTATGTATTTTTGTTTGTTGTGGTCATTTATATAATTATTAGTTAGGAAGTAGCTATTACTTATTTATTACTTAGTAATTATTTAGGCATTAGTATTTAGTCATTAGTAAGTAGCTAGGCATTACTGAGTGTTGGGGACTTGTTCTTAAATGCTATGAGTTAAGAACAAGGCAACACAAAATGTTAATGGTTAAAGTTCTTCGTCCTTCGGAGCATTATCTCCCTTAGGATATAATGATCTTCAGACGAAGGTTATGAAGAACGTACCTTCATCATTGCAGTATATATATATTAATAAAAGAAGAAGCATATGAAACATGAGAGATAACATGAATAATCATATGACATCATTAATATATCTTTATTATATCATCATTAATGAACATGAACAATATTGAATTACATTTGTATCTTTGGCTTGACAGAAGGCAAAAGTCCAAGTGTGACGCACGAGTGAATACAAGTCAGCGTGAACAGTACGAGAGTACTATTCACCTATTTATAGGCACGGGACGCAGTCCGGTCAAAATTACATTTATGTCCTTGATGACTAGTTACAATCATGACATAAATTATCATGGACTGATCGGTCTTTTCCTCTTTAACTCGGTGCAGCCCTTCGTCTCAAGGCATGTCACTATGTCGAAGCTCCTTGGATCGTAGCTTCGGCGTGTACCTTCGCGCTGTATTTGCTTATATGCCAATCTTTCGAAGGTGTTTTTGCTTAGAGGATCTTCGGCGACGAAGCAGGCCCCCAATAGTAGTCCCTTCGCGGTGCTAGATCGTTTTTCGTAACGAGCTTGATCCGTGAAAAATCTACAAGGCTTCGGAATGCCGAAGGTCCGAAAAACACCTTCCCTGAGCTCGTTGCCGAGAGACGATTAAAATATTTCGAGCGCGAGGTGGGCCACCACGCAGCGAGTATGAACGATCTGGTGATTCACTTCCCAAGCGCCGAGTGGTCCACCATTCAGCGGGTGCGGGTGACTGTTCAGCGGGTGCGGGCGACTTGGCGATTCGCCTTCCCACCTGCAGTACTATATAAACAGACGGGTAGGTGTGAAGTTACCACAACATTCATTGCCATTGCACTGTTGTGCTGTTGAAAAATTTAACCATAGCCAAAGCTTGTTCATTGCATTCTCGAGCGAACCATCATTTTGAATTAGCTTTGTCAAAAGAGAGAGCTTCGTCGAAAACTGTAAAAAACATCAGCTTCGTAAAAACCACAAAAGTTCCATCAGATGGCCAGAGTACGCTCGACTGCGAGGGTGACTCGTGAAGGAGAGGAGACTGAGGCTATCGAGACAGCCCCGATTTCCGAAGTCATGAGATAATCGGGCTTAGTTGTGATAGAGAGAAACGTTGACGAAGGTACTTCTGGTGCCGAAGCTGAGCAGGCTGATATTGAAAAAGAAAATGCTGATGATGAAGAAGAAGATTATAGCGTTTTGATCCCATCAAAACCCAGCCACCTGGATTTTGAGAAATCCACTGTGTTTGAAACCGACGTGCCCATGATGATGAAACTGGGCTACTTCGGAGAAGCTGAAAGAAAGCTTATTCGTTTTGCCAGAGAAGAAACTACTCCAACGTCGAAGGATGATGAAGTAGTAGTTTTCAAAAGCTTTTTCAGAGCAGGATTGCGGTTTCCGCTGATTGAGATGATTGGAGAAGTTTTGGATAATTATGAAATCTATCTTCATCAGCTGACCTCTAATGCTATCGTTAGGCTCAGCGTCTTCATCTGGGCCCTTCGAAGCCAAGGGATGGACCCAAATGCCGAAGCATTTTGCCGAGTGCACGAGTTGCACTATCAAACGAAGGCTAGAGCAGACGGGCTGCATGAAAATTTTGGCTGCTATAACTTCGCGTATCGCAAAGATACGAAGGCTCCGGTCCTCAGCTATCGTACCAAGTGGCCAACTGGCTGGAAGAGCAAATGGTTTTATATCAAGGCCGACGAAAAGAAAAGGGGAAGCTGATGACGATGGTCATGAACCCGCTAGCTTTGAGCTTCGGAATAACCAGACCTTTGTGCAACATGACGGCAAGGTCAGCATGCCAACTGTCTGTAGCAGAATTCAGGGTGGTGGCCGAACAGATCAGCACTAGAGATCTAGTTCAAGAATACTTGGCTAACAGGACGTCTCCTACGTTAAGTGAATTTAGCATGCCGAAGCTAAAGGGAACGAAGAAAACACTTGAGCTTGTGCGATTGCCCTATCACTTTAAGTTTGAGAAGTAGTTCAAGGGGCCTTGTCAAGTGTGGCTAGAAATGATTGAGACAATGTGCAATGAAATTTTGGGAAATTACACCAAAAAAGAAGATCAATTAATGACTACAGCCTTTGACACTCGACCAAAACGAAGGTTGAACCGAGTAATGGACGCTTTATATTTTGAATACCCCGATTATGAGCGACTCAGCAAGGGTGCCGAAGGGACAAAGAGAAGAAGGGTTGTCAGTGTTCTGAGTAGGAAGGCTGCTAGAATGGTGAAAGAGGACGAAAAAACTCTGAAGAAGAGAAAATCCAGTCTCGAGCCGAAGGCGATGACTTCGAAGAAGAGAAAAGCTGCAACTCCGGAGCCGAAGGTGGCTGAGATGGAAGAGGAGACTCCTTCAATGCCTTCTGCTGCCGAAGTAGAGAAAATTTTAAAGGTAATGACTGAATCCTTACCTATCAAGCTGCTAAGTCCTCTGGGGCCGCAACTGACGAAGCTTTTACAGAAGAAGGACGAGCCTTCGGCAGCAAAAAAGGCGGATAGGCCTAAAAACGAAGAATTATCATTGTTATGCAAGACATTGAGGAAACGCCACCGCCGGCCTCAGCATCAAAGATGACACCAGCTGCCGAAGCAGATACTTCTGCAGAAGTTGTAGCCGTCGAAGCTACCAATCTGGAGAGTATGTTATCTGTTATTGATAAAGTACTCTTGGATATGGCCGCAGAGGAGACTGCTGTGGCTACAGAAGAAGTCATGGCCGCAGTGCCTGAGAAAGGGAAAGAAATTGCCAAAGACACTTCGGAAGAAAAAGGCTTCAACTTTCAGAATCTAGTTGGTCAAGAATTATCCAAGGCCGAGAAGGAGGAGCTGCAGGAGTATACTGCATCCTGTGGCTACCAGCCAGGAGCCATGCTCTTTGGTGGAATTAATGAAGAAGCCTTAGGATGTAGTCGAGACCGAACTGGGGTGAAGATTATCAGCACTCTGTCGAAGAGTGTTGGTTTTTCGAAGCTTGAAGCTGACATTAGCAGTTACCGGCGACAACATATTGTTGGCAACTTATTCTATTCCAATTTTAAGGTAAAGCTTTTTCCCTCATCTTTTTAATTTTTGTGATGAAGCAAAGAATTTCTGATGAAGACTATTTTGCACAGAGTATGCTACTAAGCAAAGCACTGAGGATGCAACAAGATCTTGAGGATAAAAAAATGAGATTATAATCAAGGGCCTAGAAAAGAAAATCAAAGATCATGAAGCTTCCCTAGAGAAAGAGGACTTACTTCTTCAGACAATGGAGGGTTCATTGGCAGAAGCCCAAACCGAAGTTGCTAGATTAAATGATGAACTCCTTCGTAAATCAGAAAGCTTCGAACAAGAAAGGAAGAATTTTGATGCGAGGCTTGAAGCTGAAGTTGAGAAAAGTTCAAATCTGCAAAAATCTTTAAAAGAGCTTCAGAATATATGCTTGAACTTCGGTAACCGCTACGTGCAACGGCTAAGACAGGTCTTTAACTCAGTGGGAGCCAGCTCTGAAAAATTGGAGCCTTCGGTTGAAGACTTGTCAAGCACCTTCGAGCATATTGAAAGCAAAGTTGAGGCGCTTGACGAAGTAATAGCTGGGCATGGCGACTTCTGTGCCCTGCTGGCTTCTCGCGGCACAGCTCTAGCTTTTATGAAGGCTGGTTGTACGCACGGAAAGATAGTAAATAGATCGAACTTCAGTCTATCTCCAGCGGACCTAGCTGATATCCCCAGCCTAGCCCGAAGTATTGGGAATAGGTTTATAACACAAACTTGAACGAAGGGTGGGCGGAACTTAGCTGGTGACGAGGCACAAAGTCATCTTAAGCCGGTATAAAACTTGTACCTGTTGCTTACCTTCTCTTGTAATTACTTTTTACCTTATACTGTTTTGTTGTGTACAGGATGACGATGCCGAAGGTCAATAATCCAAAGCTTAACGAAGATTGATGAAGCTGTTGCACAAAGCTTTTAGAGACATTTGAATTATCTTTGTAAAAGATATTGTAATTGAGGAATCAAATGTTACTCTGTAAATTTGTGCATACCTTGTAATATATTTTTACCTTTCCATACGTGTGTGAATTGCTTTGATGTGGACGAAACTTGTATCTTTTGAGGCGAAGGCGAAAAACACCTTCCCTTCTTTTCGTACACAATGAAGCGTATCTTTGCTTCTTTATGGTCATCGAAGCATTGTCATCAAAGCCAAAGTATCTGTTTGTACTTTATGTTATGATGATGATGATCCTACGAATGTCTACATGAATGTGTATGAATGCAATGAATGATGTAATGTAATGTGCAAATGAATGTCCAAATACACGCGCACGAAGCTACACCCAGACTCTGCATCCCCTTAGGAACGTCTTTTGAGTCTTAAGCTCTGCATCCCCTTAGGAACGTCTTTTGAGCTTCTTCACCTTTTATTTCGGTGGTATAAGTTCTGCATCCCCTTAGGAACGTCTTTTGAACTTCTTCACCTTCTATTTCGGCGGTATAAGTTCTGCATCCCCTTAGGAACGACTTTTGAACTTCTTCGCCTTATATTTCGGCAGTATTGGCTCTGCATTCCCTTAGGAACGACTTTTGAGCAGAAAACTTATGTTGCGCTCCCTTAGGAACGACTTTTTGTAGCTTCGTCATGCTCTGCATCTCCTTGGGGATGTCTTTTGAGCTTCTCCCTATTTTTCTTTTTGCACTCGATGGTGCGTGCTCAGATTTACATATTACATCTTTTGGGGGATTTGGCCCTCATGGGGCTAAATAACAATGAAAAATTACAAGCTATGGCCCCATTAAAAACCTTTCTCCCCTCTTGAAAGGAAAAGGGTACCATAGAAAAAATGAAAAAATATCACATCAATATTACACATAGTATCGCCGAAGCTCATCCGCATTCCAAGATCTGGGTATGTCGTTGCCGTCCATATCCTTCAATCTGTAAGAACCGGTCCTTGACGAAGATACCACCAGAAAAGGTCCTTCCCACTTCAGTTGCAACTTGCCTACTGTGTCTGGATTGGCTACTCTCCGAAGCACCAAATGCCCTGGCTTGATACTTTTCAATCGAACTTTTCTGTCACGCCATTTTATTGTTTCGGCTTGATATTTATTGATGTTCTCTACAGCCTGAAGTCTGGTCCCCTCTATAGTATCTTTTGTTATGTGATAATCAGCTTCGTCTTCTGTCGAAGCTACTGTTCTTATTGATCCTGCTTTAGCTTCTTCTGGAGTTATAGCTTCGTCACCAAATAATAGTTTGAAAGGTGTACATCCTGTTGATCTTGACGTTGTTGTATTGTGGCTCCACACCACTTTAATCAACTCATCTGGCCACTTTCCTCTGGGCTGATTGAAGATTAGCTTCATTATTCCTGTCATTATAATGTCATTTGCTCTTTCTACCAGCCCATTTGACTCCAGATGCCTAACTGATGCAAAATGGATCTTCGTACCAATCTGGTCACATAACTCTTTGAATGTTTCGGCATCAAACTGTGTTCCATTGTCCACAGTTATGGCCTTCGACACGCCGAAGCGACAAACAATATTCTGCTAGAAGAATTTTTGGACTGTGGTCGAAGTTATTGTAGCCAAAGGCTTTGCTTCAATCCACTTAGAAAAATATTATACAGCCACCACAACATACTTCAAATTACCTTATGCCGGTGGAAGTGGACCTAACAAATCCAGGCCCCATCTTTGTAATGGCCAAGTAGGCTGTATTAGCTGCGTGAGAGACGAAGGTTGCTTCTGATCTCTTGCACATTTTTGGCAATTTTTGCATTTTTGAACTAGCTCTGCTACATCCGAAGCTGCATTCGGCCAATAAAATCCTTGTCTAAACACTTTTCCCAGCAAGGGCCTAGACCCAATATGAGATCCACATAGACCTGCATGTATCTCCTTCATTAATTCTATACCTTTGGTTCTGGATAAACACTTAAGGAGTGGAGAACAAACTCCATGTTTATATAATTCCCCTTCTATTATCACATATGGTCTTGTCCTTGCTTCCATTCTCTTATTATAAGCTTCGTTATCTGAAAGACAATTACCTTGGAGGAAAGATATAATTTCCGTCCTCCAATCTTCACTTTGCACAGGGGATATTGCAAGCACTGCTCTCTCCATAAGTTCAACCGAAGGTGCTTTTATTGTCTTAAAAAATACTTACGAAGGTAGAGGGAGCCCCTGTGCCGCTGATTTGGCTAACAAATCTGCATGCTCATTTTC
Source organism: Zea mays (assembly GCF_902167145.1). NCBI lineage: Eukaryota > Viridiplantae > Streptophyta > Magnoliopsida > Poales > Poaceae > Zea > Zea mays. The sequence continues at coordinate 246,667,921 of NC_050096.1, read as the reverse complement.
TCCTCTTGGAATGTTCTTGACAGAAAAACCTTCGAAAGAAGCTTCCAACCTTCGAACTGTATCCAGATATTTTTCAAGCTCTGGGTCTCTTGCATTGCTACTTTTGTCTACATGGCCAGAAATGACTTGAGAATCAGTTTTAAGGATTGCCCTTCTTATTCCCATTGCCTTTAACTTCCGAAGTCCCAATAGAAGGGCTTCGTATTCAGCAATGTTATTTGTATAGCTAAAATCCAGCTTTGCTGCATAACATGTTCTGACTTTGGAAGACTACTAGAACAGCAGCCGCTCCTGTGCCGAAGGTTCCCCAAGAAACATCACAGAAGACCATCCAGGCTTCGGTATCTTTTGCTGTTTCTTCTCCTTGAGTCCCTGGCGTCCAATCAACAATGAAGTTTGCTAAAGCCTGAGACTGAATTGAGGATCTATGAACATAATCAATAGAAAATTCATTGAGCTCGGTAGCCCATTTTCCAATCCTTCTAGTAGCTTCTCTATTTCTCATTATGTCCTTCAGAGGTTGTGACGAAGGAATAATTATATGATATGCTTGAAAGTAATGCCGAAGCTTCCTAGAAGCCATCAACACAGCATATAGCACCTTTTCCAATTCTGTATAATTTTTCTTGGATAAGCTTAGAACTTCGGAGACAAAGTATATTGGTGCTTGTTTTTTTGACCTGGCCATCTTGCTTCTCTTGCACAAGCGCTGCACTGACTGCAGAGTGCGAAGCTGCCACATATAAGAGCAATGGAGCCCCTGGCGAAGGTGGAGTTAGTGTTGTCAGATCGATCAAGTATTTCTTCAACTCTTCGAAAGCTTTTTGCTGAGCCGGACCCCATTGAAAAACTTCGGCCGACTTCAGTATTTCAAAGAATGGCAGATTTCTTTCTGCTGATCTGGATATGAATCTGTTTAATGATGCCAGTCTTCCTGCCAGCTGTTGGGCCCCCTTCTTTGTATTTGGTGGCTCCATCCGAAGGATAGCTTCGATCTTATTTGGATTGGCTTCGATTCCCTTTGTTGATACCAAGCAACCAAGGAACTTGCCCTTCTTCACTCCAAAAACACACTTTTCTGGATTTAATTTCAAACGAGCTTGCCTGAAATTGGCAAATGTCTCTTGCAAATCAACAATGTGATTTTCTTGCTTCGTGCTTTTCACTATGATATCATCAACATAGGTCAGTACATTCCTGCCTATTTGAGAATGAAGGACCTTGGCTGTCATTCTGCTTAAACTTCCTCCAGCATTCTTGAGCCCCTCACGTATCCGAAGATAGCAATAGGTACCACTAGGGGTTATAAAGCTAGTCTTCGGCTCGTCTTCCTTCTTCATCCAAATTTGATGATAGCCTGAGTAACAATCCAATAGACTCATGAGCTTTGAAGAAGCTGCTGCATCTACAAGGGAGTCTATTCTTGGTAATGGAAATTCGTCCTTTGGACAAGCCTTGTTAAGATCTGTGAAATCAATGCACATTCTCCATTTACCATTGGCCTTCTTCACCATAACAGTGTTGGCTAGCCACTCTGGGCATTTCACCTCTCTGATGACACCGACACTAAGAAGTCTCTTCACTTCGTTCCGAGCACCTTCAGCTTTGTCTTCAGACATCTTTCAAAGCCTTTGTTTTCTTGGCCTGAAAGATGGATCCACATTGAGTGAATGTTCAATAACATCTCTGTTGACACCACAGAGATCATTGACTGACCAAGCAAAGACATCTTTGTTGTTGAATAAAAATCTTAGCAAAGTCTTCTCTTGCTCATCAGATAACTGAAACCCCAGCAGTGCCCTTTGTTCTGCTATATCTTCACATAGAAGCATAGGCTTCGGCTGATCCACCGAAGCGGCCTTCTCTCTTTTGTATTTATACTGTTGACAGGCTTTAGCTCCATCTATGCTATGGATTGCCTTTGAATCTGTCCAGTTCCCTTCAGCCCTTCTAGCAGCTTCTTGACTCCCATGGACAGCAATGGGCCCTTGTTCCGAAGGTATCTTCATGCATAAATATGCTGGATGAAGTATTGCTTCGAAGGCATTAAGTGTCCCTCGACCAATGATTGCATTATAGGGGTACTCCATGTCGATAATGTCAAAGACAACCTGTTCAGTCCTTGTGTTGTAGACGTAGTCGAAGGTAACTGACATTGTGATTTTACCAAGTGCGACAATAAGCCTTCCTCCGAAGCCACAGAGAGGGTGTGTAGCATCATGAATCTTGTCCTCTGACTCTTGCATCTGTCTGAAGGCCTTAGCAAATATGATATCCGCTGCACTGCCTATGTCAACCAGAGCATTATGAACCAGAAATCCCTTGATGACATAAGATATGACCATAGCATCATTGTGAGGGTAATCTTTGAGCTGAAGGTCCTCCTGGGAGAAGGGGATTGAAATGTGGGACCACTTGGACTTGATGAAGGGTCCTTGCACTCCAACATTCTGCACTCTTCTCTGTGCTTCCTTCTTCTGCTTCTTGTTGGCTGGTTCTGCACTTGAACCACCCGTGATTGGGAGCACCAGCTTCGTAGCCGAAGGTGCTACAACTTGGTTGCTGAACGAAGCCATGAGCTCAATTGTGGAAGTGAGTTCACCGGAGGTGGGCGCTAATGTTGGGGACTTGTTCTCAAATGCTATGAGTTAAGAACAAGGCAACACAAAATGTTAATGGCTAAAGTCCTTCGTCCTTCAGAGCATTATCTCCCTTAGGATATAATGATCTTTAGACGAAGGTTATGAAGGACGTACCTTCATCATTGCAGTATATATATATATTAATGAAAGAAGAAGCATATGAAACATGAGAGATAACATGAATAATCATATGACATCATTAATATATCTTTATTATATCACCATGAATGAACATGAACAATATTGAATTACATTTGAACCTTCGGCTTGACAGAAGGCAAAAGTCCAAGCGTGACGCACGAGTGAATACAAGTCAGCGTGAATAGTACAAGGGTACTGTTCACCTATTTATATGCACGGGACGCAGCCCGGTCAAAATTATATTTATGTCCTTGATGACTAGTTACAATCATGACATAAATTATCATGGACTGATCGGTCTTTTCCTCTTTAAGTCGGTGCAGCCCTTTGTCTCAAGGCATGTCACTATGCCGAAGCTCCCTGGATCGTAGCTTCGGCGTGTACCTTCGCGTTGTATTTACTTATATGCCGATCTTTCGAAGGTGTTTCTGCTTAGAGGACCTTCGGCGACGAAGCAGGCCCCCAACACTGAGTTAGTAATCCATGTTTGCAATAGATGAACACCCTAGTGACACTATACCTAGAGATGGCCAAACGGGCCACCGGCCCGGGCCCGGTGAAGCCCGACCCGTTTTGGGCTCGGCCCGCCAGGCACGGTTAGAAATACGGGTCGGGCCATTTAAACTCGCGGGCTCGTTTCCTTGTCCGAGCCCGGCCCACAGCGGGCCTAAACGGACCAGCCCGACCCGGTAAGCACGGAAAAAGCGGGGGCCGAAAAACGGGCTAAGTGGTCGTTAAGCACAGTTTAGTGCAAAAAAGTGGACTTGGCGGGCTTAGAGGTAAACGAGCCGTGCCGGGCCAGCCCACCGTGCTTAGTATCCTTTCCGGGCCCAACCTTCTTATTTGTGCCGGGCCGGCCCGGGTCCGCATAGAACCGGGCCGTGCCGGGCTCGGATCGGGCCCAAACAGCGGGCTTCGTGCCGGACTCACGGGCCTCGTGCTTATTGGCCATCTATAACTATACCATGGATGAAGCGTGGAGGAAGATGTTCATGAGAATGCTAGTTTTTATGGTATGAAGAAGGTGACTATGATGTTAGATGAAATACCCTCTTTTGGCCAAATTTTCTCTCGATCTTGTGAGGAGATTAGTTACAATTTAAATGACCCTAGCATATCAATTGAGGGTTTATTGTCCCATGTTGCATCTGGGACAGTTGTCTGACGATTGATCTTCATTAGCTCTGAAGATAACTGGGTGAAATATGTCAAAACTGTGAAGGCGATTGTTCCTAGGAGCAACAATCAAAACTAATAATAAAAAAAATACATCACAATATACAAAACGAATCAGTGAGACACCATACCTTGGTATACAAAGTATTCCAACTCGAATCAGTCGTTTTTGAAGAAGATTTGAATGGAGAGAAAGTTGAGAATAGAGGAGGCCGCAACTCTCGACCAACAGAACGACCGATTTATAGGACTTTCTAGCTCGGCGCCAAGATCTGTGGCACCGAGCTAGGAGGGCACGTCCCTAGCCGCCGACGCCACATCAGAGCTCGATGCTATAGCCTATGACGCCGAGTTAAGGGTCTAAATACTGAAATAAGTCATTCAAAGGTGTAAATGTAAATTTTGGTGAAAAAATGGTTAAAAAACAAAAAAATTCGGGAACACGGAGGCGCTAAAAACAACTCGAGGTAAGGAGACTGCAGACGTTGAGAGATAAGGGGTACCTAGCTCGAAACAGTAGCCGAGCCGAGTGTTAAGCCGAAATAGCCGAACAACGAGCCAGACGGAGCCGAGCCAGACGGAGCCGATATCCAACCCTCCATCTAACCAGTGGTAATGGTGGTTTTGGTCAGAGTGTTGGTCGCCTGTGCCAAATTCCGCTGCCCGGCGGCGAATTTACTCCTCTCAGCCTCTACTTCTCGGGTTCGAGCTCAACCCGGCGGGCCACTGCTGCGACAAAGGTCAGCTCTTGAAAAAAAAGTTCCACTTCTTCTTGTTCTTCCTCTTGTTTTCTCGTCTCTCGGATGACATCTCAGAGTTGGGTTAGTTTACGATGCTCGTCTGCCTTGTCATGTAAACATACAATATTTGAGTAGTCATGGAAGAATCTTGCATTGGTCTGCTTGTCTTATCTGGATTACTAGGTTCAGTTTGTCATGTGGGTGATGCTGATCTAATCCCTTTGACTGCACAGGACTAGCAAGGTTTCATTGCGCTCAATTGCTATGTCTACCACACAAGCCTCAGAAGCAGCTGCTGACAAAGGATTGCCTCTGGCAGTGGACGCTACCATGATTGATGAGTATGCCTCCCAGTCAAAGTTGCTGCAAGAATTTGTTAAAATCCCAACTATTGGCAAGGCTTGGATCTTCAATTCCAAGGATGGTATGCGCTGTCGTTGCTACTCTCTCTCTCCTTTTCTTTCATGAAATTTAGTTTTCTTGTCGTTATTCGGGGGTCTGCAGACGACATGTCCAAAGCAGTGGTTTCGATTGGCAAATCAGATCTTTTGGCCAATAAGAGGAGACAATTCCTTTTGAATACTCACATTTCAAAGAGTCCCTCAAAGTCTGTCGATTTTCAGTGGTCCCCCTTCCCTACTGAAATAAGTGGAGTGTCAGCAATAGTTCCATCTCCATCTGGAGAAAAACTTCTTCTAGTACGCAATTCTGAAGATGATTCCCCTACAAAACTAGAGATTTGGGGCCCATGTCAGTTAGAGAATGAGATACATATTGCAAAATCTGTTCATGGATCACTCTATACTGATGAATGGTAAATTCCCTAATCCTTTCTTTTCTTCTTTTGGAAGAGGAAGAGAGCGTTTTACCATTGCAACTCTTCCTTGTGCTAAAGTGCTGCTCTGATGCAGGTTTGAAGGGATATCATGGAACCAGGAAGAGACTTTCATAGCTTATGTTGCCGAGGAGCCTCCTCAACCAAAGCCAGTGTTTAATGATTATGGATTCAAGAAGGAAGGTTTATCAGAAAAGGACTGCAAGAGCTGGAAGGGACAAGGGGATTGGGAGGAGACCTGGGGAGAAACCTATTCCAAGAAAAGGATTCCTGCACTGTTCGTCATCAACATCTCCAGGTATGTTTATAGTCACCTTGAAGGGATAGATTACAAATATCATGTTTTTATGAGGAATATAATGTGTTCTTGCAGTGGTGAAGTTCGACCTGTCAAGCAAATACCTAGATCATTAAGTGTTGGCCAAGTGATTTGGGCTCCATCATCTTCATATAGCTTGGTTTTTGTTGCATGGTCATCTGACAATGGGTTCCAAGGGACACCAAGGAAGCTTGGTATTAAATACTGCTACAACAGACCATGTGCTCTGTATGCTGCTCCTGATCCTTTCGGACAAGAAGCTGAGAAATCATTAACTGAGTAAGAATATCAGTCCCATAACCTCAAGATAATTATGAAACATAGTTTTTAATAAAAGAAGGCAAGCCTAGTAAAATGGTGGGAGCTGTCTCACTGAGTCAGCAGGTTGCAGATTCGAAGCATCCTCTCCGCATTTGCGGGGAGAAGGCTTGCCTCGGTTTATCCCTTTCCCAGACACACTCATGTGGGCGCCTTCGACACTAAGTCTATCCTTTATAGTTTTTAATAAAAATGAATAATGGTAATACATGCTTTTTCTTTATTAATTTAAATCATAAAGTGAAAAATGCTGACATATTGTACACAAAATGTCTTGTAAGGTATAGTAAGGCATATGCTTTATTTTCTGATGTCATGTTTCGAATATTGGCATAGGGGCAATAAGGGTGAAACTACAACTATGATCAAATTAACAGCAAACCTGAGCAGTGCCTTTTTCCCACGGTTCAGGTAGGAACACTTCAATTTTTTTTCTTCAGTTATACTGTTCAGCTTTGGTTAATCATTTCAACTGGATATATTGGAAGCAACATCTACGCTATTTTGTTTTCATTTGTTAAATTATGATTATCATTTAGTATTAGGAGTGCCTAGACTGTCATCTGCCATGGTTACTGGTTTCAAACTTTCACTTGATATATGGGTTCCTCTATGTCACAAACTGATTGACTGTCCATATTGTCAGGTAGAATTTTCTGTGTCGTAAAAAAACTTTAAGTGACACTGTTAGAGGTAAACTTAACTGTTTTATTTAATTTGGAAGTTAAGAGGCTTATCATTTCCCTCTTTTGCAAAGACTCTGGAAGCAGTAGATGTGAATCTCAGAATCTTTTTGCATGACATAAATTTATTGTGCATACCAAAAGGAACTGTATCTTTTAATTTAATTTTTTGATGCATGCACATTAACACTACATTGCAACACAAAATAATGGAAGCTTTTATTTATAGTCCGGATGGGAAGTATCTTGTCTTCATCTCAGCGAAGAGTGCTGTAGATAGTGGGGCACACAATGCTACAAATTCATTGCATAGAATCGAATGGTGTACAGATGGAAAACTGGATGGGAGCCTTGGAGTTGCTGACGTGGTATGGACCCCCACCCCCTTTGCCTTTTAGCAAAGTGCTGTATGATATACATTTACACAGATGCATCATATCACCTTTTGAGTAAGCAGTGCTAGATGAATACTTGTATTGGGGGTAATTAAAGTGTTTGAATTCAACATTCCTTTTATCCTTTAACATTTTCACTTGAGAGTAAAAGAACGTGGAGATAATGCTTTGGTTCTATTGTGGACACTTCCTTGGATAAATAGATTGCCTAATATCATATTTTTAATACTTGCTATTATGTAGGTGCCCATTGTGCTGTGCCCCAAAGATAACTGTTTTCCTGGGCTATACTGCTTTGGCTTGCTTAGGGATCCATGGCTTACCGATGGACAAACTATGATTATATCTTCTGTCTGGGGAAGTAGGGAAGTAATACTTTCTGTAAATGTTGTGAGGTGATTTGAAACATTTGTTTTGTCCTTTGATAGACTGATATATACGGGAGCATATCCTGCGCAATCAATCATGCTGGTGGAATCAAGTGATCCGGTGCATCCAATCAAAATCTAACAATTACTGCTATTTTAGGTGGAAGAGGTTAAATGTAAAATAGACATTAAGTTTCTGGTGCAGTCACCGTTGGATTTTGATTGGATGCACACTGCACCAAATCGCTTGATTGCATGATTGCACCAACATGATTGATTGCACAAGATATGTTCATGATATATACATAGTGTCACTTGTTATTTGAATTTAAAATTATTCTTTTATCAGCTGTGAACTTTCAAGAGTGAGTCCCCAGGACTCAGATTATTCATGGAATGTTCTTGCAGTTGATAAGAACAACATTCTTGCAGGTAACCCCATGATCATATAGGATTACTGAATAATTATATGGTTCCGTCACTTTGTGAGACAACGTTCCATGTTTATCTGCATTTTCCATCTTTTCCAGTTTCCAGCAGCCTTATTACACTCCCTCAGATGTACTATGGGATTAAGGTTTCTCAGACTGAAAGCAATTGGGAGTGGCAGGGAGTTTCAACTCCTTTCCCAAAGCCATCTGATAAGGTTTTGTTAAAACAAAACATGGAATATTAATTGTTAGTTGAGGAGAAATTGTAGAATGAAATAGTTAATAAATCGTGTATGTATTTTTGACAGATCAGCTCCGTACTAGCAGAGCATAAGTTCAGCATACTCAAAATCCCAATTAGCAACCCTTCTGACGAACTTGCCAATGGTATGAGAACAACTCAAGCGTACTTATTCCTTCTGCAGATTAAAATTAGCAGCATCGATTTTCTAATTACAATTTTCTTTCTGAAGTTGTTAATTTCTTTCTTTGTGAACTATTTTTGTATTCTTCACTAGGCTATGTAACTTTTCTTGAAGCTAGTACATTGCCAACATTGTAAGCGAGTACTCGCTCTGCAGATTTTTGTGAGGCACCCAAACATTTCTATATTTAGAATATATAATATTTGACCTGCAATTTGGTCAACAATGCATATATTTGGTTAGTAGTTGCACAGAAGTGGTGTTGTTGGATTCTTGTTAGAAAATATTTGTACTCCCTCCGGTTCCAAAATATAAGTCGTTTGTCTCTAAAATTTAGCTTTGACCCATGTTTTTTTGTTAAAATACACATGAACTCTTAATACATTTATACTTCTGTAAAAGTACTTTTTAGGCCAAGTTTGAATGCACTAAAGCTAATAGTTAGCTGCTAATATTAGTTGAAGACATCTAAACAGTCTAGCTAATAGTTCAGCTATTAGCTACTTTTAGCAAATTAGCTATTTGTTAGATAGCTATTTGTTAGCTAATTCCATAAGCAAATTTTTAGCCAACTAAGTATTAGTTCTAGTGCATTCAAACACCCCCTTAAGATAAATCGGTACATATAACCATTAGATTTCAAAACTAAATAACAAAATGGTTATTTGTAGTCAAAGTTTTATAAGTTTGACTCAAACCTTGTCCAAAACGACTTCTAATTCGGAACCAGAGGGAGTACATGATTTTGTTTTTGTATTGATTGACAAAAAAAATTAGTAAAAGAAATTCACTGTCAAAATTCAACTTTGGACAAACCAATTACTATGGAGGAAGTGAGATACGATTAAATCTTTGCCAGCTGATAGAGCACCTATGATATATATATATATATATACACACTGTATTTAAATATTACACCTGGGTGCATTCAATATAGAGAATGCACCCAGGCAGAACCTACGCGCCAGGAGCACCTGGTCCGAGCCAACCGCCCCACCCAGGCCGAACCGACGCACAGGCCTTGACAATTTCAGTCTGCACCAAGACCAACAGTTGCGATCATTGTTTTGTTTAACAGATTTTTGGACATAGTTATATAGAAGTTGCAATCACACCAGACCAGCAGTTGCAATTACACCAGACAGCAGTTGCAATCATTGTTTGTTTAACAAATTTTTTGACATAGTTATATAGAAGTTGCAATCACACCAGACCAGCAGTTGCAATTACACCAGACAACAGTTGCAATCATTGTTTGTTTAACAGATTTTTGGACATAGTTATATAGAAGTTGCAATCACACCAGGCCAGTAGTTGCAATTACACCAGACCAGCAGTTGCAATCATATTTTTTTAACAAAATTTTACAGAGTTATTCAATACTTGCAATCACATCAGAGCAACTCAGCACTATTTGTGTGTTAGGTGCTCTGGTCGGACAGGGAGTCTTGGGGTTTGTGCATCCACAAACTAAAATACACATGGGTGCATTTTAGTGCCGATATATATATATATATATATATATATATATATATTAGTTTGTGGATGCACAGACCCCAAGACTTATATATATATATATATATATCAAGTGTATATTAGGCAAGTCCACAATCAGTGTGATTAGCACCTGCCATGTATTGTGATTGGCACCTGCCATGTACACTCAGCCACATTGGCTATATATATGAACGTCACCACCTCACTTGAGTGTGTGGTGTTTTCTCCAACCTTCCTATCTCTCTACATGGTATCACAGACCGAGATCAATTAGATCCCGGACCTTCTGCTTCCGCCTCTCCCACCTCCACTTTCTCGGAGGCTGTCCTCCGACGCCACCGTCCACCTCAGGTTGTGCGCCACTCCCTCTGTTCGCAGCCACCCACGATGCCTGATGACGACGATGCTGTTGCCGCTGCCGAGGCCGCAGCCGCTGCTGCACCACCACCACCGCCGCAGGCTGTCGTCGTCCACGCCTACACCTCCGTCAACGTGAAGACCCACATTCCGGTAACTTTGGAGATGAAGAATCCCAATTTCACCAAGTGGGCGTCCTTCTTCAAGGCCCTGTGTGGGAAATTCAGTCTTCGCCCCCACATCGACGGGCCTCCTCCTCCAGCCAGTGATCCATCGTGGGACATTGCTGAGTGCACTGTTCGCGGCTGGATCTTGAACACCGTCGCCGACTCGGTTCTTGATCTTGCCCTCACCGACGAGAACCAGTCCGCCCACGAACTGTGGGTGGTGATTGAAGGCCTCTTCCGCTCCAATCGTGCACCCCACGCTGTCTTCCTTCTTGAGGAGTTTCACTCCTTGAAGCAGGGCGACTCGACGATCGATGAGTACTGCCCGCGACTCAAGGTCAAGGTTGCTGCCCTACGGGACGTCGGCGAAACCATTGAGGACGCCCGACTCGTCCTCAGCCTCCTCCGCGGTCTCAACCCGCGCTTCAGCGGCACTGCCGACGACATCACAAATTCTGTTGTCCTGCCATCCTTCTCTAGGGCCCGCGAGATGCTCTCCCTCAAAGAGCTGCGTCTCGCCAATGACGAGAAGACCACGACAACCTTCGCCATGGTGGTTGCCTTTGGCTCCACTTGCACCTCCACGGGATGCCGCTCCTCCTACGATGCTCCCACCGGTGCTCCTCCCAAGGGCTCCGGGGGCGGGGGCAACAAGAAAGGCAAAGGCAGCGAGAAGCAAGGCGGCTAGTGCGGCCAGGGCAACGCCAACAACGGCTGGCAGCAGGGCAGCGGCAGCGGCTGGCAGCAATGCCCAAACCGGGGCAACCGCCCCATGGGGCCATGGTTCTGCTACAACACATGGGCTTCCCAGGTCGGTGCTCCTTCAGGTGGCGGCTGGCAGTTGGCAGCAGGGCGGCCAAGGTGGGCGCAACCAGGGCCTAATGGGTGCCAACCCACTTCGCCGCACCGCCACCTCCTTCCCCGGTGTGGGATCAGGCCGGCCTCATCGCTGCCCTGAACCAGATGGCGCTACAGAACTCTGGCTGGGTCATGGACTCTGGTGCCACCTCCCACATGCACAACACGGATGGTATACTTCTCTCCCGTCAACCCTCCTCTTTCCCATCCATCACTGTTGGCAACGGTCATCACCTTCCTGTGTCTTGCTCCGGCACCTGCACATTGCCTGGCAGCACTTCATCCTTTTCGCTTCGCAATGTTCTAGTTGTCCCATCTCTAGTGCGCAACTTACTTTCAGTTCGCCAATTTACTCGTGACAACAATTGCACTATTGAATTTGACGTGTTTGGTTTTTCTGTTAAGGACCTGCAGACCAGACATGTGATTCTCCGCTCTTATAGCTCCGACGGCCTCTACACCGTCCCTGCCACACCCCAAGCCAACCTCGCCACCTCCACCAACCTCTGGCGCCATCGTCTTGGTCATCCAGGAGCTGCTGCCCTAAATTTGCTTAGACAAAATAATTCCATCTCATGTAATAAGTCCGCTCATACTCTATGTCATTCATGTCAACTTGGCAAGCACGTGCGGCTGCCCTTTGGAAATTCCATTTTGGTGCAGCAAGCAATCAAACTCCTCCACCGTTGACGAGTCCGAGCCTCTTTCTGAAGCTGGACATCTCTAAAGCATTCCACTTAGTGTATTGGGCCTTTTTACTGGAAATCCTCACACATTTAGGTTTTGATCAAGTGTGGTGTAACCTGGTATCTAATTTACTTTCCACAACTTCCACTCGAGTACTTCTAAATAGTGATCCAGGTTCGGAAATAAGACATCAACGTGGTCTTCGACAAGGGGCTCCCCCCTCTCTCCAATATCCATCCTCATAATGGACGTGCTCAATAGTTTATTCACCAAGGCAGGAGAACTGGAGCTGCTACAACCGCTACGAGGAAATCTAGGTCAGCACATATCTCTTTATGCTGACGATGTTGTCCTCTTCATTCGACCACAATATGTTGAGTTGAACCTCATTATGAGCATCTTAGATGTGTTTGGTGAGGCATCAAATCCCCATACAAATTTGCAAAAAAGTTGTGTTATACCTAATCGGTGCAAGACGACACATTTGGAGATGGTAACCTCTACACTTCCATGCACGACAGCAGACTTTCCTTGCGTTTACTTTGGACTGCTGATCTCAACTAGGAAACTAGGAAAGGCAGAATTGCTTAGATGGATTAATGTGGGAAACCCTAACCCTAACTCAGGGTTGGGAGTTGTATTAATAGACCAAGTGATGTTGGGCCTAACCCATTATACAGGGGTATGAAGGTAATTACAAGGGGCTAACCCCAAAACCCTAAACGAGATTCTAACACTCCTCGCATTCTCAACTCTATCCTGTACCGATGTTGAGACAGATCGAAAATCGGCGAAGACACTTGACGACAGCCCTTTGGTGAAGATGTCGACGAACTGCAGCGTGGTGCGGACGCTGAGAACGCGAACGTCACCGGCGGTGACACGCTTGCGGATGAAGTGTAGGTCGATCTCCACGTGTTTCGTGCGCTGATGTTGCACGAGATTGGTGGAGAGGTAGACCGCGCTGACGTCGTCGCAGTAGACGAGGGTGGCATGCTCGAGGGGGATATGGAGCTCTTATAGAAGCTGGCGCAGCCAGGAGGCCTTTGCCACACTGTTGGCCACAACGCGATACTCGACCTCTATGCTAGAGCGAGAGACGACGGGTTGCCACTTGATGGCCTAGGAAACGAGGTTGGTGCCAAGAATACGACATAGCCAGAAGTGGACCGGCGTGTCGGGACAGCCAACCCAGTCAGCGTCGGTGTAGACCACGAGTTCCGACATCAGGGAGGGTTGGGGTAGAAGGCCGTAGACGAGGGAGCTGCGAAGGTAGCGCAGGATCCGCTTGAGAGCGATGAGATGGGGCTCCTGCGGGGTGTACATGTGTAGGCACACCTGCTGGATGACATAGACGATGTTGGGCCTGGAGAAGGTCAGGTACTGGATGGCGCCGGTGAGGCTCTGGTAGGACGTCACATTGGCAATCGGGAGGCCGTCCTCATCAGAGAGCTTTGCCCGAGTGTCGATAGGCGTGGAGTAGGGTTTACAGTCGGACATGCCAGCCCGCTCCAGGATGTAGAGAGCATACTGGCGCTGGTGGAGGAAGACCCTAAGGCTGGCGCTCGGCGGTGATGCAGAGGAAGTGGTGGAGGGGTCCTAGGTCCTTCATCACAAACTCCCGCTGAAGGTCGTCGGTGGACGTCGTGAGCATGGTGTAGTCGACGTAGAGCAGAAGGTAGATGGTATCGTCGCCGCGTCGGTAGATGAACATGGATGTGTCCGACTTGGCCTCGAGGAAGCTGATGGAGGCCAAGTAGGAAGAGAAGCGACTGTACGCCTGCTTGAGGCCATATAGGGAGCGGTTTAGCCGGCACACCAGATCCGAACGGGCGGAGCTGACGAAGCCGGTGGGCTGGCTGCAGTAGATAGTTTATTTTAGAGTGCCGTGGAGGAAGGCATTCTTGACATCGAGCTGATAGACCGTCCAATCTTGGGAGAGGGCGAGGGAGAGGACGGCCCAAACGGTGGCAAACTTGACGACGAGGCTGAAGGTCTCGTTGTAGTCCACTCCGGGTCGCTGGGTGAAACCCCGAAGGACCCAACAGGCCTTGTAGCGATTGAGCGAGCCAGCCGAGGTCAGCTTGTGGCGGAAGATCCACTTGCCGATAACCACGTTGGTGCCTGTTGGACGCGGCACCAGGTCCCAGGTGTGGTTGGCCAATAGAGCCGCGAACTTCTACATGGCGTGACGCCAGTGGGGATCGGTGAGGGCGGTGCGAACAGAGGAGAAAACTAGGGAGGCATCCGGAGGTGCGTCGGTCGTCAGGACCAGCCACTCGACGGGGCGGAGAACGTCGGTCGCTCGACGAGTCACCATCGGGTGAACGTGGTCGGGGTCGCGGTGAATGGTTACCGGGTGGTACATTGGCGGCTTGGTGTGGGAACGAGCCGACGGGGTAGCGAGGACCGAGGTAGCGGGCTGCTCGCGACAGTGGTAGGCGAGAGTGGGGTCGGCGAAACGAGCCAGACGAGGGGCAGACAACGTGGCCGCACCACTCATCGACGGGGCCGCGCATGGCACGAGTGGGGTCGACGCAGTCGCGTGTGGCACATGCGGAGTCGATGGGGCGGCGCTTGGCATGGGTAAAGACGCGAGCGGGGGCGTCGGGGCTACCGCGTGGCGCAGGTAGGGGCACGAGCCGGGGCATCTGGACCGTGCGTGGCGCGGGGAGACACGCGAGCGCAGGCGTCTGAGCCAGGAGGGGCGCGATTGGGAGCGATCGGGGTGGAGGAGGAACAGGATCAGACTCAAGCAGGGAGTCGAGATCGGGAGGCGCGAAGGAGCTAGCAAGGGGAAAAACATCTTTGTCAGAAACAACATGACGAGAGATGAGGATGCGGTGGGAGAGGAGGTCAAGGTAGCGGTACCCCTTGTGGTCAGGGGAGTAACCAAGGAAAGGACAACGAGTGGAGCGTGGAGATAGTTTGTGGGGAGCAGTGACGGATGTGTTGGGATAGCAGGCACAACCGAAGACACGAAGGTGGTCATAGGAGGGGGCTGTGCCATACAGGGGAAAGTGGGGAATGGGGTGACTCACCGCTTTCGAGGGTAGGCGGTTGAGGAGATGGGTAGCGGTGTTCAGGGCCTCTGCCCAGTAGCTGGCAGGGAGAGATGCCTGAAAGAGGAGGCAACAAATCATGTTGGTGGTGGTACGAATGATGCATTTCGCCTGGCTGTTCTAGGGAGAGGTGTAGGGGCACGAGAGACGCAACTGAACGCCATGGGAGAGAAAGAAGGAGCAAGAGGCGTTGTTGTCGAACTCGCGGACGTTGTCACACTGGAGGGCACGAACCGGGCTATGGAACTGGGTGGAGACCTAGGCGAAGAAGTGGGTGAGGGTAACAAACATGTCTTACTTCAACCGAAGCGGAAAAAGTCCAAAGAAAATGAGAGAAATCATCGAGAATCACCAAGTAGTATTTATATCCAGTAATACTAAGTACAGGAGAAGTGTAGAGATCACAATGAACTAGATCAAAAGCCTGCTCAGGCCGAGAAGTAGTAAATGGGAGACAAGTGTGGTGGCCTAGCTGACAAGCATGACAGAGACCCTCAAAATGTCTCCTACTACATGAAATGTTTAAACTACTGGTGAGCTTGGTCTTGACGTCGGGTCTTGGATGGCCAAGACGACGATGCCAAGTGGTAGAGGAGGTGGTGGAGTGCATGACGGGTGGGGAGGACACACCAGTGGAGGAAGGACGGAGCGTGTAGAGGGGCCCCGAGCTATCACAACGGACGAGAGGTCCTGGTGGCCAGATCCTTCATAGAGAAACCAAACGGGTCAAACTTGGAACAAGGATTGTCGGCGGTGAACCGACGAATAGAAAGAAGGTTGTGAGTAATATGTGGAGCGACGTGAACGTTGTTTAGATAGAACGACCATGGGAGTATTGAGGCACCTACTAAGGTGACCGGGAGAGTGGAACCATTTCCAACGACGACCGAGGAGGGATGGGAGGAATGTGGGGATGGGAGCGAGATAACGTGCCCGCGGTGTAGGTGGTGTGGTAGGACGCACCTAAGTCAACCACCCAGTCTGAGGGGGGTGGGGTCATTGCCATCGCGCTGAAGGCGGCAGCGAAGGAGGCTGAGTTCCACCCTCCGGCCTGCGGGACTAGGGTGTCGGGGTGGGGGTCCCTATAGGCGGGAGCAAGGGTGGAGTCGGAGTCGTCGGGGGCACGCCGTAGGGAGACGCCGTCAGGAGGGCCAGGGTTGGAGGACAAGGCAGGGAGGCACCCGGTGCCGGGCCCTGCCACATGGAGATGGACTCGGTCTAGGGGTTGTAGAACGACGACCACGCTTGACCGCCACTCCAACTGGAAGGACTACCCCGGGTGGAGCTGCCACTCTCGCGACCGCCCTTACGGGAACGACAAACCTCTATCGGCCGTGGGAGCCGGACGAGGCCGCAGCCTACAGGCACGGCGGGTAGGAGCCCCTGTCGACGGAGGGCGAGGGGACGGGCCCCTCAAAGGCGCCTGACCACCAGGAGGCACGCTGTAGAGGGCCGAGGCGGGAGCGGGTGACTCAATCTCCATGGTGAGCTCCTTGAGAAGAAGCTTGTTGCAGACGATGTGGAAGGTGGGGAAGGGCATGATCCTCTTGATGAGAACATTCAGGTGGCCATAGCGGGGGTTGAGGCCACGTAGAAGGTTCAACACCAAGGTACGGTCGGTGATGGGCTCACCTAGGTCGCCGACATCTCCCCCGTCATCAGGGGCAGCCATCGCCACTACCCTTGATCCCAAGAGCAACGTCCAGGAGAGGGTGGTTGCTCCGCGACAAACGGCGGTGGCCGTCCACCTGCAGGCTGCAGCACGCGGTTTCCTAACACGTCGATGGGTGAAGCAGATGTTGGCGGTGCTCCATTGCTGGGGAGCCGTAGCTGCACCAGCGTAGCCGAGCAACGTGGTGGCTATTCACCTCCGCGTACAAGAGGCCGCAAGACATGGCGTCCCCTGCATCACTCTGTCCGGCGCTAGCCCTCATATGTGGCGACAGGGCAACTCTCTCGACTAACCTCCTTTGTACAAGGGGGTCTCCTGGCCTCTCCACCATCTGCTCCAGCCACACAACCTTTTGCGCACTGGTGGCCGCGGGACCATGAGGGGCTACGCTGCACGGGATCCACTTGATGCAGGCAACACCGATGTCGGCCTCCACGGGCCCGCCTCCGAAGGCTGCTGTGTCTTTACCTCCATGGTTCCAGCTCGCGCCCTCCTCTTCGCTGTGCAACGTTTCCTTGGGACACAAGATGGTGCTTACAGTTGCAGTATATCTAGAATAATTAAAAGATGAGCTGAAATGTAAAAGGTTCATTTTTCCGTGACAGATTAAGTCGTTTGTTGGATGCTGCAGCTTGAGGACGAGCTGTTTGTCCAGGGGGTGTAGTGTCAGGGCCTAAGGAGGCCCACGGAGTGGCTGCGCAGCAGCAGCCATGGGCCCTCCAAGGGGGGTTATGTAAGGATAGTTAGAGATAAGATTAGAAGATTAGATCTATTGCTTAGGGTCCAAGATACTTGAGTCCAAGGTACCCTCTCTATATAAGGAGAGGGATTGTATCAATTGAAGGTAAGCAAGAGATTAGAAGGAAATCCCCTCTCTTGCTAGCCATGGACAAAGCCCTGCGGCCGGCCTCCCCAACGCCCTAACCCTAGGCGTACTGTTCACCCCCGTTACTGTTCATCGCGTATTGCTCGTCCACCTCCACTGTTTATCTATGGGTACTGTTCACGCGTGAACAGTACCACACCGCCTCCACCAGCAGCACCCAACCATCGATCCTCCTCACCAATTCCCCAATCCCATCTCTAGCCATAACAACAGTCCCTGGCGAACTCCTTCAACACGATGGCCCTTTCCCAGCCATCTACTGCAGTAGCGGGCTGGGTCATTAACTTCGATCACCAACCACACTACTTCCAAAGCTGGTATTATATCTAGCCTTCATCCACTACATCCTGCTCTTCCCTAAGAAGCCAAGTTCTTGGGACGAAGGGATCGAGGAACGAGAACACAGGTTGAGGATCGCTAGTTTTTGGAGGCATGGAATGAAGGGGTTATACCTCCTTGTATGGTTTATTCAATAACCGGAATGTGAACCATAAAGTTTTGGAACGATAATGTGGAACGAGGTTCCCGAAACAGCCAACTAGTAAATATTCCTGTTCACGAAAAATAATTGAAAGCAACGTGAGCACATGATTAACTATCAACCTGGATGCCTTAGGTTTGCAGCAACATGACCTTCAGGCTCTTGAGCTTTTAATTACCGAGGAGGAGATCTTGAATACTATCAAGCAGCTCCCCTCGGACAAGGCACCTGGCCCCGATGGGTTCACCGGGCATTTTTATAAATGTTACTGGCCTATTATAAAAGATGACATTTTGGCGGCTGTTTCAACAGTTTGGGGGAGAGACTTTAGGAATTTCAGATTTCTTAACACAACCTTCATTACGTTGCTGCCAAAACATAATGATGCTATAGCTGCCAAGGATTTCAAACCCTTTAGTTTGATCCACAGTTTCGCCAAGTTGGTGACTAAGATTCTTGCAAATAGGTTGAGGTGCCATATGGAGGGGCGGGTTTCTAAAGCTCAAAGCGCCTTCATCAAAGGTCGCTTCATACAAGACAATTTTATGCTTGTCCAGCAGACAACAAGATTTCTTCATGCTAAAAATCAGCCTAGAATTCTCTTGAAGCTGGACATTTCCAAGGCCTTCGACTCGGTCTCTTGGCCTTTCCTTCTTCAAGTTCTGGAAAAATTAGGCTTTGGTCCCATGTGGAGGGATGTGATAAGTGGTTTTCTTATGACCTCTTCCACCCAGGTCCTACTCAATGGGGTGCCTCGGAGGTTCATTTCTCATAGAAGGGGCTTGCGGCAAGGTGACTCCTTGTCTCCGCTGCTTTTTATAATTGTTATGGATGTCCTCACTGTGCTTTTTGTCAAGGCTGAGGAGCATGGGTTGCTGCAGCCCTTTTCTTCTAATTCCTTTCAGCACCGGATCTCGCTCTATGCAAATGATGTGGTTCTCTTCTTAAAACCAGAGCCCAGGGACCTAAACACTGCTGTGAGGATTTTGGATCTATTTGGGGAAGCTTCAGGGTTGAGAACTAATATAGAGAAGAGCAGTATCACGCCCATTCGTTGCACACATGCCGATTTGAATTTGGTCCAGCAGCTCCTTCCCTGCAGATTTGAAACTTTTCCAATTAAATGCTTGGGCCTCCCTCTCTCCCTGAAGAAGTTATCTAAAGCTCATCTTCAGCCTCTCATTGACAAGGTGGCTGATCTCTTACTGGCTTGGAAAGCTGACCTGATGACCTGTGCTGGCAGAGTTACCCAGATGCAATTTGTGCTCACTGCTACTGTTATTTATCAAATGATGACACTGGATCTGCCTAAGTGGGTTATTAAAGCCATTGATAAAATCCGTCGCGGGTTCTTGTGGAGAGGGCGTAAAGAGGCTAATGGTGGCCATTGTATGGTGGCCTGGAGCAAGGTAACACGTCCCAAAGAGTTGGGGGGCCTTGGTATCTCTAACATTCAATGTTTAAATTGGGCCCTACGTGTTAGATGGATTTGGCTCCAAAAAACTGATTCTTCCAAACCTTGGACTGATTTGCTTTTCCAATCAAACCGGTTCTTGGATAGCTTGTGCTCTTTGGCAATGGCCTCCATAGTGGGTGATGGACAGTCCACTCTTTTTTGGCATATGACAGATGGCTCTTAGGTCAGAGGATTGCAGACTTGGCCCCTCATGTTTTTAGTTTGGTTCCTAAAAGGCTGGTGAAGAGAAGGACAATGGCTGATGCTCTGTGTAGCTCTTCATGGATTGGGGATTTAAGGGGAGTGGTAACATGGGAGGTCATTGCTGACTTCATTATTCTGGCAGATGTTGTGGCTGATGTTGATCTTCAACCGGGAGTTCCAGATAAACATTATTGGAGGTTCTCTTCCAATGGTATCTATTCGGCCAAATCTGCTTATGAGATAATGTTCTACGGCTCTACCTCCCTGGCAGGCTTTGAAAGAGTATGGAGCACCTGGGCGCCGCCTAAGTGTCAGTTTTTCCTCTGGTTGGTCTTACATAATAAATGTTGGACGGCTGACCAGCTCGCTAAGAAGGGTCTTCCCCATCCTAGTACTTGCCCCTTATGTGACCAGGAAGGGGAGTCTATTCATCACTTGCTTGTTTCCTGTGTCCTCGCGAGGCAATTTTGGTTTCTTCTTCTCCAACATGTCGGCCTAGCCGCCCTTTTCCCGGGGATGGAAGATATCAGTTTTGAAGCTTGGTGGAGTAGATCGGCTGAGGATGTTCTTAAGGACCTCAGAGATGGCTTTAACTCCTTGGTGGTCCTGAGGGCTTGGAGTATCTGGAGACACCGCAATGATTGTGTTTTCAATGGTGCTCAGCCTTCTATAGCTAGATTGCTTACCTCAGCCGGTGATGAGTTCAATATGTGGTGTTTTGCAGGGGCCAAAGGCTTGACCCGTCTTTTAGACCTAGCTTTTGTGTTCAACCCCGACTAGGAGGCGGTTTTACCTCTTGTTGTTTGTGTGTGCGTGTGTGAGCGGTGTGTTAGGTCATTGTATATACTGTTTTTTTTTCTTTTCTTCTAATGAAATGATACACAACTCTCCTGCGTGTTCGAGAAAAAAAAGTGATCCCTTCGTCTCAGTGCTCTGCCAATCCTCTGACCTCCGCTCCTCCAAGATCCTCGCGGTGCTCCGCTTCCGCGACGACCGAACATAAGGTACACGCCCCTTACCTGTGCAGGACAATGATCCATCCGACATCTCACTCGTGTGAGGATCGTGTCCCAACCATGGTTCCATATTATTCCCATTCCTGATCAGGAACGACGTTCGATGGTTCCCAACTTCTTAGCGCAATACTCTTCATTAGAATGTTGTAGGTATTGGATTTATTCAATAGTGGAGTTGTACATGAGATTATATAGGAGAGAGCATGGGGGAGCCCATGGCCCTTGGGCGCAGCCAGGACTCCCAACAGATCACAACCGATCTGTAAAGACAATCAGGAAACTCTAGCCAGATCACAACAGATCACAACCTATTGGGTTGAGCCAGATTTATCTCTGACACCATCGCAGTTGAAACTCTAGCCACAACAGATGTTGAGACTGGACCAAAACTCCATGAACACTGAGGAAGGCAAGCCTTTGGTGAATATGTCGGCAAACTGAGAAGTAGTCGGAACATGGAGGACATAGACATCACCACTGTCAGCACACTCACGGATGAAGTGATCAATCTCAACGTGTTTCGTGTGTTGATGTTGCACAAGGTTGGTTGAGAGATAAACATCACTAACATTATCATAGTAGACTAGGGTACTGCGAGTGAGCGGACTATGAAGTTCTTGGAGGATAGTATATAGTGAGTTGTGATGAAATTTATCTTTTGTACCAAAATCAATGCAGACAGGCATGTCCAATTAATCTATACAAGGACAACTCTTATACAAGCTTGGCTCAGTGGACTGGCGGAGCACTGAGATTATAATGCTGACTTTTTTTGAAATGTATTTTATGAGAACTCTACCACTATTATTGAATAGCTTTGATACATCTTCACCAATTTATTCTAAGATTTTCTCCAGAATTTTTTACTAAAAAGGTTTCTCTTTATCCATATATTTTTTTGTACCTACTCAGGGGCTAAGCTTCCTTTTGAGGCTATTTTTGTGTCGCATAAGGATTCTGCAAGTAATCCAACAATCGTTGTTCTTCATGGTGGACCACACTCAGTTTATCCATCAAGTTATTCCAAATCCTTGGCTTTTCTTTTTTCGCAGGGATATAATCTTCTTGTTGTGAACTACAGGTGAATTGTTCTTGCTAGTAATTTGCCTCTTCTGGCTGTTGTACAATTTATCATTATCTGTTTTCTGGGTTTTGATTCAATACTTGTTTGGAACATACACCCTTTCTAACAGTAACATGCATGTGCACCTTCCGTTTCCTCAGGGGTTCATTAGGCTTTGGGGAAGAAGCACTGCAATCCCTTCCTGGCAATATTGGTTCTCAGGTACATTGTCATTACTTTAGTCCCATGTTCAAAGATCCCTTGCAAATGCCAAATTTATTATGAACCGTGTCGTTCTGTGCACACTTACAAGCAGGATGTCAATGATGTATTGACGGCATTGGACCTTGTTATAAAGAGAGGACTAATAGATCCATCCAGAGTTGCCGTAGTTGGAGGTTCACATGGAGGTTTCCTGACAACACATTTGATTGGCCAGGTTCTCTAATTGCCCTTGTTATTTTGTATACTTTGATTATGCAATCACTCTTTTATTTAGAGTTCATATTTTTAGTAAAGATTATTATACCTTTGGACTTTGAACAATTTTATCTTAAAGTATTTTACACATAATTTTGCGAAAGATTAGATATATGGATCGCCTATTTTGAATAAAGGAAGTAGGAGATATTGACCCCGAAATACAGAGTGGTCCAAAATTTCAGGATCACAAACCGATTTACTTCCAATACCAATAACTTCTTGATACTGACGTTTTCTGGCTATCTCATAAATAAGAAAGTTGTAGATAATTTTCTAAGCTTTCCAGAAAGTACAAGAACACTAAATTCTGAGTTTGTATGTGAGATTTATGCTCAAAATATCGAACTAAACAGAAACTAACCTGATAAAGGCAAGATGATGAGATGAAAAAGGATGAATGAATGGATTCAGTTTATGGATAGGGTCGATTTTGTGGATGGGATTGGTTTATCGAAATTGAGTTTGTGGTATGACAGCAGATGGTAATGACCAAACTAAACCAAAACAAAGCTTAACCAGCAACGTAATTAGGGTTGTTGGCAAGATAAATGAAGGGTGAATGTGTTCGATTTATGGATAAGGTCGGTTTTGTGGATGGGATCGATTTGTCGAGATTGAGTTTGTGGGATGGCAGTGGATGGAAGGGATCAAATTGAACCAAAACAATTCTAAACCGACAACCGACTCACCCTAGAATACGAACTCAGAACTGCGGACTCCAAAACTGAATTGTGCAAAGGCGAAGGCGCTGGTTTTAGGTTGAGATAAATTGATCGTAATTTTTGGGGCTTTTTGTGGAATATGGGACGAAACAAAATGAATCAAAAGGTAAGGTTATACCTCACGGGCAACCTGAATCTTGATACCACTTGATAGATGGCGATGCCCGATCTTCCGTGAGGTAGGATAACTTGATTGGGTGGAGATCTCGACGTTGATGATCAAAGGCTTCGAGCGAATGAATCCTCGCAATCATTACACCACTATTCCGTTGGTTATCACTCGTGACACACGAGTGACCTCGCCACGAAGGCTTATCCCTGCAAGCATAATGAAGAACACAAGCAAGAACGCAACCAAAACTGTGTTGATTACAAGGTGGGGTCTCACAAACCGATGGACGTCGACACTGTTCGATGACAGTTATGATCTAAGCAAAACCAAAACCCTAATGTGGCAGAGGCTACTAGTAAAATAGAGGTTAGGGTCGTGCTCAACCCCTGGAGGTACCCCTAGTGGGCTCCAACATGATACACGGGCCAACAACCTAATAGATGTTGTCGCAACAACAAAATAGAATCTGAACACTGACTTATATCGACGATTCCCATTGATTCCGAATGAATTTTAAGTTGGTTCTAGTTGGGTTGGAAAGTTTATCTCCTTAGCTTTCCATCCATATAAAGCCCAACCTAATCGGAGTTCAGATGCATCCTGTGCGTCCGTTTTAGTGCAGACTGGTCCTAGATACCGAGGTGGAGACGAAGTTGAGTCGAACTTGGTTTTCTCTTGTTGTGAACGTCCTAACTTCTCTTTCTTGACATCTTGTCCTCTCCAAGGTTGCTAATCATCAAAACATTCATGGCACCAAGCGTAAGCTCTAAAAAACAATTAACTAGGTTAGAACGAACCTAGAGATTTAGCTGTCGTGCACATGCTCGTGTTATCGGTCCATGCATTGTTTGTATGGGAGTGATGTCCTCATCAGTCTTTTTATTGAATCCATTCAATTTTGAACAATGGGAGCGAATCTGGTATTATTGGTCATCTCCTAAATGTAATTTTTTTCTTTGGCTAGTTGCTTTGAGAAGGTGTTGGACAACATATAGGCTTCAAAAAAGAGGGCTCAACCATCCTGAACGCTGCCCCCTTTGTGACCAAAAGCCGGAAACCATTGACCATGTTCTTGTTGGATGTGTCTTCGCTAGAAGCTTTTGGTTCTGGCTACTTGGGTAGGTTATGCGAAAGGGCCTCTAGCCGAGTTGGTTAGGTGGTCTCAGTAGCACTCCTCAGGTCCTGGGTTTGACTCCTCGTGGGAGCGAATTTCAGGTTGTGGTTAAAAAACCCCCCTCACCTGTCCCACGCCAAAGCACAGGTCTAAGACTCAGCTCCGGTCGCGGTCGTTCTCACATGGGCTTCGATGCCGCTATGTGTGGGTGGGGCAGGGGTTCTGGGGTTTTCTCGACCTGTGTGAGAAGATCTTCTTAATACAATACTCGGGGGCTGTCTTAATACAATCCCCGCAGGTCGAGTTTTTTTGCTTGGGCAGGTTAACCTCCAGGGTTTCACTCATCAAATAGAGGAAGGCAATACCATGCATTGGTGGAAAAGGTGTAGTGACTAGCTGCAAAGAATCGCCAAGAAAGGATTCGAC